>NC_133658.1:108482240-109082240 GCF_037893015.1 Macrotis lagotis | reverse complement strand
ACTGGAGGCAGTTGCATTTCCCTTATGGGAGTATAGGTTGCAGATTCAGGGCAAAAATAGTTTAAGATCTGGTAAGACTGGGTCACCTTCTTTCACATTTTTTTATTAATTCCCTTAATGTTCTTGACCTTTTGTTCTTCCAGACAAATTTTGTTATTTTCTCTAGCTTTTTAATTTTCAAATTTGTAAAAATTTCAAATTTTCTGTACTTTGTAAAATAAATTCTTGGTGGTTTTATTGGTATGTCATTGAATAAGTAAATTAATTTAGGCAGAATTGTCATTTTTATTATATTGGATGACCTATCCATGAGCAATTGATATTTTTTCAGTAGTTTAAATCAGACTTGGAAAAGTGTTTGTAATTGTGTCTATACAGCTCCTTGGTTTGTCTTAGCAGGTAGACTCTCAAATATTTTATATTGCCTGAAATTATTTTAAAAGTAATTTTTCTTTTTATCTCTTCCTTCAGGTTTTTGTTGTTAATATATGAGAATAATGGTAATTAGATGGCTTTATTTTATATCCTGCAACTTTTTAATTTATTATCTTTCAATTACAAGCAAACATAGTTGTCAATTTTCATCCTTTTGCAAGTGTTTGAGTTTTACATTTTTCCTCCCTCCTTTCTCTCCCTCTTTCCCATAGCAGCAAACAATTTGATATAGTTGCACATGTACAATCATTTATAACATATTTCCATGTCATTCATATTGTGAAAGAAAAAAGGGGGAAAATCATGATAAAGAAAGAAAAATTATTCAAGAAGTTTTAAAAAGTGAACATAGTATGATTTGTTCTGCATTCAGAATCCATAGTTTCTTAACATTCATACACCATAGCTTGTTCAGTCATTCTCTAATTGATGGGATGGATAAGGAGTGTTTCACAAAATTTCACGAATATATCTATTAGCCTTAGCTTTATGAGTCTTTCTCCTTTTTTCTCCTTTTTTTAAAAATTAGATCTATTTTTGCTTTCACTTTGTTTGAGATTAGGATTGGTACTCCTGTTTTTTTCTTTTAACTTCAGCTAAAGTATAATATATTATGCTTCAGCCTTTTACCTTTACCCTGTGCATATTTCTCTGCTTCAAATGTGTTTCTTGTAAACAACATGTTGTAGGAGTCTGATTTTTTTTTTATCTACTCTACTATCTGCTTCCACTTTATGGAAGAGTTCATTTTTTTTCACATTCTCAGTTAAGAATACTAATTCTGGTTTTCCTCTCCATCTTATCTTCCCTTTCTTTATATTTTTCTCTTCTTACCCCTTTAACCCTCCTCACCAATGTTTTGCTTCTGACTTCTCTCAATCTTCCCTCCCTTCTATCAGTCTTCTTCCCCTTTTTTCTTCCTTTTTCTTAAATTTTTTAAAACATTCACTTTCACTTTTACATTTACTTTTTACTTTCCCCTTTCCTTTTATCAGCCTTCCTTCCCTTCCCTTTTCTTTACCCTTCCCACTTACTTCCCTGTAAGAATAAATTTATAAACCCAATTGGGAATATGTTGAGAATAAGATTTACTCAGTGCTCACATTCTCCCTTCTTTCCCTTTACTATATAAGTCCTTTGCGCCTCATTATATGGTGTTATTTATTCTCTAATGAAGATAATTCTGGATTAATTCTCTTTTTTCAAGTCTTAATTATTTTATACTTGTCTTGTACCTATACTCTCTGTCAAAGAATACTCTTTTTTATCTGTCCTGATAGTAGTGCAATTCTCAAGGGATGACTGATTGATTGTTTGACTTATTAGCTTCATCATATCAAAATCACTTCATATCAACACTGAGTACCCTCCCCTCAATTGTCCCATTAGAAATATAATTCTCAAGGTCCATAAACATCATCAAATTATAATCAATTTATACAAACACCCTCTTTCCAAATATCCTCCCTTTAATGTTGTGTGCCTGCCTGCTAACTTATCCATTACTCATAACTAATATTTGTCTTAGACTAACATTGAAGAGGCAGGAGACAAAGATGACAAGTTCTCTGTTTATTTGATAGAATGCCAGAGCTTAAATATCCCCTTAGTTCTTGGTTTACTCTCAATTCATGTGGCCTTCTCCAATTAGCAAATCAAACAAATACCTCTATGCTAGCAGACAGCAGGTGATAAAGTGTACTTCCTCGGGCTTGTACTTCTCATACAAAGTTGCTATCACAGGCTTAGTGTTTAACATAACGCTCCAGGAAGTGCCAAATGAGAAGATCCAGAGAGCTGACCCAGAAAATTAGGCCAAGGTGTACCTGGGCAAGAGGACCACTAGACCATTCCCAGTCATGCAATGACCTCTCTATGACCCTCAACAGTCTCTTACACTTTAACCAATACAATAGAAATAGAATCTTCAAGAATTAAACGTTTGATCACATCATAATTTCCACCCACATCTGTCTGCTCCTTTCAACTGTCCTAAGAGAAATACAGTTCTCAAGAGTTACAAATATTGTCTTTCTGTGTAGAAATGTAGATAAATGTAGATAAATGTAGATAAATGTAGATAAATAGTCTTATTGACTAATTTTTTTACTCTTTCTGTTTATCTTTTTACACATCTCTTTTTCACAATTGATATTTTCTTTTATTTTTCCTCTTACATGTTATAAAAGTTTTTCAACATTCATCTACATCCATATGCACATTTTTAAGTTACATGATTTCCTTTCACTCTCCCTTCTCACCTCCCTTCCCTCAATGGTAAACAGTCTGGTGAACAGTACATATACATATGTGTTTAACATGTTTACAGATTAGTCATTTTCTGTATGAGGAATTAGGACTAAGGGAAAAGAAAGAAAATAATAAGACAGGAAAGAAAAACATATGAGACATTTAAAAAAAAGTGAATGCAGTGTTCATTCAGATTCTATAGATTTTTCTTTGTTTGTTTTCTTTTCTTTCTCTGAATGTGGATAGTATCATAACAGGTCTCCCAGGGTTGTCCAAGGTCTCTGAACTGCTGAGAGGAGCTGTATTCATCAAAGCTGCTTAACTCACATTATTGTTGTGAATGTGCACAATGTTCTCTTGGTTCTGTTCCCTTCGCTCAGCATCAGTTGCTGTAATTCATTTTATGCTTCTATAGAATCTGACCACTCATGGCTTCTTTCTTTTTTTTTGCAAGGCAATGGGGTTAAGTGGCTTGCCCAAGGCCACACAGCTAGGTAATTATTAAGTGTCTGAGACCGGATTTGAACCCAGGTACTCCTGACTCCAAGGCCGGTGCTTTTATCCACTACGCCACCTAGCTGCCCCCATGATTTCTTAAAGAACAAAAGTACTCCATGACATTCACATACCATAACTTGTTCAGCAATTCCCCAATTGATAGGCATTATCTTAATTTCCAATTTTCACACAAAAATTGATCATGTATTAGGGCATTAAAAACCTCACAAACAAACACAGAAAAGCAGAAATAATAAATGGATTCTTTTTAGACCATAATGAAAGAAAAATTACATTTAATAAAAAGCAGTGGAAAGATAGATTAAAATTAATTGGAAACTAAATAACTGAATACCAAATAATGAGTGGGTTAAAGAACAAACCATAGAAACAATTATTTCTTTAAAGAGAATGATGAAACAAAATTTATGGAATGCAGCCAAAGCAATACTTAATGGAAACTTTATATCTCTAAATACTTACATCAATAAAATAGAGATGAGCAGATCAATGTATTGGGCATGGAACTAAAAAAAAAAACCCAGAAAAAGAACAAATTAAAAAATCTCTAATAAACACCAAACTGAAAATTCTGAAAAAATCAAAGGAGAGATTAATAAAATTGAAAGTAAGAAAATTATTGAACTAATAACTAAAAGTAGGAACTGTTTTATGAAAGATCCAATAAAATAGACAATTGGTTATTTTTGATATTTAAAAAGAAAAATAAAAACAAGTTACTAGTATCAAAAATGAGAAATGTGAATTCATCACTAATGAAGATGAAATTAAAGTAATGATTAGGAGCTATTTTGCCTAGTTATAAAATCTGACAATCTAAGTAAAATGAATGTTTACAAAAACATAAACTGTCCAATTAACAGAAGTAGAATACTTAAAGAACCCTATTTTAGAAAAAGAAATTAAATAAACCATCAATGAGTCCCTAAGGGAAAAAAAACCCAGGACCAGATGGATTCATGAGTGAATTCTGCCAAACATTTAAAAAACAATTAATTCCAAATACTATATAAACTATTTGGAAAAATGGGCAAAAAGAATCCTTCCAAATTCCTTTCATGACACAAAAATGGTGCTGATATCTAAAGTAGGAAGGGCAAAAACAGACAAAAAAAACTATAGACCATTTTTCCCTAATGAGTATTTTTAATAATATTTTATTTTACCCCAATTACATGTAAAAATAATTTTTAAAATTTGTTTTTTATTTGAAAAGCTTTGGTTCCAAATTCTATCCTTCCCTTCTTTTTTTCCTCTACCCCTTCCTGATATGGTAAACAAACTGATATAGGTTATACATGTGTAATCATGTAAAACATTTCTATAACTAATGAATATTTAAAATAAAATACTAGGAAGGAAATTACAGTAATACACCACAAGAATCATACATTATGACCAGGTAGGATTTATATCAGGAATGAAGGGTTGGTTGAATATATGGAAAATTATCAATAACAAAACCAAAAAAAAATCATGATTATCTCAATAGATGCAGAAAAATCTTTTGACTAAATATGCTACTCATTCCTATTAAAACATTGGAAAGCATAGGATAAAATTGAATTTTTCTTAAAATGATAAGTAATAATTATCTACAATAATCAGCAAGCATTATCTGTAGTGGGGATAAGGAAGAAGCCTTCCCAATAAGATCATGGGTGAAGTCAGGATGCCTATTATCACCACTATTATTCAATTTGATACTGTTAATACTAGCTGTAGCAATAAGTGAAGGAAAAAATTAAAGGAATTAGAACAGGCAATGAGGAAACAAAACTACCACTCTGCAGATGATATGATGATATTCTTGGAAAATCCTAAAGAATCAACTGAAAAAGTAGTTGAAATAATGGACAACTTTAGCAAAGTGATAGGATATAAAGTAAAGTCTCACAAATCATTAGCATTTCTATATATTACCAACAAAATCCAGCTACAAGAGATAGAAAGAGGACTTTTAAAATAACGGTAAACAATATAAAATAAAATTTTATTTTATTGTAGTCTATCTGCCAAGACCAACCCAGGAACTATATGAATACAATTACAAAACACTTTTCACACAAATAAAGTCAGATTTAAACAACTAAAAAATATCAGCTGCTCATGGTTAGACCTAGCTGGTATAATAAAAATGACAATTCTATCTAAATCAATCAATTAATTAATTAATTTAGTTCCTCTCTAAATAGAGCTGGGAAAAAATAACAAAATTAATCTGGAATATGAATAAGAATGGAATAAGAATATGAAGAGAATCACTGGAAAAAATGTAAAGGAAGGGGGCCTACCTGAATCAGATCTCAAGTTGTATTATAAAGCAATAATCCTCAAAACTCTGCTGGCACTGACTAACATATAAGAGTAGTAGGTCAAGTAGAACTGACTGGGTACAATGCACAGTAAATAAGGTTAAAAATAATTTAATGTTTGATAAATGCATAATAATATAAAAAGGATAATTTTTATGACATTAAATTTTAAAGATTTTGCCCAAGCAAAAAAATTCAGCCAAGATCAGAAGGAAAGCAGCAAACTGGGAAAAAAATTTTAAAGAAGTTTCTCTGATATAGGCTTCATTTCACAAATATATAGCAAACTAAGTCAAATTTATAAGAATGAGAGTCATTTCACAATTGATAAATGGTTAAAGGAAATGAAGGTAGTTTTTGGATTAAGAAATAAAAGCTATCTATAGTCAAATGGAAAACATCCTCTAAATCACTATTTTTTATTTCTATTTCTATTTTTTTGCCTTTTGCAAGGCAATGGGGTTAAAGTGACTTGCCCAAGGTCATACAGCTGGGTAAATATTAAGTATCTGAGTCTAGATTTGAACTCAGGTCCTTCCGACCATCGTGCCACCTAATTGGTCACTAAATCACTATTGATTAGAGAAATTCAATTTAAAAGAACTCTGAGGTGCCCCCTCACATCTATCAGAATGGTTAATATGACAGAAAAGGAAAATGACAAATGTTGGAGGGAATGTGGGAAACTGGGACACTAATGCACCCCTGCTAAAGATTGTGAACCAGGGCAGCTAGGTGGTGTAGTGGATAGAGCACCGGCCCTGGAGTCAGGAGTAACTGAGTTCAAATCCAGCCTCAGACACTTAATAATTACCTAGCTGTGTGGCCTTGGGCAAGCCACTTAACCCCATTGCCTTGCAAAAACCTAAAAAAATTTGTGAACTGATCCAACTATTTGGAGAACAATTTGGAAAGAGAAATCAAACTGTGCATGTTTTTCAAACCAACTGTACCAGAGAGATGACCAAAAAAGTAGAAAGGATCTCTATATACAAAAATATCTATTATAGCTCTTTTTGTGGTGTCAAAGAATTCAAAATTGAGGGTACTTCCATCAATTGAGGAATGACTGAACGAGTTGTGGTATATGAATGTAATGGAGTACTATTGTGCTATGAGAAATGATGAGCAGGTAGATTTCAGAAAAATCTGGAAAGAATTACATGAACTGATGTAAAACAAGGTGAGGAGAAGCAAGAGAACATTATACACAGTGACAGAAATATATGATGATCAACTATGAATGACTGCTATTCTCAATGATCCAAGACAATCCTAAAGTTTGGGTGGTTCTTGCCCTTTGTTATTGAAGAAGACCAAAAATGACATCATTATGTTTGAGAAAAATTACAGTATATCCAATACAGTGTGTACAAGCTCAGAATGCTTTGTCACAGGTTGGACACAAATAGTGCATGTGAACACTGGGGTGGGGGCTCTGAACTTATGTATGTCATGTTTCCTTTGAGCTGCTTCAATTCTGCCCTTTTCATAGAGTGCAGCACCCTCACTGATGAATACTAAGTGATCCTGTGCCAGTGTCCCCCATGTTGTATAATCAATTCTAAAGTTCTTCAATGAGACCTTGCATCTTCTGACCCCCTTGTGAGCACTTGCCCTATGTGAGTTCTCCAAAGAATAGTGTTTTGGGCAAGCATATGTCTGATATTCTAATAACATGACCAGCCCATCGTAGTTGCACTCTCTATAATAACATTTGAATGCTAGGCAATTTAGCTTGAGAAAGGACCTCAGTGTCTGGTATCTTCTCCTGCCAGGTGATCTTCAGAATCTTCCTAAGACAATTTAAATGGAAGCAATTCAGTTTCCTGACATGGCATTGGTAGATTGTCCAGATTCACAGGCATATAGTAATGAGGTCAGCATAACAGCTTTGAAGACTTTCAATTTGGTAGTCAACCTAATACCCCCTAGCTCCCACACTTTCTTTCAGAGCCCCCCCCCCCCCAAATACTGAGCTAGTTCTGGCAATGCATGTGTCAACCTCAATGTCAATATGAACCTCCTTGGAAAGGACACTGCCAAGGTTAGTGAACTTGTCCACAGTACTCAAAACCTCTCCATTTGCTGTAATCAATAGTTCCACATATGGATGGTGTGGTGCTAGCTGATGGAGCACCTGGGTTTTCTTGGTGTCAATTGTTGGACTATAATTAGTAAAAGCAGCAGAGAATCGGTCCAAACTTTGTTGTATCTCAGCTTCAGAGGTTTGAATGAGCATAGTCATCTGTGAACAGTAGATCATGCACCAACACTCCCTCTACTTAGCCTTTTTAAGTTGAAGAATTTGCCTTCAGTGCTGTAACTCACCTTGGAGCCATGTTCATTTTTGGTGAAGGCATTTGGTCAACATGGCTGAAAAATCATACTTAAAAGTATGGGAACAAGGATACATCCTTGTTTTATTCCATTTGTGACTGGCAAATCTCTAGATCACTGTCCACTCTCCAGAGTCTGGGCATGTCTGCCATCATGAAATTGATGTATAATACTGATGAACTTCTCTGGGCAACCAAATTTTGGCATATTTTTTTCCCTGAGCTCTCATGACTGATGGTGTCATATACAGACCTTTGTTCTGTTCCTGGCATTTTTTTTCTGAAGTTGTCGGCCATGAAACACCATATCGACTGTTCCTTGACCCTTTCTGAAGCTACACTGGCTCCTCTTGGAGGTGACCATCTTCCAGGTGAAGGATCAGCCTATTGAGGAGGGATCAGGCAAGAATTTCACCAGCAATGACTAAAAGAGAAATACCACTGTGACTGCCATCTAGGTGGTACAATGGATAGGGTACTTCCCTGGAGTCAGGAGGCCTCAGATACTTAATTCCAAAGGACTCATAAAGAAAATGGTTACCCACATTAAGAGAAAAAACTGATGGAGTCTGAAAGCAGGACAAATCATACTATTTTAAATTTCTTTCATATATATATATATATTGATATTTGATATATATTTTATTTCACAATATGATTATATGGAAATATGTTTTGCATGATTACATATGTATATTCTATGTCAAATTGCTTATTTTTTCAGGGAGAGTCTAAAGGAGAGAAAAAAATCTGGAATTCAAAAATTATTTTTTTAGGTTTTTGCAAGGCAAATGGGGTTAAGTGGCTTGCCCAAGGCCACACAGCTAGGTAATGATTAAGTGTCTGAGACTGGATTTGAACCCAAGTACTCCTGACTCCAAGGCCCGTGCTTTATCCACTATGCCACCTAGCCGCCCCCACTACGCCACCTAGCCGCCCCTAGAATTCAAAATTTTTAAAGAAAATGTTACCAATTGTTTTATATGTAGATAAAAAATAAAACATTAGAAAGATAATTAATGATTTTGCATTTCATCTCTGCACTGTTTACTTCTGATCAAACAACTAGACAGGATTACCTATCTGGTGGTTTCTCTCTGATGCTGATTCTGCTCTGACCAATGTCTGATGCTCTGGTGCCAGGGATTGGGGTAGTGGTGGTGATGGAAGTGGGGGAAATTACCTTTCACAATCTCCCAAGACCTGCTGCAAAGAAAAAGACTCATTAAAGAGACATAGGCTAGCCTAGGTGGGACATGTGCTCACAGCTGTAGAAAGTCAGGTGGGATTGAGGCTTTCCCAAGTTGCAGTTCTTTCAAATCCTCAAGAAAGTGCTAAGAATTGGTTTACCCTTGAGTACATAAACATACAATGCAGGCATGCAGGTATGTATAAATATTTTCCAAGTCAGCAGCAAATTAAATCTTCCGGTTATCACACATGGATAGCTGAGGCTCAAGTCACTCCTTGAATATAATACATATCCAGTCATAAACATATACATACATTTGTACATATACCTATTTGTGTCTGTGTGTGTATATGTATATATATATATATATATATATATATATACATTTATATAAATATTTAAGGAATTCTAGAGTTGATTCACCCTTTGAATATACATATATAATTCATACACATATATACATACATGCATAAATATTTGTATATAAAATTATACCTAAACAGATACAATACATAATATATATATATTCAAAGATATGGCATTCTGACTCTGCAGCAGATTAAAAGACTTCATATCATAATTTGTACAGACCTCTGAGTCATCATGGCAGACAAGAAGCAGTTAAAAGATGCCTGAAGAGGGAAACAAGAAGCTCACATGCTCAATGGGAATGTCAAATGGGCATGACCTCTCTAAGGGTAGTACTACTAATGGGCACTACCAAGACATCAACTTTGGAATATATGCTTTCCCTATGGCAGGAAGAAGGGGAGAAAAATGAGAGGCAAAGAACGGTCCTTGTTGTTTTCACTAATACAAAGACATAATCTCTTCCATTTCAATTTGACTTTTCATGGTAAAATCTTGGTTCAACCCCCAAATTGCTGCAATTGCAATGAAAGCAGCATGTGTAGAGTGGTAGTCAAATCATGAAGGAACTCTGTCCTCTCTCTAATAAATATTGTTCTCACCCTTTTCTTTATTTTTTTCCCCTTGAGAATTCCCGGGCACCTCCTCTACACTAGTTCTTCCTCCTATGTCACAATTAATAATCCCTCCAGTATTTGGTTTAAAGTTTTTTTCTGACTGGCCAATATGACCAGAAAGGACAATGATCAATGTTGGAAAGGATGTGGGCAATCTGGGACACTAATACTTTGTTGGTAGAGCTGTGAACTCATCTAATATTTCTGGAGAGCAAATTGGAATTATGCCCAAAGGACAATAAAAATGTGCATACCCTTTGATCTAGCAATACCTCTGCTGGGTCTTTACCCTGATGAGATCATAAAAAAGGTAAAAACATCACTTGTACAAAAATATTTATAGCAGTTCTTATTGTGGTGGCAAAGAATTAGAAATTGAGTGAATGTCCATCAAATGAGGAATGGCTGAACAAATTGTGGCATACATACATTATGGAACACTATTTTTCTATTAGAGACCAGGAAGAATGGGAATTTAGACAAACCTGGAAGGAACTGCATGAACTGATATTGAGTGAGATGAGTAGAAACAAAAGAACATTGTACACCATAACAGCAACATGGGGTTGATGATCAATCTTAAAGGACTTACTCATTCCATCAGTGGAACAATTAGGGACAATTTTGGGGTATCTGCAATGGAGAATACTATCTGTATCCAGAGAAAGAATTGTGGAGTTTGAACAAAGGCCAAAGACAATAGTCTTTAATTTTAAAAAAAACCTGTTATCTTAATATGTAATTTTGCTATCTCATATTTTTTTTCTTAAGGATATGGCTTCTCAACACATTCAACTTAGAGCAATATGTAGCATGGAAACAATGTAAATACTAACAGACTGCATTCTGTGGGGTATGGGGGGAGGGAAGTAAGACTGGGGAAAAATTATAAAATTCAAAAATAAATTATTAAAAAAGGAAAAAAAGAAAGTTTTGTCTGGGACTTCCTCCTTCCTCTCCCTCCAATTTCAGTTTAAAATCCTCTTAATCAAACTGGAGACTCTCCCTCCATGGATGCTCTTTCAGTCTTTATGAGATGCACATTATCCCTTGCCAGGTGCCCATCATTCTGGTGTTGCAAGCCAATCCCATTTCCTGACACCATTTACACAGCCAGTTGTTCATTTCTCAAATCTGTGTCTCTCTTCTAAAGTTACTATTGTCAATTTAAAGAGAAAATATCACCTCTGTCCCCCTCGCTACCAGGTTCTCAGTTTCTTACCCAGTACTTCAAACCAAATAAAGATAGATTCCAGATTTTCTTCCTATGATTTGTTTCCATGTGAACCAGCAGAAGTGGGGAATAGTGGGTGGATTTGAAGAATCTTGGCAGGCTCTGTCACAGCTCAAATATATGCTCCAGCAAGATAATATACTCTTTGATTAGCTAAGCTAAGCCTACTTATAGATCACTCACCATGTAGTCACTAACCAAGACATTTTATGTCCTCTCCTTAGGGGCGGCAATGGGATTACACCATGTGTTATTCATAGGGTCAAAAAATTTAGAGCTCAAAGGGACATCAGAGGTCATCTGTTCCTAATATTCTCTTCGCTGATAAGGATGGAGAGACCCACAGAGGTTAAATTACTGGCCCAATGTCAGGTAAATAAATAACATAATAAGGATTTGAAATGAAATTCTGCAGCTCCTAATACACCACTCTTTTCTACTCTGCATCATTGTCCTTGTGTATCCTTCTTGTTCTACTAGTGTTTCATAGTGCCTCATGTGGGCCCTGGAGTTCAGATCTGGCCTCAGACACTAATTAGTTCTATGCTTCTAGGAAAGTCATTGAATCCTGTTGCCTCAGCTTCCTCCTCTGGCATCCAATCTCTAAGGGCAGGTGACCATGGGGGAGTCATCAGCAAAACAGATTGGGTTTGTACTTCCCGTTTTTGAGTCCCTTGTAGGGACTGACCAAAAGAAGTTGAGGTCCATACATGGCAGTCTCATCTGGGGTGCCAAAATGTAGTAAATAAAATTGACCAACCTACAATAAAAGAAACAAAAGCAGAGACCTGAGCCAATGAATGACACTTTATTAAAGGGTCCACGGCCCACTCTAATGAAGTGGAGCTCAGATCTTCCTTAGGATCTGAGATGTCCCTTTCTTCTGGGACCTTCTTGTTTTAGAGTTTGATACCCAAATATGCAAAAAAGGTATGGTGAAATATAATATAGAATCTCATTTAGTGGATAGACCTTGCTCTTAAGGGTCAAAAATGACATATTAGTTGGAGAAGGGAAAGGCAAATTGCTCTAATGTCTTTGCCAAGAGAACTACAAATGGGCTCACTAAAAGTCTGAAATGATTGAACAAGAACAAAAGTGTCTCCTATGAGCTGTTGTATTTTCTTCAGGAGTGATTCTGCACCCCAGGTGTCCCATGTCTGTTGTGTTGGTCTTTTGTTCTCCTCCGTGTTTTGTTCTTCCATTCAATAACCTCTCACCATTCACCTCCTTTGTACTCAGAATCTTTTTCTTCTTGACTTTTTTTGATAATTTTTTCCATCCCATATAGCAGTCCTTCAAACTCTCTAATTAGTTGGAAGAGAAATAAATATCCCTCAAGCCCTTTCAGTTTTATTTCCTAGTAGCAAAGCAACCTGCATTTGCAGTTTAGTCATAGAGTATATCACATATCTTATAGGTTACCTGAAGAAATCCTTGAAATTTCATTGTATCTCTCTTTGGAAAAGCCTTAATCCACCCCTACTTTCATGCTTCTTGATTTAGGTGATCCTTAGGAGGCTTTACTTTTATCTCTACTTAAACCTGCCTTTCTTTACCTGTTAAACTGCCAAGTTTTTATCTAATGATGTTAAATAGTGATTTTGAAAAGTTACATTTGAAACATTGTTAAACATTTTTTTCCTTTACCTTGTATCTTTGCCTCCACTGAAAAAGTAAAAGATAAAAAGAAAACCCTAGTAACAAATATACTTGGTCAAACAAATTCCACATGACCATTTAAAAAAAATGTGTCTAATTCTTCATATTTCATCCATCATCTTTGACAGGAGGTATATTTTCATCACACCAGAATCATCTCAGAATCTTCTATTTTTTTAAATGTCAGGGTCCTGAAACTCAACATAAATATGCCCAAGAAAATAAGAATGGGCTCAGGAAATATTGTCTAGGATGCAGCTGCCATGAAATGTGACAAAAGTTATCCCTGGCCAGCATTTTGGCTTGCGTCGGTACCTAAGACCTCAGGCAGCTGATTAACACAGCTCAAGTAAGCTATGGGTCTGACTTTTCTGAGAGCTCAGACAACCTGATCTATAAGACCATTCCAGGAATAGCCATAATGCAGGGAAAGAATCCTGTTGCCTCAGCTTCCTCCTCTGGCATCCATAGACACATAGGGAAAACCCTCTAGCTAGCCAAATTCCCCAGAGCCATAGATGTTTTGTCATAAAAGATTTCCCTTAGCCCTTTTACTCATTCTCCTCCTTACAGAGAGAGCCATTTTAGAAACATTAGACCAGACTCTTGGATTGTGCCTGCTTTTGTATGCTTCCGACAAAGGGTTTTAAAGCCAGAGAGAGGATGATGCCCTCCTCAGGGCTACTGGCATAGCTCCTGCCTTTCTCCATTGCAGTTCCTCTTCACTGGTTGCCTACCTGCGGTTAACGAGAGGCATCTCACCTGCTTGTGAGTCTCTTCCCACTATTCCTTTCTCAGGAGATGTCTGGCTCAGCTGTATAAACAATCAGCTGTTCCACATAATGTGAATAACTGGCAATTAGAATTAAAAGGTACCTAACAGTAAAAGTTGCATGATCAAAGATCACATGACCCTTTCATCTCATAGAAAATGGTAAAGGTAGGATTTGTACATCACAGGTAGGATTTCCTCCTCTTTCAAATCAATCATTTGTCTGGAATAGATCACAATGTAGCCACTGTCAAACCTGGAGGCTTGTATCAGTCCAAATACAGAGCCAGACGGAGGGAGCTGGGAGGTGGAGTACATTTGTTCCCTGCTTCAATCTCTTCCTGTGAGCATTTATTTATTTATTCGGTGTATCAGTTTCCTCTTTTTTGGAGGAAACTCCCATTCTTCACATGGTTATTAAGGTTAAATAAAAACTGTCTAGAGATTATTTTAAAGGAAAGGCTATAAAAGGCATAAAATATTTTCCTAAATATACTTATTTTTTATATTCCAAAGAAAAATCATGTTGCTTTATTTAAAGAACTACGTTAGATGATATCTGCACAGCAGTCATAGTTTAGAAGCTGCTTTACATGCATTTCTTTCATTACAGATAAATGTGGGTAGGCATTCACTTTGAGGAAAATAGGATGGCAATGGACGATCAAAAGTGTGCTTTCTGGAAGTCTCATCTTATCTACATAGTTCTATAACAAGGCAGGGGGACTAGATTTCCCCCCCCGAAGTGCGATATTGATCCATCTATGGGATGTTTGCTCTTAGCACCTCCAGTGGTCTAGAGATGTTTTTCCCCCAAATTCACAATCCTCTATTGGTCTGTTCTGAGCAGCTCAACCCCACTTTCTCTCCAGGCTCTGACTGAATCCACCAAGGATCAACAGCTACCATGGAAACAAATCAAACTCAGAGGTCCAAAAGGAAAAATCCAGAGAATGAGAGCAAGCATCAAAGACCCAGAGAAGCATTTGTCACAGTAGGAATTAGGACTGCCTGTGGCTCAATTTGCAGATGCAGTGTTTCATAGTCTGTGCCCTTATTATATCCTAGTTATCGAAGCTCTGCCTGCCAGTGGTTGCATTGATCTGCTACATCTGTATTATTGACAGTTAGCAGACAATTTAAAATGAATTTTTCCTTAATCTACAGGTCTTGGTCTCAATCTGAGTCACAAAATATGACCCTGTTCTTTTTTCTCCAGGCATTTCTACATTTTTAGAACCTGATTAGAGATCAAAGGAGAAATCTAAATCTCTTCCTTTGTGGGCGACCAATTGGGCTTTATTTATTTTTTGGACAATATTATCCCATTACGACATGCAATTCAATTACTTGCCTTTAGAAGAAAAGAAGAATGCACAAAGTATCATCCATCTAGAAAGAAAGTGAAGTGTGACAACAAGAAAAATTGGCCTCAGGAGATAACAGAAGCTTCCAGAATAGGGCAACTCCATGATCCACATCCACAGAAGTAGCATGCAAATTTTTAGTTCTTGGACCTCTCTGGGACACACAAATCATCCACTCTCAAGAGGTAGGTAGTTCACTACCTTCAGAGACAGTGGAAATTATGCTAGCCTATGAATTGCAGGGAAGAGAGAGAGAGTTTAAAATCTTTCTTATTAATGCTTATTAGTTGCATCATCTACACTCCTCTTTGACAATCAGAACCCTTCATAACCTCACCCCCTCCTCTGCCAGTTTTCTTATACCTTATTTTCTTTGATGTACCTTATTATACAGTGACACTGGATTCCTTGTTGTTCCTTGAACAAAACAACACTCCATCTCCTGACTCCCAGTATTTTCATTGTGGGTCCTCCATGACTGGGGCTCTTTCCCTGATCATTTCTGTTTCCAGGTCCCAATAAGCATATTCTTTGAGGAGTCTTTCCTGATCCTTTGAATACTTATGTCTTTTCTGTATAGATTACTCTCAACTTATCTTTTACAAAGTCATTCTCATACAGTTTTTCCCATTAAACTGTGAGTTCCATGAGATCAGGGACTATCTTTGCCTTTTTTGTATCTCTAGCACTTAACACAATGTCCAGTATACAGTAGGTGCTTAATAAACATTTATGGACTGACTGTGACATGGGAAAGTTGTTTAATCTTCTGAGTCTCTCAATTTCCTCATCTGTAAAATAAGTATAATAATAATAATAATTCTTATAATACTTATCTCAGAGGTATTGCTGTGAGGCTCCAATGAACTAATGTATCTAATGTGATTTATAAATCCTAAAGTTCTATATGCATTTTTAAAATTATTATTCTACCCATTCCCAAATCACCCAAGTGCATCAGAAGATTGATATCATTTTTTTAATAATACACTTAATGGAGAGATATAAAGAATAAATTTTGAATTTCTATCAGAAGAGACACTGTTATTTTATTTTGTTGATTTTTTTTAAAGGATCTGACTTGTAGTTTTTAAACATGTAGGAAGCTCCCAGCATGAAAATTCCTTCCACTGATGAAGACCAACAACTAAAACATAATTTTTTACTGAAGAGATTTGCATGGGACACTTGGTATGTGACTTGGTTATGGTCACTCTGATAGGTGTGTCAGAGACATAATTTGAACCCAGATCATTCTGATTAAACATCTTTTCCTCTATTCATTACACCATGCTGCTTCTCTTGTTCTATTTTGTTCAAATTTAATTAATAAAAGGTCAAAGGTAGGTGAGCCAGTTCAATGGATAGAGCATTGGTCCTAGAGGTAGGAAGACCTGAATTCAAATTTGTCCTCAGATACTAGCTGTGTGACCCCAGGCAAGTCATTTAACCTATTTGCCTTAATCCACTGGAGGGCAAGTCACTCTAGTATTCTTGCCAAGAAACCCCACAGACAGTACTGTTGATCTATGGTCCATAGGGTCATGAAGAGTTCGACATGACTAAATGATTGAAAATCAACAAATACAGCGAAATTCAGTGAAGAGAGTGCTGGCTCTGATATCAGGAAGACTTGAGTTCAAAACCAGTCTCAGACACTTGCTAACTTTGTGACTCTGGACAGGTCAGCTTCTGTCTCAATTTCCTCATCTGTAAAATAAAGAAAATAATTACACCTGAGTCTCAGGGTAGAGAGTATAAAATGAGATATTTGTTAAGTTATTTGCAAACCTTAAAATATTTTGTATACATATATAGATACATATACATATATTTATTAACATTCTTCTCCTCTTCCTCCCCTTCCTCTTCCTATTCCATCTCTTCCTTTTCCCTTTCCTTCTTTTTTCCCCTCCTCCTATGTAAATTATATAATGTCCTAAGAAGAACCTCACTACCAGAGCAACTTGAATTTCATGAATCACACCAGCTCTGAATTCCAATAAGATGGAAACAGGGTCACTATAGAGAATTGTGACATCTGTAGAATAAGAGAGTAGAAGACAAAAGAAATCCAGAATTTAATTTCTTCTTAAAAGTAATTATATATTTGCCAAAACAGACACAGGAACTTCATGAACATGAATATAATATTTTTTTGTGCAAAAAGTCACTTTTTATACAAAAATCAGATCTAAATAACTAAAGTAATATTTATTGTTCATGGCTAAGCAAAGTTAATATAAATTTTTTTCAAATGATAATTTTACCTAATTTATTTATTTCATGCCATCCCAATTAAATTACTAAAAAGTTAACTTGTTGATTTAGAAAAAAATAATAACAAAGTTCATTTGGATTTTTTTGTTTGTAAAGCAAATGGGGTTAAGCGACTTGCCCAGGGTCACACAGCTAGGTAATTATTAAGTGTCTGAGACTATATTTGAACTCAGGTCCTCCTGAATCCCTGGCAAGTGCTCTATCCACTGTGCCACCTAGCTGCCAAATAACAAAGTTCATTTGGAAGAATAAAAGGTTAGAAACTTCAAAGAAACCAGGAAGATGTAAAGGAAGCAGATTCAACAGATTTTAATCTACATTAATAAGCCAAGAGCATTGTTCAAGTATAAAATGGATAATTTTCATTATTTTAAACTTAAAATTTCTTTTATAAATAAAACTCATATAGCCCAGAACAGAAAGAATGCAGAAAATTGGGGGAGAACTTTCATAGACACTCTCTTAGATAGGATGTGATTGTGTTGAATTGTAGTATTGTAAAAAAGATGAGTTGGTTGTTTTAGGAAAAAACTTGAAAACACTTGAATTTATGAAGGAAAATGCTATCTACCTAGAGAAATAGATGATAATTGGAAATAAGCACAGTACAGTATTATATAAAATATATATGTATATATGCATGTTTACAGATATCTATGTATATGAGTATATAAATATTTGTATGTGTATTTATATATACCCATGTTTAATTATAGCTTTCTTTAGCTAAAATTAAACATGGATATATGTATATGTGTGTATGTGTGTGTGTGTGTGTGTGTGTGTGTGAAAAGGGGGAGGGAAGGGAAAAAATATAAATTGATAAGTGTATAACAGAGAACAAAAGAAAACCTGCAAGGAAGAAAGAAAAGCTGGGCAGAATTGAAAACAATGTGTAGTACGTATTATATAGGTTTTCTTGAAATGGAAATTTATTATTTTATATTGATTCCTCTCTTTTTTCTTGCTTTATTTTTAAGTTTAAAGTAAATTTTAAAATTTACAAAAAAGAAATTAATCAATAGAACATAGGAAAAAGAAGTAGGGAGAGAAGACTGGAGAAGAAACTCAAATATATAGACTTCTCTAATCATCTTTTGCCATAGTATCTTCCTCTAAATCTTTCATGGACAGGGCCCTGATTAGGGACTGAAGAAAGAAAGGGGCATAAAGAAAAATGGAACCCAGAAAAATATGACTAATTAAAATGAAATAAATGGTCCTATTATGGAATCTATTTAGAATCTTCCTGCAGCAGTACCCCAATCCCAATCCACCACTATCCTCTGAAGGAAAGAGACCTCATCCAATTCTGGTGATTCAGACGAATAGGGAATAAGGAATAAGGATGGGGAAAAGAAATAGTAATGTATCTTATGAAGCGAAAGATAGTAGGCACATTTTCCTTAAGTTATACCAAATGACTGTAAGAGATAGGAAAAACTTCACTGAGAATGAGAGATAAGCTGACATTTGAAGAAAAAAATATTTCAGTGTATATATAAGGACTTTGAAACAAAGGAGATTGAGTTAAGAATCTTATAAGCAAAGTAGCAATAGCACATCAAAGTCAGCAAGCCCTCCTGAAATGACAACACTAAGAATCTCTAGAGTAGTTCATAAAAGAACTCAAAGTAAAAGAAGATATTAAAAAAGCAACAACAACACAGAAGTCAGAACTCTTAAGGAATGATCTCACAAGACTAAAGAAATGAGAAAAACCAGAAATACTTTTAATATTAATAGGATCTCTGTAAAAGAGAACAGAATTAAAATAACAAAAATGTAGAACAAGACATACAAGCAATGGAATAAAGCAAAACAAAATAAATCACAAGACTGGAAGAATATAAAAGATTGCTGCCAAATGAGAATATTGAAATTTAAGACAGAGATAAATTAAAGCTCTTCCAGAAAACATCTGGAAAGAGAAAATCAGAATATCATACTCTTGAGAGTAAGAAAAATTTTGCTCAGTATCTGTAACATTTCACATCTGTAGCACCCACACTTAGTCTGGCAAAAAAAGAAACAGAAAAACAAATTTCTTTTTTTTTAACAAATATGCATAAAGTAAAGCAAATTTTTATTGGCAAATATAGATCTATATCTATGCCTCCATCTATCTATCTATCTATCTATCTATCTATCTATCGATCACCTCTTTGTTAGGTGAAATAATATACTTCATCATCGATCCTGGGAAATATGGATAGTCTTTGCATTGATCACAGTTCTTAAAGCTTTCAAAGTTTGTCTTTATAGTGTTGTTTTTGTTGTTTTCCTGGTTCTGTTCATTTCATTCTTCATAAGTTTATAAAAGCCTTCAAAATTTTTCATTTTTATCATATTGATGTTATACTGTTCTTTTTGTTTTGCTTACTTCATTCTATCCGTTCATATATTTGAGAATTCTTAGGAGTAAGACATTAGACAAGGAAAGAAGGAAGCAACACCCTATAAAGTATACAATACTGAAAATATGGATGAGAGGTGGGTGTGTATACTAGGAGAGGGGAAGGTTGGTATGGCACTTTTACATGAATTGGTTAAGAGAAAAGTGAGACACAGAGAAAGATAAGACAGAAGGAAAGACAGAGAGAGATAGGGACAGAGAGGAAAGAGAGACAGACAGACACAGACACAGACAAAGAAAAAGACAGAGACAGAAAGAGAGAAAGATACAGATACAGATACAGATACAGAGGCAAAGACATACAGAGACAGAAATAGAGTCAGAGAAAGATTGACTGAGAGACTCACAGAAATGAGATTTATCAGAGTTAAAAGAAAAGGTTCAGGGAAGGGGGAACTGGGTTTATATTTATTAAAACAAAACAAACAGCAGAGGTTTATAAAAAGAAAATTTATATTAATTATATCTCTATAAGTTATATATGATTAAAAGGATGATTGGAATTATAGATAGCAAGACTCAAAGGCAAGAAGACCTAGGTTCAAGGTTCAAATCTGAAACCTGTATCATCTTAAACAAGTCATTTAACCTCCTAATGCTCCAGGAAACTCCTTAAGGTTATAAACTGTATAGCAGGTGCTAATCTTAATTGGTAGTGGGATTTCTCCTTACTGGTAGTTTCCTACACAGAGGTCAAGTCCAAATGTTCATGTAAGAAGTTGATAGAAGAAAACACAGTATTAACAACTTTACATGTGAATAGATTAAATTACTCAATAAAGAGGAAAAACAAGGACCTTTTATTATTATAATCAAAAACATTTATTTAAAACCAAGATCTATCATTATTTTTATTGGTGAAAGACTAAAACTTTCCCAATATCCCTTTCCCAGGGATAAAAGGAAGGAGGCTCCTTTTCTTTTTTTCATCATGATTTGACATGGTTGTTGAAATGTTAGCTATACAAATAAAACTAGAGAACAAGATCAAAGGTATAGATTTCAGTAAAGAGGTGATGAAAAGATCTCTATTTGCAGACTCTAGAATGTCTTTTTTTTAAAAGGTTTTTTTCACAAGGCATTGGGGTTAAGTGACTTGCCCAAGGCCACACAGCTAGGTAATTATTAAGTGTTTGAGGTCAAATTTGAACTCAGGTCCTCCTGACTTAGTGCTTTATCCACTGTGCCATCTAGGTGCCCCTATAATGTCTTTAGAAAATTTCCTAAAATCAATGAAGAAATTTATTGAGACAACCAGGTCATAGGTGTAGAAATGAATCATAATAGCAATTAAATATCTATATAGAACTACTAAAAATCAAGAAGAAAATTATCAGGGAGTAACAGACTACTAGTAGAAGGGAGAGAAGGAGCATCAACTCACTGGAGAATCCCAGATCCTGAAGGACCTCTCCTTGTCTGGAGAAGAAAGTGAAGAGAATACATTTACTCTCAGTTGTTGAAAGCAACTAAGGGAGAAGAGACTATTTTAAATTTAAATATTTTAGCTAACCACTTGACATTTAGAGAGGTAATATGACATTTTTTAGAAGAACCAAGGTCAGAAGTAATATGAAAAATTGCTGATAAAATCAGAGACACAATAGAAAAATCTCAAACCAATAATTTGTACAAAATGGTTGACATTTGAAAGTACTTAGACAAATAGAAAAATAAAAATCAAATATTCAAGGTTTTCCCAACATTGTTGTTCAGTTGTTTCAGTCATGTCTGACTCTTCAAGACCCTATTTGAGGTTTATTTGGCAAAGATACTGGAATGATTTATCAGTACTTTCTCCAGCTCATTTTACAGATGAAAAAAAACTGAGGTAAACATTGTTAAATGATTTGTCCAGCATCACCTAGCTACTAAGTTTCTGAGGCTGGATTTGAACTCAGGAAGACACTATTAGGTGGAACATTAGAGGTAGGTTTTAACTGCTCCTCACTGTACAGAGGCAGGAGTTCTAAGGCAAGAACATTATCAGTTCACTTAATGTCCATTAATAGATCTGGTAAATTCACAGGTTCCTTCTTCAGTTCAATATTTCCAATTAGCTGTGTTATAAGGGGCACAGATGTTAGGAAGAAATGATTGTGACCTTTAGTGACCAGCCTGCTGGCTACAAATCTCTCTTGTGACTCTCACCTAATCAGCACTACAGCCTCTATCATCCAGAACACAGAGAGCTGAGAATCTAGAGGTAAGCCAAAAAAAGGTCTTTGTGTCACTGAAATAGCAAGGTAAGAAGTCCTACACATAGGCTTTTGTATTTTACTCTGTAGGAGAGACAGTTAGGCCAGCATTCAGGGCTTACTGATTCTTAAATTACCTTCAGTTCTGACTCCCTTGGTTATCTGAGTTTTCAGACCACAGAAAACTAGAAACATGGCCAATTAGAATGGGGAGTATGATTGGGGGTCAGCTTACAAACTAACAATAAAGGCGAGGCAAGAAAAACTCCAGTATTATTATTATTATTATTATTAATAATAATAATAATAATAATAAATCTGGTAGTCATAAAAATGACTGCAAATCATTAATGCAATAATTATTTAATTATGCTCTGTATATCTTATTGAAGAGGTCAGGAGAATGTGTAAAACATTTCAGACTGATTTTTATAAAAACGACTATATTTTTAGAAAAAAAAGTTGGCTCTCAGAGGGGCAAATGTTAGTTATCTGGAAAATTTACTTAACATTAACAAATGAGGTGTGACTATAACTAATTCCCCTTGTCTACAAGGCAGGAGATCTAGGCCAAGTCCTGCTATTTAAAAGCTGAGAGCTTTCTGCATCACAGTTTCTTCCATCTGTGAAATGAGGGAAGTCTTCATTTTTTGTAATTCTCTGTGTTGTTCCACTAAGCCCTGCTCTGATGCCTCATTATGGTGTGGGGTGATGTCGGTGTCTCAAAGGCTACACCAGCCATTTTGATCATTCTGGAGAGTACATTCCTGGCAGTCAATTGAGTAGACTTCCTGAGGACCACCCTCACTAAGTACAGAGAGGTTCATAGCCAATAGACTGGCCAGTTAGTGATGAATTCTTTGGCCATGGAAACTCATGAAACAAACAAAAGACAAAATGGCTCTCAGCCCAGGTTGGCCTCCTTCAACCTTTTTTTTTAATTAAATTTTTTTTATTGTGATCTTAATAATCATCAGCAAATTTGAACATTTCAATAGACAAAGAATGAGAAAGAGATTTGGATAAGAAACTGTAAATTTGCTATACACAGTATGTTTTTAAGGTAGGTATGTAAGGTGAGAAAATGCTCAGTGCTTTGCTATTCATGCCTATTCATTATTATTACATAATAATAACAACAATTAGCATTTTATTTATGTTATCCCATTTGATTCTTGCAATAGTCCTGAAAGGTAAGTGTTAACTATTATCCCCATTTTACAGATGAAAAAACTGAGGCAACCAACAGCTAAATGACTTTCCTAGGATCAAATGGCTTGTAAGTGTCTAAGGCTAGATTTGAATTCAGATGTTCTTGACTCCCAAATCTGGCACTCTGTACAGTGGACCACCTCTCCACTTCAGAACACATGCACGTTGTACTCTGGCCTTTTTCTCAAGTGTTTTTTTAATTGATTGCTGAGCCAGGCTTGGGAGTCCATATCAAAGACTCCCAAGGGGCAACTTGATGTCTTTTCAACTCTGACTGCCTTTGAGTAAGTAGGCTTAATTGTTCTGGATCATGTTTTTGCTAGAGGACATCAGATTCTTTTTTTTTCACCTGGAACTGTCATGAAACCAGTGGACACATAGCATACTTGGTGAGCTTATCTGGGATGGGGTTCTCTTGTTTGCATTTGTTTCTTTGGTACTGGACCTCGAGAGGTTTCAGAAGGTCAGAGGAACAGAGATGCAATGAAGGCAGTTCCTACCAGCGACTGAGGGATATCAAGGAGGAGTGACCCAACCCAGTAGTGATTTGATGCTGAGATACTATGTCTTTCTACAGCAGGAGGGTGACTTGTCCAGTGGCTACGATGTATTCAGAAGAGAACTTGGTGGAGTAAATGCTTTGTAGCAATAACTTTAAGTTTGAGTCTACTTCTCCCCTGGTGGTACAAGAAGAATGCAATCCTGGTTTGTGGGAATATTTCTGTATATACTATACCTTTTTAGTAAACAGCCCTTAGTAAAAACTAATATTAATTAGTCAAATTGATATTGGTGGGGCAGCTCGGTGGCACAGTGGCTAGAGAACCAGCCCTGGAGTCAGGAGTCCCTGAATTCAAATCCAGCCTCAGACACTTAAAAAATTGCCTAGTTGTGTGACCTTGGCAAGTCATTTAACCCCATTGCCTTAAATAAATTAAAAATATATTTTTTAAAATTGATATTGGAAGTGCTAATCAGTAGTATTGATGATATCTGTGTAAATGATATTGAAATAATTTTCCATTGGTATTGGAGAAAGCATACTATAATGAGAGCTTAAATTGATATAATTAGAAGGATAATCCCCCCCCAAACTTTTTAAGGACACTCCTAGAACCTTTAAGGGAAGAGGTACTCTTTCTCTGAGAACTTAATATCTATCTATCTATATCTATATATCTATATATATAATATGTGTGTAATATATATAACATATTATGTCATTTGATCCTGATGAGATAGGCATTATTATTATTATTATTAATTATTATTATTATTCCCATTTTACAAATGAAAAAACTGAGACAACCAGAGGTTAAATGACTTGTCTAGGGTCAAACAGCTTTTAAGTGTTTGAGACTAGATTTGAACTTAAGTCTATAACTCAAGTCTAAATTTGAACTCAGGAAATAAGCTTAGTTACTCCTTTTTCTTTGTCCTCTGCAATAATCACAAGAAAATATTTCCAAAATATACAACACATGCCAATTCCTTATAGACACTTCATAGAATTTTCTCAATAATCTTTCTATAACATAACATTACATTGAAGAGATAATGAAGAATAAGTTTTATTTCACCTCCACACTCTTTTCACTTGTTTCTTAAAGTTCACTCTTGATTATAAGAAAATACATACAATTTCTCTTACATAATAAGAAAGAAGATATTTTTAAACTTCTTGCTGTCATCAAAAAGTGCTTTTAAAAATATTTCATCCTGGGGTGGCTAGGTGGCATAGTGGATAAAGCACTGGCCTTGGAGTCAGGAGTACCTGGGTTCAAATCCAGTCTCAGACACTTAATAATTACCTAGCTGTGTGGCCTTGGGCAAGCCATTTAATCCCATTTGCCTTGCAAAGACCACCTAAAAAAATATTTCATGCAGTTCTTAAATATACAAAATTTGCAGCCTCTGTGAGATAATCCAATGAAAATCTAATGAAAGAAGTATAATACTATAGGAGGAGTAACCAGGTTTTTTAAAACTTAGAAAGCATCAATATATGATTCATGTAACTGCATATATCATATGTTGTTGCCTTCTAAATTTAAAAAATTTTCAACAGACTAGAAGTTGTTATTGTAATTAATTACTACTGATGCTCAATTAAAGGTTTCTAAACTACTCCTTGCATTATTTTCTTTTTAAAAGTATTTATTTAATTAATATTTATATATTTATGGAGACAGTTGGGATTAAGTGAATTATCCAGGATAACGCAGTTGTAAGTGTCTGAGACTGAATTTGAACTCCAGACTCCAGACATGCTCTGGCCACCACAAAGCCACCTATCTTCCTCCTTGAGCTATTTTTGAACCCTGAAATACAAAATTGATTTTTTATTCCTTCTTGTTCCACTTCCTGTTTTTTGCTTTGGTTATCACAACTAGTTATACCTTTGGCCACAGATTTGTCTTTGTTCAAGGAGAGGTAAATTGTGACTTGGAGCAACTAGGTGGTACAGAAGATAGAGTGCCAGGCCTGAAGTTGGTAAGACTCATCTTTGCAAGTTCAAATCTGACCTTGGATGCTTACTAGCTTTGTGGATCTCAGCAAGTCACTTAATCCTGTTTGCCTCTGTTTATTCCTATATAAAATGATCTGGAGGCAAAATACTCCATTGTCTTTCCCAAGATAAGCACAAATGGGCTTATGAAGTTGGTCATGACTGAATTGATGGAATAACAGCAGCAACAAAACACAGATATAATGTTAGAAGAGACCTTAAAGGTCATTTTATCCAAGCTCCTCACTTTCTATATGAAGAAAATGAAATTAATGTACCCAAGGAAACATAGGATATAAGTATCAGAAATAGGATTTGAACATAGTTCCTCTGAGACCTCAAAGATAGCACTGTACCACACACTACTGTATATACTTTTTATAGTCCTTCTTTAGCATATTAGGCATCTGAAATAAAAACAGCAGGGGGAGAGGGCTTCATAGTGCACTAAAAGTCATTTTTAAGCTTAATTGCATTGTGGTAGTTGCTGGAGTTTATCATATGAACCAAAAAAAGACCATCACTTCTTTTTTTTAACATTTCTATATTATATTTTATTTTGAATTTTTTAAACAAATTTTCCCCCTAATCTTGCTTCCCTCCCCCCATTTCCCACAGAAGGCAGTCTGTTAGTCTTTACATTGTTTCTATGGTATACGTTGATCTCAGTTGAATATGATGAGAGAGAAATCATATCCTTAAGTTAAAAAAAATAAAGTATTGTGCCTGATTGTTGCATTAATTGAATGAGCAAGTCCATCAAGGTTGGTCATCACCCCCCTTGTTGCTGCTAGGGTGCTCAATGTTACTCTGGTTCTGCTCATCTCACTCAGCATCAGTCTATGCAAATCTTTCCAGGCTTCCCTGAATTCCCTTCCCTCCTGGCTTCTAACAGAACAATAGTGTTCCATCACACACATATGCCACATTTTGTTAAGCCATTCCCCAGCTGAAGGACATTTACATTAATTTCCAATTTTTTGCCACCACAAACAGAGTTGCTATGAATATTTTGTACAAGTGATTTTTTTATACATTACTAAAATATTCTTGTTTAAGAGTAAACATAATACTCCCTCCCTCCAAAAAATATAGACCCTCATGAGAAATAATGTAAAGGAAAGATAAAAAAATGTGTTTCTGTCTGTGTTCTGATACCATCAGCTCTATCTTGGGTAGATCACATTCTTTATGATAAGTCCATCATAAAAGTTACTTCCACATTTTTGCACTATTGCTGTTGCTGATTGTAATTCCCTCTATCCATTCCTCCCCACTACTATATTTTCTCTCTCCTTTCACTCTGTCTCTCTTCCAAAATGTGCTGTAAGGTAGCTGAGTAGCACAGCAGACTGTTTGCCGGCCCTGGAGCCAAGAGACATCAAGCCCACAGACCACCCCTGAGACCCAGCAACCACCTGGCCCCATGGTCCCAGACAGGCCATCCAATCCCAGCCCCTTGCAAGAAGTGAAAAAGAAAATGTGTTATATCTGACTATTCTCTTTTATGATCTACCTTCTCCTCTATCACCGACACCCTCCACCTACCCCCTTTCCCCCTTCTCTCCTTTTTATTCTAGATGTCTCTACCCTATTGAGAGTGTATGCTGTTTTCTCTCTGAGCCATTTCTGATGAGAGTGAAGGTTTCCTCATTTCCCCTCACCTTCCCCCCTTCGCAAAAGTTCATTGCAATATATATATCTTTTATATGAAATATATTAGCCTATTCTACCTCTCCTTTCTCTTACTCCCAGTATATTTACCTTTTAGTCCTTGACTCCATTTTTACAATATATTATATCTTCAAATTCAGCTCTCTCCTGTGCTTCATCTATAAAAGTTCCTTCTAACTGCTCTATAAAATGAAAAGTTTCATATGAGTATTATCAGTATATTTTTCTATGCAGGAATACATGCAGTTCATCATTATCATTAAGTCCCTCATATTTTACCCTTCTCCTCTGTTCTCTATGCTACACCTGAGTCCTGTATTTGGAGGCCAAACTTTCTGTTCAGCTCTGGTCATTTCAACAGGAATAACTGAAATTCCCCTGGTTCATTGAAAGTTCATCTTTTCCCCTGGAAGAGGTTGTTCAGATTTGCTGGGTAGTTGATTCTCAGTTGCATTCCAAGCTCTTTTGCCTTCCAGAATAATATATTCCAAGCCCTATGTGCCCTTAATGTAGTTGCTGCTAAAACTGTGTGATCCTGACTACAGCTCCATGATATTTGAATTGTGTCCTTCTGACTGCTTGTAATATTTTCTTTTTGACTTGGGAGTTCTGGAACTTGGCTATAATATTCCTGGGGGTTGTTTTTTTTTTTGGATCTCTTTCCAGGGGAGATCAGTGGAGTCTCTCAATTTCTATTTTGCCCTCTGCTTCTAGGACATCAGGGCAATTTTCCAGTAGGATTTCTTTAAAAATGAGGTTAAGGATCTTTTCCTGATCATGACTTTCAGGTATCCCAATAATTTTTAAATTATCTTTCCTGAATCTCTTTTCCAGATCATTTGTTTTTTTCAGTGAGATATTTCACATTTTCTTCTATTTTTTTCATTCTTTTGGTGTTGAAGTATTGTGTCTTGACTTCTCATAAAGTCATCAGCTTCCTTTAGCTCCATTTTACTTCTGAAGGATTTGTTTTCCTCAGAGAACTTTCTTATCTCCTTTTCCATCTGGCCAATTCTGCTTTTTAAAGCATTCTTCTCCTCAATAACTTTTTGAACTGTTTTATCCATTTGACCTAATCTGGTTTTTAACATGTTATTTTCTTCAACATTTTTTTGGATCTTCTTGACTAAGCTGCTAACTTCTTTTTCATGTTTTTCCTGCATCTCTGCCATTTCTTTTCCCAATTTTTCTTCTATCTCCCTTACTTGATTTTCAAAATCTTTTTTGAGCTCTATCATAGCCTGAGCCCAACTTCTGTTTTTCATGGAGTCTTTAGATGCAGGAGCTTGTACTTCCTCATCTTCAGATTGCATGTTTTAATCCTTCTTGGGATCATAGACAAAGAATTTCTCAATGGTGTTCCTCTTTTTTCTCTGTTTACTCATTTCTCCACCCTGTGCCTGGTTTTGGGGTGCTTCCTGAGCTTTTAAGTATTATTGAGACACCCACTTTGGGGTTTTTTTGGTACACCCCACTAGGACCTTTATTCCTCCAAGGGCATATGCTCTCTTGCCTGTGTTTTGATATATAGATGACCACCTCCCCTCTGTTCTGGAACTGTGAAGAGGATCCCTGCTATCTTAGTATGGAAGGTCAAACTACAACCTGGATTTGAGTGCGGGTAAACAGCAGAATCCTGCCCCAGGGAGAGCAGAGAGATTTCTGCAGTCTCCCCTCACCCCCTTACTGTCTGTGGGCTGTGCTCCGGAGGTGCAGGCTGGTTTCTCCTGATTTTTGCTGCAGGTTCTGTGACTGGTGTTCTTCACTTCACACTCATTCTGGTGTAGCAGAGTTATCTCACAGCCCTTCAAGCTGCTTCCGGTGATCCCTGGGCTGGGCTGGGCTGGGCTTCACTGCAGCCATGGCTTTTTTCTAACCCCCTGTCCTGGTGAAACACACCTTTCCCACGGAACTTCTACGTTATCTTGTACTGGGAGAATGTATCACTCAGTCTTCTGTAGGTTCTTTCCCTCTCAATTTTGGCTAGAGTCATAATTTGTTGGCTTTTGGAGTTTTGGGGGGAAGGAGTTTCTGGGAAATGCTGCCTTCATGCTGCCCTCTTGGTTCTACCCCTGATCATCGCTTATCTTTTTTTTTTGTAAGATTTTTGTAAGGCTATGGGGCTAAGTGTGCCACTCTCATCAGAGTGAAGCCCAAGGCCATACAGCTAGGTAATTATTAAGTGTCTGAGGCCGGATTTGAATTCAGGTACTCCTGACTCCATTGTGGGTACTCTATCCACTGCGCCACCTAGCCGTCCCTGATCATCACTTATCTTTAAAAAAACTAACAGTTTACAAAATATTCTTTCTCTTTGACAAATAGTGCAAGGATTGTTACTTTCATTTTTGATGAAGAAATGAGTTTGAAAAGGATGAAATGACTTGTCCATGGTCAAATAGCTAGTAAGTGTTCTTTTAAGTAAAATGGATTTTTAAAATAACTATGCACAAGCCCCCTATGAAGAGAGTCGCTATTCTGAGTAGGAGGTTGTGACTATTTTATTCTTTTAGCCTTAATGGAAGTGATCTACTCCTTGACTTCCTTACATTAACAGAAAATGCTAATCAATTATTTAAGAGATTGTTCTCTCTGCTTAGTGGGTGAGGGAGTATGTGATTTCTTGATGGATATGGGGTTGGACTGGATTCTCCTTGTAGCTACCTATCCTTATAAAATGTAAGGCTGACTTCAAAGCAAGGGTGGAGGAACCTGAAATGAGATAGCTGTGGAGCCTCAAAAATGAGCAAGGAAAGTAACAAAAGATCTTGCATGATTTGAGTTGCTATGAACAATTTTAGTTTTTCTCCATTTTCACAAAGGTACTTGAAGAACAGCAGGTGGACTAATTCAGGTTTTAAAATAATTCTGTACAATAAAGCCTCTGATGAAAGTTAGAGGGGGGAAATGTTACCACTGTTAACATTGACAAAGCATTTAATATATATTGTCTCATTTGAAAAGTAACATAGGTATTAATATTATTTTATAGTTTTTTAATCATTTAATTTATAATTTAGTAAACAATTATAAAGGGCCTATTATGTGCCAGACTCCTTCATGGCTATTGGTATAAATTGTTCTTCTTTGCTTATTCCACTAGGGGAAGATTTTTTACAGGCTTAGGGTAGATACCCCACCTAATTCAATGTAAATGAGATCCTTGATTGCTCTCAATCTTGTTTAACTTTACTGTAGAAATGATTTCCTGGAGTGGGGCCATTCCTCATGCTACAGTTTCTTAGAGCCATGGGTGAGAGTTGTGAGAATCAAGTGGATGCTAAAAGGTAGAAAACAGCTCTGAAAAAGGCTTGGCAGAAGTACTAGTCTTTCCTACTTCCCAGAAAATGCTTGGAAACAGGAGATGGAGTCAAGAGGTCAGAGTTACTGAATCAAAATATACATGTTGGGAAATAAGATATAAGAAGGCTGGAAAGACAGGAGAGGACTAGATAATGAAGGATTTTGAATGACAAAAAGACCATTTTGTATTTGATCTTGTAGGGAGCCACTGGAATTTATTAAGGAAAACTGAAGTTCATAGAGGTCCAGTGTCTTTCTCTATAATCCCACAGTTGACAAGTATCAGAGGCAGGATTTAAACTTGCCTCTTTTGACTTCAAGTTAAGTACTTCCCCTCTTAAACTACACTATTTCTCAGAGTATTAATGAGTGAGATGAGCAACAGTGAATGGGGGTGAATGGGGTTAAAGCACTCTCATCATTTTGCCCTGAGGAAGTGAACCATATTATCAGGATCAGTTTTTTTTTGTGTGTCAACAGATGGACACTGTATTTATGGTCAACTTCATTGTTTGCAGAGAATCCTATGGATAAGGGTAGAAGTGGTCCTATTAATATAGGAAGGGATTTTCACTATATCTGTTACTTTTAGTGATGACTCTGGTCTAAAGAATCTACCTTTTTGCCTTCTTTATCTGGAGAGGTGATTTGGTCTCATTTGGATTTGATTCTAGTGACCTTTTTCACATTTCCTGGAAAACATAAAACTTGATTGCCACTAATAATTCTAGATGTATTTACCAATATAACTTTTACTTTCCAGACTTATATTGCTTATAATCCTAAGAAAAAGAACTATTGGTCCTCAGACCCCTGGGAATATTTTTTACCTTTTCAAGAGGTTCTTAATGTTAAAACTACTTCTTTTATTTTTGTTTTATTTTTTTCCCAAGGCAATGGGGGGATTAAGTGACTTGCCCAAGGTCACACAACTAGGTAATTATTATGTGTTTGGGGCCAGTGCTCTATCCAATGCACCACCTACCTGCCCCTAAAACTACTTCTAAAATAACATTAAGCTATCCTAAATTCTAATGTGATAAATATAGGGTCTTTGGAGTTTTCTTTAATTTTTAAGAGTATAAAGGGTTTGAAAACTGCTTCTTCAGACAGATGAAACTTCTGTGAAATAACTTTAGGGACAATGAATTGGACTCACAGAGGTCAAGGGCTTCCTGTTCTGAATTGAGTGGAAAACAAAATCCAGAGAGAGGAAAACAGTTTGATTTTAGGGTGTGTCTGTGTGTGTGTGTGTGTGTGTGTGTGTGTGTGTGTGTGTGACCTCTCTTACTCCTCATGTTAAAAAAAAGAAGAAAAAGTTGGCAAACATGGTGTTGGAGCAGCTGTGTTTGAGAAATGCTCTTGTTATTCTAAGGTTTGTGTTATTTATTGAAGAACCTGTACAAGGAGTGGCCTGTATACCTTAGAATGATCCAAAGGGAACTTGTAAGTAGAAAAGGCACTACAATGAAGAAAGTTCAGCCAGGAGAACAAAGCTCAGAACTTCTTGTAGTGTTTTTGAAATTTCACAAATTCTGTGTACATGTGTGCATGAAGCTGAAACTTGGCTTTTTGAGTTAGCTCATTTTATTAAATATGCCCATCTATAGCATCAATCCTATACTTACAACAGAGTCAAATGTTCGCTTTTTGGCTGAATCATGGGAATAGTATCTTCACTGAGCAGGTCTCTTCTGAACATTTCTAAAAATTCAGTTGCACAGAGCTCCTTACCACTGCCTGGTTTTAAGATCTACAAAGGGAAGTGACTTTACACAAAAGTAACAAGGAGATAGTTGACAGTTGACTCAAGAGTTACTAAAGCATCACATAAGAGTCATCCCTAAAGTTGTCCTTTAGCATCTCAGAATAGCAGGGTACCTCTGGAATACTGACCTTAGTATGGGTTTCATCACTATGATGCAAGGGAAAAATCATAGCAGAGATGATATCCTGCCAGCACTTCCTCCAACAACAGACAATCATCTGCCAGCTACCATGAACTGGGTAAGCACTGAGATACCCTAAGGGAAATAAAGGTGGCAGCATCAGCTAGATGGTAGAGTTTATTTCACCAAAAACACCATTTCCTCTCAGGATCCACCCAGGACAATGAGGTAGGATCAGGATCTCAAACTCAATATCAACTCCCTCCTGCCTCCTCCAATTTCCAGCTTGGCCCTGCTGCCAATGCTCACTTGGACTGGTGAGCAAGAACCAACTTTGCTAGTCCTGAAGACAGCTCTCCTTAGTAACCATAATTATTGAAGACTGAAAATCCTTGTCATCAAAGTCTTTGGCATCTTAAAATTGTTCAACATTAGAAACAGGATTTTTATCAAGGGAGGTGATATTAAAGAAGGAGAATTTGTACATTAGATTTCTTCCCTGCCCACACTTGAGCCAAACTGGATTATCATCTTCCCTACTACAGAATCCAAAGGATCATTTGACCTAACCTGTTCCCTAGGTATTGCCATATTTTACAGCTTAATTGTAAAGGACATTGGGATTTTTCTGCTGCTCTACAGTTGTCTCCCCCCATTATAGAAAGTAAACTCCTGAAGAGCAGAAACCGTCTCACTTTTCTAACTGTATTATCTGTGCTCAACACAGAGATTTGCACTTAGTAGTTACTTAATAAATATTTTTTCATTCATTTGTCCTTTTATTTTCTTACTCACTAATTCATTCAACGATTTCTTCAGAGATTGTGTTAGTAGACCACAAATTCTGTAAGGTTCTACTCATCTGGAAAGTTTTTGAATATATGCTATCCAGTGATTAGCTTAATTATGTTTGAGGGGCTTATTACTAGGAAGGCCACAAAATAATGAAATTCACTCTTTCTTCCCCCAAAATTTTGCTTTTTGAAAAATTCTTATTTAAACACCAAACAAAATGAGCAAGAATAATCAATTTCTAGACCATGAAAATCCCTGAAGACCTTCTATAATCAATCTCAATCAAGCTATACAATCCTAATCTTTGCTCACTGCATACTTCCTTATGTTTTAAAGCTCCTAATCCTGTTCTTTATCCTCACTGTGACCTCCATTAAATTTGAATTATTAACATTTTCTCCATTGTTTTCTTAAATATAGACAACTGACAAAATCAATCAAGCCCCATTTTGTAGTTTGCTGATTTTTGAGGTACCAATGTTCACACTGAAAATTTAATATTTTGCTCTCTGAACCTATTTTGAGTTGGCCTCAGCACCTCCTTTAAGAGACATTGACCAGAGAAACTAGTATTTTTTGTACCTTAAAAACCAGAAATATTTTGGGGTGGGGCATCAGATAGATATACATTCTAATTTGTTATCTCTCTCTCTCTCTCCCTCTCTCTCTCTCTCCCCCCCTCTCTTTCTCTCTCTTAGAGGAAAATAAAGTATCTAGCATTCTGAGTCCTTCTGCTCTCTTCAAGGTAGGAATTGCAACTCCCTTGGAGAGAGTGACCAAGATTCCAAAAAATATCTCACAGTCTCCCTTTAAACCACCACTACCATGGCATATTTGGGCATCCCATGTGGATTTTCATTTCTTACATAGGCTACAAACATTTTGTGTATATCTTTACATATATACAGCATATTAGAACAGTGTCTGGAATATAGTAACATTTATGTTTATTGATTAATCAATCAATCTTAGTAGAAGAAACTTAGTTGCCTTAGGATCAAAGATTTTTAAGTGATTTATCCATGTTCACACAGCTTATAAATGTCAGAGGTAAATCTGAACCCAAATGATATCCTCAGTTTTCTTTATTTAAAAAATGGGAATAATAATAGCACATACTTGTAACAGTCAAATGAGATAATATTTGTAAAAGTATTTTTCAAGCCTGAAAGCCCTATATAAATACATCATCATCATCATTATTTCATCTCCCCCTTGGTGGCTTCTTTTCCTAGAACAGCAGGCCTCTGGAATGATATGAAGTATTTGAAACCCTCCCTATCCTTTTGCCTGCAAGCAGCCCCCCCTTTTTTTAAGAAGTTATGATAATCTTTTCCTGTTGGAACAAGAGCCTTTCCTTTGTGAAGTAGTTTCCTTTTTCTGATGTTCTTTCTGAGGAAATCTGATCTTTTGAATGGCCTTTTATATTAAAAAGAGACTGTGATTCAGCAGACTGACTTTTAAAAAGCATGATAATTGTAAGCCACGATTCCAGGTTAAAAACAGCTAAGAAATAGTTCACTTAATGCACCGTTTATATAGTTTCCATGAGGAATTTTCTTCCTAACAGTGCTTGGGAGTTAGGATGAGAGTAGTTTGTTTTTCCTAAATCTGAGCTCATTTCACTGATACCATTGATCCCTAAGGGATCTAGAGAACCTTTCTTGTAAAGATGGGACCTGATACCATGAATCAGGGAAACAAAACTCATTTCCTCTCTCACTCAGCGAGTGGTTCACAATTAGCAGCAAGTTTCTAGATTTTGTTGATCTTGGCATCTGTGTCAGAACATGCTAATAGTGAAGGACCTTTGATTGAGTCAGTATGGGAAAACCACTCTCTACATGCAGTTCACAGTGTGTGTGTGACTTAAGAGAGAAATACCAAACAGTGGCTTAAGGGGCATGTAGATTGAATCTCTAAGAGACGGGTGGAAAAGATGGTTACATGAAGTTCTTTGGGAGTAAAATCTCACATTACTTCTCTTGTTAAAAATGATCTACAAAGTTTGCATTGTTCTTGCTGCATAGATGTCTGATACCCATTAATACATGTAGAGAAGAGGCCAATAAAGACTATAGGGCAGCTAGATGGCACAGTGATCTGGGTAAGTCACTTAACCCTGATTGCCTCACATCCAGGGCTAACACAAGTAGTCTTGATTCATATCAGGTCACTGGACCCAGGCAGCTCTGGAGGAAAAAGGAAGGCTGGTGACTTTGCACAGAACACCCTCACTCAAATCCAGTCCACATGCATGTCATGGTATCACCTCCCTGAAGTCATGGTCTTCTTTGAGAATGAAGGATAAACATTATTGTCACTAAAGACTATGTAATATGGTAAAATTTCCAAATGACACTATTTTAAGGACACCGAGCTGGGAAGTTCCAATTTTTTCCCCCCTCTTCTATTATTTGACCTTTATTTTGAAATTCTCAGAAGAGAATGATTCTCAATCTACTTTAATATTTTTGCAGCTGTAACAGTTGTCCCTAGAGTCTGAAGGCTTAACAAGTTATCCATGAAGAGGAACAGAGAATCTTCCAATGTCTTCCTAAAAGACCTCAGCCCTGATTTCCAATGAATCCCTTCACCCCACATGTCCTATCCTTCTTCCTTTGTCTCACTGCACTCACATTAATTTTCTCAGAGAATTCTTTTTTTAAGGGCAGACCATCACTGGCCCTTTTCTTTCACTGGCCCTGGTTCCCACATGTCTCCTTCTTGTTCTAAGTACTTATTGGAAGCCAGCACCAGACTTCTCCTGCCAATAGCACAGGGGAGAGATTTGGCTCTTTTAAGATTCTGGCTTGAAGGGGAGAAACTGCATCCGGATTCTCTTTTTTTTTTTTTGGGCCACAATATTTCTCCACTCCAGGGAAAGTGGACTGAATTTCTTCTGGTCACTAGCTGCCTCATTATTCCCAGAATGTTCAAAATATAAATCTAAGCGAACTTAGAATGGCTATGCTTCTGATGATAACTCAAGATTACTGAGCTGACTTTGAGAGAGCATGGGGGGAAAAAACCTCTGAGGAATTGTCTGTGTGAATTCCTAGGTATGTCTATCTAAACATTTCAATTGCAAACTCATTTATCATGTGGGAAAGCTCTACAATTTCAAATTGTTCCCTTTAGCAATTCTCCCTATTCTTCATTCACTTAAATAAATAGTTTATACTTCACCTCCTCTGCCTTCCAGCTAATTAATAAATATGTTCAACTGTAGCAGAAGTGTTTTCCCTTTCCATCCTAGAGACTGGAGACTCGTTTCTGTATTCGTTTTCTGTTTCTTCTCATATCATAGAAAAGGCAGTATGGCATAATGAAGTGAGAAATGACCTGAGAGTTGGAAAGACTTGAGTGCAAATCCTGCCTCTGGCAAATAATAATAATGGGATACTGAGCAAGTCACTCCTTTTTTTTTTTTAGATTTTTTCAAGGCAAATGGGGTTAAGTGGCTTGCCCAAGGCCACACAGCTAGGTAATTATTAAGTGTCTGAGACCAGATTTGAACCCAGGTACTCCTGACTCTAGGGCTGGTGCTTTATCCACTGTGCCACCTAGCCACCCCTCCTTCTTTCCATAGCTTCAAGATTCTAAGTAGCTGAGAAATTTTTGATTTTCTTTGGTAGAGGGAGCTTTGTCAGCAGTTTCCTATCATCAGTAAAAATATAAATCCACTTCTATACCCATCTTTTATACATTTTAGTTTTTGAAAAGAAATGATTCCATCTCATAATCACTAATTTTCTTTTTTACTTTGATTCCTTTTGAATTTACTTAAAAATTCAATGAGCTGTGGTTCCAACCATAAGAAAACTCTACCATTGCAAATAATATTTTTAGTAAAAACTGAATCTACTCAACTAAGGCCAAAACGATTCATCAGTCAATGGCTATCCACGAACCTTTCTCTTCCCTCAAGTTGACTGGCCCTTGAGACAGAAGACATATAACTTCTGTTGCTAGTCCTATACCTTTTTAGCTCCATATTCTATTACAGCTAGTTTGGAAATCCCAAGGAAGCCCTAGGGGTAGGACTTCTTTTTGAGACTCAAGCCAAATTATGCAAATTAGTCTTTGATCTGTTTTTTTTAGAAACTCTTTTCAAGAATTTCTCTTCTGTGAGATTCATCTAAATTCTTAAAACATGCACTTTATTAAAAAGTATCAAGATATTTAGGCAACACAAAAAATAAGTTAAATATATATGTAAAGGAAGAAATTCTGAGCTGAGGATGAAGCCATTGTGCCTAGCTCAAAGCCGGACACATCAGAAGCTTCCAGAAAATAATTGTTGATAGAGCTTGTCTGATGTTCTGGTTTTAATTTATTTTCCTTTGGCTTTTCTTATTCTCTTTTGGTAAGCTGGAATGAGGTAAAGTCAAGCAGCCTGCTGGGGTTTAATTCATTCCATAGTTCCAAAATGACACAACGCATGATTTAAGGCCAGACAGTCTGCCCAGAGTTTTTGCTTTAAGTTGAAGCTGTCTCTCTTTGATTGATTACTCAGAACAAGAGATTGGAACACCTATTGTGACTGATCCAGTCATATGGTTCATGGTTTCCCTAAAACTGATTTAGCTCCGACCAAATCCCTTGGGTTTGAGGAGTTTTGAGATTAGCCCTTGAATTCTTAACAGGTTGTTTACCCAACATTGAAATATGTTGAGGTGTTCTGGATGAATCTTAGTCAGTGTAGAGTGCAATTAAATTCATTCTGGGATCATCCCAGAGATCATTTTTTGGTAGGACCTTCAAGGTCCTATTGGATATTTCAAATTAGATGTCCTGAAGTGGGTCTCAGACTTAACATATCCTGAACCAAATTTATCATCTTTTTTCTTGTCCCCAAACCCATTCTGCTACAAAACTTTCCTTTTTTTGTAAAGGTCATTAGCAGTCCTTCAAGCAGCATTAGTTAATTACTTACCATATGTAAGCATTGTGCTAAATCTAGGGATACAATAAAAGAAAAAAATCCCTGCCCTCAAGGAGTTCCTAATAATTTAGGTTCACAATGCTGATAACAAACTAAACTCCCAATACTCCTTTAGCCCACATAGACAAGCAGATGCTGAATCTTATTGTTTCTACCTCCACAGCAACACTGATATCTAATCACCTCTCTCCATTCACAGTCACCACTTTTTCTCTTACCTAGATTATTATAGTATCTTTTTAAAATTTTTATTTCTATTGATATATTTTGTTTTAATATATTACCAAAATTTCTCCCAGTATTCCTCTACCTTCCTCTTCCAGAGTGTTATCTCATAGGACAAATAATATTTTAAAGAAAAAATGTGAAGAGAAAAAATCAGCAAAACCAATGACTACTTTAAAAGATTGGAAATACATGCAGTTCCACACTCAGGGACCTCCCATCTCTGAAAGGAGCGAGGTGAGAGTATCTTTTTAATTCATTTACATGTTCATTTTAATATTTTGTTGTGATTGTTCTTTTCATTTACATTTAGTCATTATGTATATTGTTTTCCCTGGGTCTGCTTACTTCACTTTATCTCAGTTCATATAAATCTTTCCAAGCTTCTCCTTTTATATATTTATCATATTTATTATTTTTTATTGTCTGCTACATTTATAGACCCTAATTTGTTTGGTCATTCCACAAGAGTGGATATCTTTTCGTTTCTGTTTTTTTGCTACCATGAAAAGGGTGGCTATAAGTGATTTGGTTTTTTTTGAGAACTTCTTGTTTCTATTATTATGCCTCTTTGGAGTACATACTTAGTAGTGAAATCTCTTGGTAAAGAATATCTGGTCAAACATATATTTTAGACACTTTATTTGCATCATTCCAAATTGATTTCCAAAATTGTTGTGCTGATTGATAGCTCTAACAATAGTGAACTAATATGCCTATCTTCCCATACCCCCTCCAATATTGACTGTTCCCCTCTTTTGTTACCTTTGCCAGTTTGCTGAGTCAGGGGTGAAACCTTAATGCTGTTTTGATATATATTTCTCTTATTATTAGTGATTTTAAACAATCTTTCATATGATGCTAATAGTTTATAATTCTTTTGAGGACCATTTTTCATATCCTTTAATCACTAACCTATTAGCAAATGGCTTTTGGCCTTATATATTACAATATACATTCACACATGTGTTCATATGCATATGTATACATTCATGTGTGAACATACACATGTTAGTTATATAATTTGGATACCAAATTCTTGGAGAAATTTGGTATAAAGAATTTGTCCACTTGAGTACTTCCTTTCTTATATTAAGATGAATAGATTTTGTTTGTGCAGAAACATTTTCATGTTTCATTAATCAAAATTATCTATTTATAATTACTTTTATCCCTTGTTAAGAATAATATCTAATGTATAGTTATGAAAAATATATGGTCTACTTTTCAATTGTTTTGAAATTATTTTAATATTAAGGTCACATATCCATTTAGAATATATGGTGGAATATGGTGTAAAATATTTTTTAAATCTAATTTCTGATAAACTTATTTTTAGTTTTCTAGCAGTTTTTTAAATCAAATGAAGAATGTTTTCCCTAAGTAATTTGTTTGCCAGTTTATTGAATTCTCTGTTATTCATCTCTACTGTATGTGGTTCTCTTTTTGTCTAGTCTGTTTCCTTGATTTACTTCTTTATTTTTTAATCAATGCCATTTATCATCCTTCTAATGGTCTTCCTGACTCATGTCTCTGACCATTTCAATCTCTTATCCATATGGTTATCAAAATAATTTTCCTAAGTGCAGGTAAGATCTCATCATTTACCCACTCCAAATAAAAACCCTGTTTCATCTAAGAACAAATATATAAAGTTCTCTACTGAGCAATTAAAACCTGAGTTTGGTCTACTTTTCCATACTTATTATATATTACTCCCCATTCACACATTCTGATTTCTTTATCATCTTTGTTGCCATCCTCCATGACTGGAATGCATTCTCCTCTCAGTCCTGCCTCCTAGCATCTCTTTCAGGATTCAGATCATATACCATCTTCTAAATGAGACTACCCTTTATCTGCAAATCACCTTATTTATATTTTGTATAGTCCTATTCACAAAGAGATAAGGTGGTAATAAGATGGTATAGATAGGGAACTGGAATTGAACTCAACAAGACTGCAAAAGTCTCTGGGTCTTCTGTAATGACTTAGATATTTGCTAGCTCTCTAATCCTGGGCACCTTTTTTTAAAATCTGTAGACCTAGGGTTTATTCATATATATAAAATAATCCTCTTGATTTCCATAAGTCTTTTTTTCCATTCCAGTGTATCCTCCACTCATCTGTCAAAATAATCTTCCTAAAGCATAGTCCTTACTATGTCATTCCCTCCATATTGAATAAACTCTAGTGACTCTTAATGATCTTAAGAATCAAATATAAAATCTTCTGACCCATAAACCCTTCACAGCTGGTTCCATCTTATATTCAGTCTTATTAAGCCTGACACCCTCTTCATATACTCTGTAATTCTGCGATACCAGCTTCTCTAATGGTTCCTTTTTTAAAAAAAAGACACCATTTTCCATTTACATTTTTTGCTGTCTGTTGCTGTCTGTTCTCTATGCTTAGAATCGTCTCCCTCCTCAACTTTATCTGGATTCCTTGGTTTACTTTAAGTACTAGATAAAATCCCATCTCCTACATATAGCTTTTCAGGATATTTATTTTTATTTTTAAAAATGTATTTATTTGCTTTCACATTACTGTAATAGTCTTGTTGTAAAAGTAACAATAACCCCCCCTTCTCCCTGCAAAGATAGAAAAACCTCAAGAAAAATAAAGTGAGAGAAAAATTAGTGTACTTCAGTCTGTGTTCAGATACCATCAGCTCTATCTCTGGGATGGATCACATTCTTTATCATGAGTGCATCAATTTCTTCAATATTTTTTCCCAAAGTTGAAATTTTTACCTGTATTTCCCTCTATCCTATTCCTCCCCACTCCTTTTTATTCTATTCTCTCTCTCTCCTTTAACCCTGTCCCTTCTCAAAAGTGTATTATATTTGACTACCCTCTCCCATGATCTTCCCTCTCTTCTATCATCTATGCTCTACCCTGCCCCCTGTCTCTTTTCTCCCAGTCCTTTCTTCTCCTTTTTTCCTCTAGGGTAAGATAAATTTCTATTACCCATTGAGTATGTATGTCATTTTCTCTCTGGGCCACTTCCAATGAGAATGAAGGCTCACTTATTCCCCCTCAATGTTCCTCCCTTCCACTTCATTGCAAAAACCTTTTCTTGCCTCTTTTAATGTGAAATATCTTAGCCCATTCTACCTCTACTTTCCCTTTATCCCAATACATAGCTTTCTTGGTCATTGACTCCATCTTTATAAAATATTATACCTTTATATTCAACTCCCTCCTGTGCCTTCTCTATATTATGCTCCTTCTAATAACTGAGAAAGTTCATAGGAGTTATCAGTCTCATCTTCCCCATGCAAGAATAGAAACAGTTCAACATCATTAAATACCTCATAATTTGTCCTTCTTGTCCACCCTCTCTATGCTTCACCTGAGTCCTGTACTTGAAGAGCAAACTTTTTGTTCAGTTCTCATTATATCAAGAGGAAAGTTTGAAAATCCCTATTTCATTGAATATTCATCTTTTACCCCAAAAGAGGATGCTCAGTTTTTCTGGGTAGTTGATTCTCAGTTGTAATCCAAGCTCTTTTGCCTTCCAGGAAATTATATTCCAAACCCTATGAGCCCTTAATGTGGAAGCTGCTAAATCCTGTGTAATCCTGACTGTAACTCCACAATATTTGAATTGTTTCTTTCTGGCTATTTGTAATATTTTCTCTTTGACTTGGGAGTTCAGGAATTTGGCTATAATATTCCTGGGAGATTTTATTTTGGGATCTCTTTCAGGAGGTGATCAGTTAATTCCCTCAATTTTTATTTTACTTTCTGCTTCTAGGATTTCAGAGCAATTTTCATGGAGAAACTCTTGAAAAACAAAGTCTAGGTTCTTTTCCTGGTCATGAATTTCAGATAGCCCAATAATTTTTAAAATATCCCTTCTGGATCTGTTTTCTAGGTCAGTTATCTTTTCCAATGAGTTATTTCTCATTTTCTTCTAGTTTTTCCATTCTTTTGGTTTTGTTTCACTGTTTCTTGATTTTTTCACAGTCATCAGCTTCCCTTAGTTCCTTTTAGCATTTGAAGGAATTGTTTTCTTCAGAGAGCTTTTTTAATCTCCTTTTCCATCTGGCCAAATTTACTTTTTAATATCATTGATCCTTTGGTTTGCTTTTCCCAAATGACCTAATCTGGTTTCTAAGATGTCATTTTCCTCACTATTTTCACCAAGCTACTGACTTTGTTTTCATGATTTTCCCACATCACTCTCTTCTCTTCCCAATTTTCCCTCTACCTCCTGTACTTGATTTTCAAAATCTTTTCTGATCTCTCTTCCAAAACCTGAGATCAATTGATATTTTTCTTAGAGGCTTTGCATACAAAAGTTTTGACTTTGTCATCTTCTGCATGTGTATTTTGATCCTCCATGAAATAAAAATAATTGTCTATGGTCAGATTCTTGTTCTGCTTTTTGTTCATTTCCCCAGCCTATGTCCTGATTTTAATTCTTTGTTAAGGTGGAGCTCTTCTTTCAGGGTGGAGGTCCCACCTTCCCTAGTTTTTGAGGGTTTTGGGGACAGCCCCACAGGGACCTCAATTCCTTCAAGGTCTTATGAGAGACTCTGATTGCTCTCCTGGCCTGGACTCTGGTCTGTGAATAAGCACAAGCACTCCCCTCTGCCCTGGAGCTGCTCCACTAGGGCAGTTTGGGGCCCCAGATTTTTTTTGACTGGCAATTATTTTTTTTATTTGAGATTTGAAGCTTTCTTTCATGTGGTTAATAGTTTGCAATTTTTTTTTCTTTAGAAAGATTTTATTAATTTTGAGTTTTACAATTTTCCCCCCATTCTTGCTTCCTTCCCCCCACTCCCCACAGAAGGCAGTCTATTAGTCTTTACATTGTTTCCATGGTATACATTTATCCAAATTGAATGTGATGAGAGAGAAATCATATCCTTGAGGAAGAAAAATAAAGTATAAGAGATCGCAAAATTACATAATAAGATAACTTTTTTTTTCTAAATTGAAGGTAATAGTCTTTGGTCTTTGTTCAAACTCCACAATTCTTTCTCTAGATACAGATGGTATTCTCCATTGCAGATAGCCCCAAATTATCCCTGGTTGTTGCACTGAAGGAATGAGCAAGTCCATCAAGGTTGATCATCACCCCCTCCCCCCATGTTGCTGTTAGGGTGTATAATGTTCTTCTGGTTCTGTTCATCTGACTCAGCATCAGTTCATGCAAATCCTTCCAGGCTTCCCTGAATTCCCATCCCTCCTGGTTTCTAATAGAACAATAGTGTTCCATAACATACATATACCACAATTTGTTAAGCCATTTCCCCAACTATAGGACATTTACTTAATTTCCAATATGAATATTTTTGAAAAGTGATGTTTTTACCATTTTTCATAATCTCTTCAGGGTATAGACTCAGTAGTTGTATTGCTAGGTCAAAGGGTATGCACATTTTTCTTGCCCTTTGGGCATAATTCCAGATTGCTCTCCAGAAAGGTTGGATGAGTTCACAGCTCCACCAACATGTATTTAGTGTCCCAGGTTTCCCACATCCCTTCCAACATTGATCAGTGTTCTTTCTGGTCATATTGGGAGCCCCAGATTTTGACCTGAATCTGATATGAGCAAAGTAACAGACTCCTACCTCAGGGATAGCAGCTAGACCTCTGAAGTCTCCCCTACCCCCTTATCATTAGTGGGCTGAGTGCTCTAGAAGCAATTGCCAGGTAGCTTCTGCAGAGCTGCTTTTGGTTCTTGGGCTGGGGCTACTGAAGCCTGCACTGGCTTGAGGTTCACTCTGTTGTGGCAGAATTTTCCTGTTGATTTTCCAAGTTGTCCTTGGCAATCCCTGGGCTGAGAGACCTGGAAATCACCCCAATATCATGTCTCCCCAAGGATCCAGGCATTCTGTGGGCTGTTCCTGAAAGGCTGGAGCTGGTTTTGATCCAGCAAGGCATGTCCTGCGTTGTACTGAAGCCCTTTCCAACCCAGGTGGAACAGACCCTTCCTGCAGGTCTTCCAAGTTGTCTTGGGCTGGAAAATAGTTTCACTCAGTCTTTCTGTGGCTTCATCACTCTAGAATTTAGTTAGAGTCATAATTTTAAGGTATTTGGAGCGGGCTAGGGAAAGATTCTGGGATTTCTTGCCTTCACTCTTGGCTCCACACACCCTCAGGATCATTTTTGCAAGCCACTTAACCCTTAAATGGCTTGCCCCTCAGGATCATTCTTTTTTTTTTTTTTTTTTTTTTTTTTAGGTTTTTGCAAGGCAAATGGGGTTAAGTGGCTTGCCCAAGGCCACACAGCTAGGTAATTATTAAGTGTCTGAGACGGGATTTGAACCCAGGTACTCCTGACTCCAGGGCCGGTGCTTTATCCACTGTGCCACCTAGCTGCCCCACCTTCAGGATCATTCTTAATGGTAGTTCTTCCCTCTGTTGATTATCTCCAATTTATCATATGTGTATCTTGTTTATACATAGTTTCTCCTACCAGATAATGAGGCAAGTCCTTGAAGGCAGGGAGTCTTTCTCATCTTTCTTTGCATCTTCAATATTTAGCACAGTAGGTGATGATAAATGCTTTTTGACCAACTGACTTTCTACACAAGGGGTATAATTTGGTTGAAATGTAGAATGCATCAATAAGGGAAGTATGCAAGAATGTTGGTAAGTTAGTTGGGATCAGATTGTGAAGTTCATAAATGTTAGGCTAAGGAGTCAGTGGTTTAAAACAATGAAAATTTATAAACATTATCTATCAACAAAAACAATTCAATTTATATTAAAAAAGGCAAAAACATATCCTAAATCTCAAGCTATTAAGGGGTAGAAGCAAATTAATAAATAAGCAATAAATTATCAAAAATTCTTCATTATTGTGGTGTCCCTATCAAGGCATACTAAATTTCTGAAATCTTATGACTGGATGTACATTTCTTCAATCACTAGTAATCTTGGCGTCTTTTCCCATGGTTAATGGTTTCCTCTTTTATAAATTGCCTATTCATATCATAGGAGTTCATATTTTATATTCTAGGAATAGGGAAATACTGAGGGTTTTTGAGCAGGGGAGGGCCATAATCAGATAACTGCATTAAGATTACTTTGGCAGCAATATAAAGGATGTATGAGAGGAAAGAAGAAACTGGAGGTAAGGAATCTAGTTTAGAAGGTGTCTAAGCAAGGGTGGTGAGAGCCTGCATTAATTAGGGTACTTTCTCTATGAGGATGGATGAATGAGATATTGTTGAGGTAAGATCAGTCAGTCTTGGTAGCTTCTCAGACTTGGGAAGTAGTAACAAAAAAAAGAATAAAACGTGATTCAAAGATTTTGATACTGAGTGATTGAGAAGATGGTAAGTCAGTTGAAAAGAGGAGGAAATTAGAAGAACTAGATAATGCATTTCCGTTTGGAGAGATGATCATTTGGAATTTGAAATGGCATATTCAGACAGAGATGTTCTATAGACAGCTGAAAATGCAGGTCTAGATCTCAGAGGAGGTATCTGGGCTGTATATTAGAGTTGGTGGTTATCTCCGTAGATCTAATAGCTGAAACCAGGAGAATGGATGAAATTCTCAAAAGAGGAATGAATACTGGGGAGGATGAGAGTAGGCCATAGATCAAGGAAGGAGGACAGGGATGAGGGCTGGATAAGTAAGGAAAATACCAACTGATATCAGTGTCACAGAAATCAAGGGAAAACAAAATATACCTGAAGGGGGGAAAGGAAAAAGGGAATAAACACTTAGTGTCTACTATGTTTGCAGACAATATGCTGAATGCTGTTCAAATATCTAATTTAATTCTCAAAATAACCTTGGGAAGTATTATTATTTTACATTTACATCCTCATTTAACAATTCAGGAAATTGAGGCAAACAGGTTAAGTGACTTGCCCAGGTCAAATAGCTAGTAAGTGTCTGAGGCTGGATTTGAAATCAGATCTCCCTGACTTTAAGCCTTGTACCATATCCACCATGCCACCAGCTGCCTGGAAGGGGCATGAAGTCAGAATAGGGATGGATTGTAAGAACAGTGAGGGATCAAAGGATGTCATCTAGATGACATTGTAGGATAGAACTAGAGGAACAAGAACCAACCTGCAATAGTAAGGTTGAGGAATAACTTAAGATAACTCAGAATATTATTGGGAATGATGCCAAAGATATATTGCCAGACTGGACCAGTTCTGACCTGAATACAAATTCAGTAAGAATTGAATTGGCCTTAAAAATAAGTAAATTGAACGGCTTTTGGCCTAACTATTTTCAAATTCGCTTTACATTTCTAATTATTATAATTTAAAGCTGTAGAAAAATAGAGTACAAGGTTAAATCTTCAATATTTTCTGACTTGAATATTTTATAACTTTTTACCCTTCTTCCCATTTACACTTTCCCTTTGCCTTTTCCCTTCAATTTTTGAAACTAGAAAAAAATTGAATATAATCATTTTCAGAATCCCTAATTAAGTTGTCACAGTGATGATTGGAAATTGCTCTGCAGAATTTTTTTTTAATGTGTGACTGATTTTAATTAGACTGGAGAAATGTCAAGGGACTTGGTAAAATACACACCTCCAGTAAGGAATAGCTTCTATTATTTTTTTTAAGGAAGAGCTAGCTCAAGGTATTCTTAGAATATGCACCAATAATCCTAAAACTGTGATAATTGCTGAACTAATTCATCATGTTGGGACTCCTTTAGATTGACAAAAACATTTTTTGGGGAAACTGAGTTTTAAAATTAAGTGTAAATTTATTACAAGAATATCCCTTGTTGAGTGGTAATTAAGGAACTTTCTCAAAGAATCAGTTCTGGGGTGGCTAGGTGGCGCAGTGGATAAAGCACCAGTCCTGGAGTCAGGAGTACCTGGGTTCAAATCTGGTCTCAGACACTTAATAATTACCTAGCTGTGTGGCCTTGGGCAAACCACTTAACCCCATTTGACTTGCAAAAACAAAAACCTAAAAAAAAAGAATCAGTTCCAATGCCAGGGACTTGCTCATTTCCTTCTACTGAGATGAGTAGGAGTGGGTCAGACACAGACTTCTAAAGTCTTGTAAAAAGTTGGATGACAAAGAGATCAGTGGAAAATTATAATAGAGACTTCTTTCCTCTCTTTAACTCTTAGTCTTCATTTAGTCTATAATCTCCATCTTTTTAAAACTAGTGTCCTATGAAAACATACCTTTCATGTAAGAGAACTTATTCTTAATTAAATGATGACAAAATTGACCATTCAGAAAATGAATTATATACACACTTTAATGTGAGAAAGAGCTAAGTACTTGTTTTTTAAAATCATAAAGTGGTCAAGTTATTTTATTATAGTTTAGATGCTTCTTTAACTATCGAAAAATAAATTTGTTCATGGCCAAAGATCTCTTTTACTTAGGAGAATATGTCTTTGTGACACAAGTATTCAATGTTTTTTCAGTGTATGATGCCAAAACAGCAAATGAATTCAGTGAATTCAACTAAAAATATTAAAAGGGGCAGCTAGTGATGGAGTGGATAGAACACTGGCCCTGGAGTCAAGAGGACCTAAGTTCAAATGTGACCTCAGACACTTATTAGCTGTGTGAACCTGGACAAGTCACTTAATCTTGATTGCTTCAAAAAAAGGTAAAGCTTGGCATTAAATAGACGAACCAAATAGCTGATTGGTTGGTTTTTTCCCCCCCTCACCTTTTCAACTGGTTGTTTTCTCATTGTGTAACTATAGATTTGAAATCAACATTTGTTGTTGAGATACAAGCCAAAGAATACAGTTGGTTCATGTGATTTAGAATTTGAGGTTATGTAAATTTAGAGCATCACAATGAAGCACCCTCTTCCAGACTACTTTGGCAACTCCCACTTGAACTATTGGGCCGGATCATCAAAGGGAAATTACTACTCTTCTCAGAGTTCTAGGGTAACTCTGAGTTACTGGGGTTTCTATACTTTCACCAGTATTCCTATTATCAGTCAGATATAATTAGCTTTTAGAAAAGAATATTTATTGAGCAGGGGTAAATACCCTCACCCCCAATCAGTGGCAAACTCTATTTTTGTACAGGGTCCCAGAGGTTCAAACTTAGAGTAAATTGTTATGAGGTATATATATAGTAAAACCATTTGACAAAGGGGTAACTTATAAGTCCTAGCCACTGGAATTCTTTTCTTCTTTTGTGGAGTATTCAATGAAGTTACCCTTTAGGACAAAGATCTAGAGCCCTTGTAGAATCCTGAAGCTGTCTTTCCTTAGTGTTCCTAGTTTTTCCTGCATGTCTCTTTAGCTCCTAGTTAAAGATACTATGCCCATTGGCCACTGCTACTCCAGGACAGCTGCCATCGGGTCCGATGAGCACTGCTATGGAGGCTGATGAGACGATCATATCTTCTGACCTTTCAAAGTTCATAAGGTCATAATCTGTACATTCCTATGTTGGGAAATTCAAGTGCTTTTTCTGGAGAAGTCTTCTGTTTGCTCTCATCATAGCTCTCTTTTCTCCTAGATAGATGTGGAACTTTTCAGTCTCTCCAATAATATGGACATTGGGAAAGGATGAGGAGAGAAAGGGTGATGCCTTCTCTTCCCTCCAAGCGTACTCCACTGCCAGATTCTGAGTTCCAGTATTCATATCCATTTCTACTCAATTTATTGATTCCAAACTAGCTTGCTATTTTTTAATGCTTAACTAACTCCACTGGACACACTTAACTCTCTTTAAGCAATAATAAGGTGTTTCCTATGTAGTAGCATCTATAATCTTTCTGATATGTTCTAAGACCTTATTCTCTCCTTCTTAAAATTGGTGATTAATTGATAGCTTTCTGGTTGGAAGAACCCTTAGAAGCCTTCATTTTATTGTGTAAGGAACAAAGCTGAGATTTGAACTCAGGGTCTCTGACTCTGAATTCAGTTGTAAATATTGGCAGAGCTGAGATTCAAACCCATACACTCAGAATTTATCTCCAATGCTCTTTCTATTAACAATCTACTGCCTCTTAAAAATAGTACTTAATCTGTAGCAATATGAAGGGGAGAAAATAGCTCATTTTTAGCATAAAGACTCTATTAAATATAACCCAGTCAACTCAAAAATTTTAAATTAAAAATAAAAAGAACATTTTTTTTCTATTCAGTGAATGAGGTTTCTTAAAAGCTGTATTATCTCTGCCTCAAGTAAAACTGTACTACACAGTCCATAGTTTTTGCTTAGGAGGACAGTATATCTGTTATTTTCCTGTAGTGTACAAACAATATTGGAATTTCAAATTTTTCCTTTTTCAGAAGTGGATTTGACATACATATGACTTTAGGAGAAAACTTTTTTAGAGTCTAGCATCATTTGTATATGCCTTTGGAAAGGAAAATTCAGGTTCTACTTTGATTAAAAGGATATGAGACATTAATATCTTATCTATCCAGCTCTTTAAAAGGTTTTTCTATTTCCCATGATATCTTGCTGCTACTTTTGAAGATTCAGCCGTTTCTGCATTGGGATTGAGCCCGATAGGGGTTTTAAATCAAAGATCTTGGATGCAGCAGCAGCTTTTTGGCAGAGTGGACTGTTCCCATCTCTGTTAAACTTGACTTACTGTGATGATGCCAGGGAGCCATTTTCTGCCCTTTTCCTTTGGTATATAGGGCACCCACTATGTCCTTGTGTGTCATTCTGTCTTGAAAAGAACAACCCCAGTTTTGTTCCATTTCTGTTCTACTTTTGTTCAACTTCTGAAGTTTCCTGTGTACAGGATATTGAAATAGTTTTATAATGAGATTTTTACCAATATACATATTTTTCAGACTTGTCTTTTAATTTTCTTTTAAATTTATTGCATAAAAGTAGAATTTCTACAACACAGTACAATAAAAATGATGATTGTACATGAAACTAGAAATCTACTATGCACAATTTGCTATTACTTTTTTGCTATGTTTTTTAAAATTTTTGTTTATTTATTTAAGGCAATGGAATTAAGTGACTTTCCCAAGGTCACACAGCTAGGCAATTATTAAATGTCTGAGTCCAAATTTGAACTCAGGTCCTCCCGACTTCAGGACCAGTGCTCTCTCCACTGTATCACCTAGCTGCAATTTGCTATTCCTTTGAAGACATACAACAAAATTATCATGTAAATTACTTTTTTTCTTTTTTTTTCCCTCCACCCCACCCCCAGCCTAGAGATGGCTGCCATTAGACTCAAATAGGAATATTTGTAAAAATACATACTACTATTTATCAGTTCTTTCCCTACTCTCAAAAAAGGGTAGATTTCTCTCTCATCACATTCAATTTGGATCAATGTATACCATGGAAACAATGCAAAGACTGGCAAATTGCCTTCTGTGGAGGGTGCGGGGAGATAAGCAAGATTGAGGGGGATTGTAAAAAAATAAATAAAATCTTTTTTAAAAAGGGTAGATTTTCAAGAGATTTCTTTCAATGAAAAGGTAATGTCTTCAAAAGACAAAACTTGCTATTGTTTGATGTACTACTGTATTGGTTGAATTTTTCAGAAACATTAATGGCCTAATGAAGACTTTCTACCAAGCCCATAAGCATATCTTTTAATCATTGAATAATGACTGCTAACATTCTCTAGTTCTTATTAATTGAACAATTAATCAATTGGCATATATTTCTCTGTATTAGGGAGTCACACATTCATCCACCACACTTCCTGCTCTACCAAACATCTAAAGAACAATTAATTTCAATTCCATATTACTATTTGGATAAATAGGCAAAGAAAGAGTCCTATCAAATTCCTTTCACAAATTCACTGCTGATATCTAAACCAGGAAGAGCAAAAACAGACCAATTTCTCTAATGAATATTGATGCATTTTTTTAAGAAAGGAGATGATAGCAATTTATTGCAAAATTCATATACTACAACCAGGCAAAATTTATACCAGGAATGCAGAACAAGTTAAATATTGGGAAAACTATCAGTATATTTAACTAAAACAATAAAAAACCCCATAAAATCATACTTAATAGATTCATAAAAGTTTTTTGACAAACTACAGCACTCATTCCTATTAAAAACACCAGAAAACATAGGAATAAATGCTTTCCTTAAAATAATAAGCAGCATTTATCTAAAACCATCAACAAAAATGATCTATAATAGGAATAAGTTAGAAGTCTTCCCAATAAGAGCAGAGTTAAACAAGAATGCCCTTATTTATCTATCTATCTATCACTATTTTTATTCAATATTGTACTAGAAATACTAGCTATAGTAATGAGAAGAAAAAGAAACGGAAGGAATTAGAATAGATAATGAAGAAATAAAAACACCTTTTTTGCAGATGGTATGCTATATTCTTGGAGAATTCTAAAAAACAAGTTGAAATAGTAAACAACTTTAGGAAAACTGCAGGATATAAAATAAGCTGATATAAAACATCAACATTTCTATACATTAACAATAAAATCCAGTTGGAAGACATAAGAAATTCTATTAATTAAACTGCAGATAATATAAACTATTTGGGCATTTACCTGTCAAGACAAACCCAGGAATTATATGAACACAATTATAAAACACTTTTCACACTAATAAAGTCAGATTCAAAAATAGTGATTTCTCATGTGTAGGTTGAACCAATATAATAAAAATGGCAATTCTACCTAAATTAATTTACTTATTCAGTGCCATATCAAACAAACAAAAATTATTTTGCAGAGCTAGAAATAATAACTAAAATGATCTGGTAGAACAAAGAACAAGAATATTAAGGGAATTAAAAAATATGAAGGAAAGTGACCTAGTTGTACTAGATCTTAAACTGTATTAGAAAGCAGTAATCAGCAAAACAACCTGGTGCCGGCTAAGATATAGAGGTGTGGATCAATGGAATAGATTGGGTATACATTATACAGTGTTTGATAACATAAAAATCCCAGCTTTTGGGACAAGAATTCACTATTTGAAAAAAACTGCTCGGAAAACAAGAAAGTAGTTTGGCAGAAACTAGGTACAGACAAACATCTCACACCATATACCAAGATACGGTCAAAATAGGTACTTGGTTTAGCCATAAAAGGTGATACATAGGCAAATTAGGTAAGTACAGAATAGTTACCTGTCAGATCTATGGATAAGGGAAGAATTTATACTCAAATAAGAGAGAGCATTATGGAATATAAAATGGATAATTTTGATTACATTAAATTAAAAAGGGTTTTGCACAAATAATGTCTTCAAGATTAGAAGGAAGGCAGAAATTGGGGGCAAATTTTTTTACAGCAAGTTTCACTGATAAAGGTTTTATTTCTCAAAATATAGAGAATAGGGTCAAATTTATGAGAATATGAATCATTTTCCAATTGATAAATGTCCAAGGATATGAACAGGCAGTTTTCAGATGAAGAACTCAAAGCTCTTTATAGTAATATAAAATGTTTTAAATCATTATTGATTAAATTCATATTAAAACAATTTCTGAGGTATAACTTCATACCTATCAGATTGTCTAACATGACAAAAAAATGACAAATGTTGAAGGGAATGAATGTGGGAAAATGGGGACACTAATGTACTGTTGGAATTGTGAACTGATTTAGCCATTCTGAAGCACAATTTGGAACAAAGGTCAAACAAATGGTGCAAATTCCTTTACCCAGTAATGCTAGATTTGTATCCTAAAGAGATAAAAAAAATTAAAAATGAAAAGGACTTATATGTTTAAATATTTATAATGATGGTAAAAAAATTGAAAATAGAGGGAATGCCCATCAATTGAGGAATGACTAAACACAGCATTGTTTATATGATCAACAAGTATATGATTGTGATGGAATATTACTATGCTATAAGTAATGATGAGTAGATTGGTTTCAGAAAAACCTAGAAAGTCTTACATGAACTAATACAAAGTGAAGTGAGCAGAACCAGAACACTATACACAACAACAATATTGTACAATCAGCAACTGTGAAGGACTTAACTTCTCAATAATACAAAGAGCCAGGACAAATCTGAAGGACCTATGATAAACTGAGAAGTCTGAAGCATACTTTTTAAAAAAAAGTTCTTTATTCTTTTCATTTTTTGTTTGTTTTATTTTGCAACATAACTAATATAGAAATGCTTTGACTCCATGTGTATAACCTTTATCAAATTGCTTGCCTTCTCAGCGAGAGGAAATAGCAAAGAATGAGGGAGAGAATTTGGAACTTAACTTTAAAAAAAAATTTTTTTGCAAGGCAACGGGATTAAGTGACTTGTCCAAGGTCACACAGCTTGGTGATTATTCAGTGTCTGAGATAGGATTTGAACTCAGGTCCTCCTGACTCCAAACATAGTGCTCTATTTATTGCACCACCTAGCTGCCCCTGGAACTCAACATTTTAAAAAAACGAATGTTTAAAATTGTTTTTACATATAATTGTAAATTTTATTTTTTAAAATGTCCCTTCCCTAAAGGAGTTTATATACTAGAGAGGTATCATATACACATTCATATATATATATACATATATATATACATATATATATGTATATATATATGCAAACACACACATATATGTTAATTCAATAAATATTTAGGTGCCTACTATGTGAAAAACATTGTGCTAAGCACTGAGGATACAATGAATAAAAGGAAAGATAGTTCCTGCCCTAAAGTTGAAAAAGGAGGCAGGAAAGAGAGGAGGCAGAGACACTAGGAGCTAGCAGGTCAGGATTGTTACATAGAGTTGGAGTAACAGATGCAGAATGAAGCACTAGCCCTGGAGTCAGGAGGACCTGGGTTCAAATCCGGCCTCAGACACTTAATAATGACCTAGCTGTGTGGCCTTGGGCAAGCCACTTAACCCCATTTGCCTTGCAAAAACCTAAAAACGAAACAAAAACCAACAACAACAACAACAAACCGGATGCAGAGTGGAGTGAGCCAAAAGGCTTCTGCCCTACACATCAAGGAAGGCGTTGGGAGGAGTCTGATGCTCTACCTCCGAGCCCTCTAAGCAGAGGGAGAGGAGACTGAGGGAAATGTGGTGAAAGGCTTGACTTAGCAGCATGGTGATGAGATTATGGGACATCTTCCCTAGAGTTGAAACTGGATCAAGTAGAAGCTGCAGAGTCAACAACAATATTATGATAAGATGTAGCAGACAGATTTCTGCATGTAGAATCAGGAATATTTGGGTTAATATCCCATTGTGTTCTAATCAAATAACACTAGCTTCCTAACTCTGGGAAGATTCATTAATTTATATACACATCCCTAAAGCTTACCTAAGTCACAGATGGGTGATTTCAGCTTTGGAGGGGGAGGGGGGAGGAGTGGTTTCCCCATGGATGAAACTGAAGATATTTTCTGTGTTTGCTTATAAGACTATATAATATTGGAATGCTTTCATTATGACATCTAAAATAACATTTTTATTATGACATATGCTACTATAATATAAAGACATACTGGATAACAGCAATGATGTTAAAACATTGAAATATTTAAAAAGTAACAACATAGAGAACCAGACCTAGAGTTGAACCACCTGAGTTCAAATCATGTTTCAAACATGTACTAACTGTGTGAACCTAGACAAGACACTTTATTTCTGCCTGCTTCAGTTAACTCATCTAGAAAAATATGTAAAAAAATGTAGAAAAATAAAACATACCTCCTAGGGTTGTTATGAGGATTAAATGAGATTTTAAAGAGCTTATACTTTTTAAAGTGCTTATGACATGCCTGGCATATATACTAAGCACCATACAAATGTTGACCTTTATCTCATTTGATCATATATAGATGACAACTGAGGTCAAAAGGAGTTTAGAACATAAACTCATTTCTAAAAAGTTTTAGGAATAAGATTATAAGCAGTATGGAGTTGATGAGGGAGAAACAAGAGTATGGAAGGTTTGGCAGGAAGGACAATTAAGTGAGTTTATCATGAGAATATTTAAAGATGAAACTGGATGGAGGACAAAGAAACAGATGGAAAATTGGAAAAATTTCTCGAGATCCAATTCTGAATCTGTATCTGATTTTTATTTTATTTTTTTTTTTGGATCTGATTTTTAACAACAAAGATAAACCATACTTGGATAGAAATAATATGCATCTTGGAAAAAAATGATGACTCCATTTTGGATTTGTGATAGGAAAGGGGGAGAGAGAGAGCGCCAGGAATGGTCTGACATGCCCCCTCAATTTGGGGAGACTAAATTTCAAAGGGTTCAGAGAAAGGAGAGAGGTAGAATTATTTAGCCTAAAATTCTTCAGGCTATGTTAGTGCAGGAGAAATGGAAAGTCCTATCAAGAATGAAATTCTGAAGACACAAAGGAAAGCAATTCTGATGAAGAAGATAAAGGGGAGTTTGTGGAGAGTAATGTGAATTTATCAATCAACTTAGATTTAAAAAACACATAGAAAATGAGGCCACGGAAGGTTACAGAGGATGAATGCAGAGACATAATATGGTCCTGTAATAATCATATTAATACTAACATTCAGAAAGGACTAAAGGTGGTGACCTGAGGTGAGGACAACAGCAAGAGTTGGGGTGGTATTTAGTTTCAAAAGCTTATCAAAGAAAGGATAGAAGTTCTTCTAGGGGTGGATGGGATGATTACAACTGATAAAAGAAAAAAGACAGAACTGCTAAACTCTTATTCTACTCCTTTCTTTTTTCTTCTGCTAATGGAAACTTGAATGGGGGAAAAAAAAACAAAAATGGTTAATAGAGAGTTGGAACCCTAAGTAAATACAGAGAGTAAGTCTAGCTTCTTTTGACAAGATTAGGTCATCTAAAAGTGTTTCCATAAACACTGAGCAGATAAGGTTTGGGGGCTTCTGTCAGAGATATCTGAAAGGTTGTGGAGAGCTAGAGAGATACTAAAGGATTAGAAAAGGAAAACTATTGCCCCATTACTCAAAAAAGGGAAGAGGATGGCATCTGCAAGTTATAGGTCAATGAAATGATTACTGGCAAAATTCTAAAGTGTATTATTACATAAATGATTAGTGAAAAAATCTAGAAAAGAAAGCTGCAATCACAAAAGGCCAACATGACTTCATCAAGAAAAGGTTATGTCAGACTAACCTCATTTCATTTTTTTAAATAGCAAGTGACTGCAGCTGATGTAGTTTACCTAGATTTCAGTGACACCTTTGACAAAATCTCTGATTTTGTAGAAAATGGAGAGATATGGGTTTTAAAGCAACACAGTTAGATGGACTCATGACTGTTTAATGGTCACACACAAAATATTATCATAAACACTTCCTTGACTAATGAAGAGTTTTACAGTGGACGACTCCAGTCATCATTTCTTGACCCTGTTCTCTTCAATGCTTTTATAGATGACTTGTATAAAGGCTCAGATGACATTCTCATTCAGTTTGCTGATGCACAAACCTGGGTCTCCCTGACTCCAGATCCTGGGCTCTACTCACTGTGCTACTAGCTAGCTGCCTCTGTGTATACATATATCTATATAGACACAATCACACCATAAATTTACACATATACATATATGTGCACATATGGATATGTTTAAATGCATATTTAAACATACATGCCTATATAATAATAATTCATAATGATATGAATATCAACTACAGAATATTCAGAGGAAGGCCGCAGGAATGGTTAAGTTCATGCCATAGAAAGTGGATTAAAATTGTTCTGTTTGGTCCCAGAGAGCAAAAATTAAGAATTTTTTTTTTTATCACAAGGAGTGGGTAGTTAGCTTAGAAGAGGAGCTGAAATTAGCTCTCAGCTAAAATTTGTTAAAATTTGCAAAATAAGTCTATCACATTATCTGCGATTGGAAATATGGTCTTTTCCTTTACTTAAAAATTATAATCAGACTAACGACATGGAATAGTTCTCTGGGGATTTCTTTTCTTTTTTTTAAAACAATATTTTATTTTTCCCTAGTTAAATATAAAGAAAATTTTTAGCATTCATCTTTTTTTTAAATTGAGTTTCAAATGTTCTCTCTCCCTACCTCACCTTTCCCTTCACTGAGAGAGCAAGCAATTTGTTAGAGTTTATACATAAAATTTCAAAGCTGCAAACTTAAACATGTCATAGGGAATATTTGATGATAATTGTAGTTCTCCAAAAGCAGAATATGCTGCCATAACCAATGGTGGCTTTTACATTGTAGTCTTTATTTATCAATTATATTGCAGAAGAAGTTTGTTGTAAATAAAAAAATTAAAAATACAAAAGGCATGATTCAGGTCAGTCTTTTAATAGTCTAGATAAAGATTGGAGATATTCATAATTGACCTAACATAATCAAAAAAGAGATTCAATAAGCCACAGTAGAGGGAGGATAATCACCAAGAATAACACTTTGATTTAGCCAAACACAGCTACAAGTTGCTTGTAATGGTCGTCTAGTCAAGCACCAGGGAAGAACTGGAGCCCAACATGGTTTTTGAACTCACATGATCAGGATGCAACATCAATAATGTGAGTCTTCGATGTCCTCAGCTGTTTAAGTTTCAAAGTAAGATTCAAAATCTTTTAGCTCAGTCTGCACAGTGGGAGAATCTGATCTTTTTTGCCATAGAGTTCTTGTTTAAGAAGAGATTAAATTCAAGAACTTCTGTGATGCCTTCCATTTCTGTGATTCAGATATTCAGTAACTAGGTGGAAGGAGAGGAGTTGAGCATCAATAAGGTATGTGTGCATAGTGACTACAGTGGGGTCAGGGAGAAGATGGGTCTCATTGGAAAGGAATCAACATCACTTAAAAGCCAAGTATAATTTAGACATAATAGTGGAGAATTGTTGTAGGCTCTTTGGTAGCAGGGGCATTATCTGCTGCAAATGAACGCCACACTCTTTGAATTCAGACAAGGTAAGCATCACTCAAGTCAGTTTTTCGGTGAATGGATAATACCACTCAGCCTTTCATTATCCTTCCAATGTCCTACAACCAATGAAACTAGGATGCTAAAAATGAAACTGTTACCAGGAAAAAAACCCTCTATGGGAAATATCTAGAGAGGAAATTCAGAAAGTATGTTGAGATGATGGATTTTTGCTTTTAAAAAATCTTCAAAGAAAAGCACCTTTTGCAAGTCATTTGGCCTCTTTCAGCCTCAGTTTCTTCATGTACAAAATGAATGGTTAGACTCAGTGGCCACTAAGGTCCTTTCCTGGAAAGGAAATCTATGATCCTTTATATAGAAATATTTCACTCCAAGAATCTAGTTTATTGTGTTGGATGGAAAAGAATAAACATTAATTTAGCACTGTGCTAAGTGCTTTGCCAAGCATCTCATTTGATCCACTCAACAAACCTGGAAAGGTCAATGTTATTATGATCCCCATTTAAGTTGGGGCAGATAGAAGTGATTTGACTAGAGTCATGTAGCTAATAAATTTCTGAGTCTGGATTTGAACTTAGGTCTTCCTGACTCCAGCATGTGTGTGTGTGTGTGTGTGCTGGCATAATAGATAGAATGCCAGACCTGGAGCCTTATTGAGTCACCTAGTTGCCATATTGAGATATTATGGGGATGATTACACCTTTTTTTTTTTTTTAAACCAAGTCATCCTATTGTAAGATACATAAAAAGAATAGCTGGAGAAGGATGAGGAATTTCCATTAACGTTTGTACTCCTCTCTGAGTAAGATTATATATGTGACAAATTTCCTACAGAGCCCTAAGTGCTTCAGCAACTCATAGGTAAGCATTCTTAATCAATTCCAGCACATTACCAAACATCATTAGGGTCTTTTATTCAAGTAACATGAAAATGGGAGGTTCTTCTTTTTTTTTAATTTTTATTAAAGATATTATTTGAGTTTTACAGTTTTCCCCCAATCTTGCTTCCCTCCCCCCACCCCCACCCCACAGATAGCACTCCGTCAGTCTTTACTTTGTTTCCATGTTGTACCTCGATCCAAATTGGGTGTGATGAGAGAGAAATCATATCCTTAAAGAGAACAGAATTCTCAGAGGTAACCAGATGAAACCATAAGACATCTGGGTTTTTTTTTTTTCCGAAAAAGGGAATAGTCCTTGTACTTTGTTCAAACTCCACAGTTCCTTATCTGGATACAGATGGTACTCTCCTTTGCAGACAGCCTAAAATTGTTCCCAATTGTTGCGCTGATGGAATGAGCAAGTCCTTCAAGGTTGAACATCACTCCCATGTTGCTCTTAGGGTGTACAGTGTTTTTCTGGTTCTGCTCATCTCACTCAGCATCAGTTCATGCAAATCCCTCCAGGTTTCCCTGAAATCCCATCCCTCCTGATTTCTAATAGAACAATAGTATTCCATGACATACATATACCACAGTTTGCTAAACCATTCCCCAATTGAAGGACATTTACTGATTTCCAATTCTTTGCCACCACAAACATGGCTGCTATAAATATTTTTTGTACAAGTAATGTTTTTACCCTTTTTCCTCATCTCTTCAGGGTATAGACCCAGTAGTGGTATTGCTGGGTCAAAGGGTATGCACATTTTGTTGCCCTTTGGGCATAGTTCCAAATAGCTCTCCAGAAGGGTTGGATGAGTTCACAGCTCCACCAACAGTATAATAGTGTCCCAGATTTCCCACATCCCTTCCAACAATGATCATTATCCTTCCTGGTCATACTGGCCAATCTGAGAGGTGTGAGGTGGTACCTCAAGGAAGCTTTAATTTGCATTTCTGTAATAATTAATGATTTAGAGCATTTTTTCATATGGCTATGGATTGCTTTGATCTCCTCATCTGTAAATTTCCTTTGCATATCCTTTGACCATTTGTCAATTGGGGAATGGCTTTTTGTTTTAAAAATATGACTCAGTTCTCTGTATATTTTAGAAATGAGTCCTTTGTCAGAATAATTAGTTGTAAAGATTGTTTCCCAATTTACTACTTTTCTTTTGATTTTGATTACATTGGTTTTACCTGTGCAAAAACTTTTTAATTTAATGTAATTGAAATCATCTAATTGGTTTTTAGTGATGTTCTCCAACTCTTCCTTAGTCATAAACTGTTCCCCTTTCCATAGATCTGACAGGTAGACTAGTCCTTGATCTTCTAATTTGCTTATAGTATTGTTTTTTATGTCTGTGTCCTGTAACCATTTGGATTTTATCTTGGTAAAGGGTGTGAGGTGTTGGTCTAATCTAAGTTTCTTCCATACTAACTTCCAATTATCCCAGCAGTTTTTATCAAAGAAGAGAGTTTTTATCCCGGTGGCCTCTTTGGGTTAGGGAGGTTATTCTTAATAATTCTTTTTGGAAAGGTCAGGTGTTGAACAATAAGTCACACTCCATGGCAAAAGTCAAAGGAGAAAGGTTATTATTAACACTATTCACCATTCCCTAGCTATTTTAGTGGATGAACATATAAGAAAATGCTAGGACTCACTGGAATAGCTGGAGTTAGCCTATTGAATGTGGTTGGGGCTGCTTCAGAGAGATTTCATGTAGATGAAAATTAAACTAGGGTCTGGAGGAAAGGAAACCTTTGAAAAGGTAGAGAAAAGTGAGGGGGGCACATTATTGACAGGGGGAATAATATAGACAAGGATATTATCGCAGCTATGCTTGGAAGCCAGTGGAAGTTGCCTAGCCTGACTGGAGTTGAGAGGATTAAATATCAGGACAAACTTCTAGAATATAATGGAGATACCACTTTTAATATTGGATATTTAGTGAGATAGTTTAGTAATAGTTGATGTATCTTCCTAAAAGTCTAGAATATATTTTCCAATGAGTATAATCAAAGTCTAGGGGAAAATAGGTTCAAGCTTAGACGGGACTTGTGGTAAAGGAGTAACTCAATTCCTGGTTAGATAGATGTCTTTTTTATTCCATGTCAAGTCTTCATGGAACTCCATTGAGACATGCATAGCTTTTTTTGGTCCCCAAGGGTTAGGACCCTTGTAGGATCCTGAAGCTGACTTTTTCTTAGGCCAATACTATTTCTGAGACACTATTTCTGATTCTGTTGATTTTAAGTTCAAGTCTTCTGACTCTCTGACAGTCAAAAGATGTTCTTTAGTCAAAGAAAGGAAAGACATGTGAGAAATAATTCTTCTGGACCCTTACTCTATTCCAGTCAGTGTCAATCAATATGATATAATTCCATAGGGATAGTGATTATAAATTCTGTCTATTAAGTCCTAAAGCTGTGAACTGAAAATTGTAAGATCATTTACATAATCATAGGAAATTAGTTCCCTTATTTTTCCTTGTCATAATGACTAAGCCCAGTGTAGTGGTGGTGGTTCTATTACATGGAAAGTCTTCCAATTTATTTTGTACTTCTGGACAATTCTCTCATGAGCAAGTGACCATCTTAGGACCATTTAGTCAGTAGAGATGTCCTGTGCTTCAACCAACTCGTCATTTTTGCATGTGTCATATGTCAATCAATGGGATTCTGTATTTTGTATAGTCATTCTAGAAAGTAATACAGGATATCAAACTCTATAAATACAAAGTGCTGGGAAAAGGGGGGCATCTTAGATCATGAGGAACATCTGAGGTTAACTTCATCAGAGGGGATCATGGACTATTTAATAAAGTTTTGATGGATCAGAGTCCTGCCTCAGTCTCTTTTTTATTATAGATGGGACAATTTTAATTCCAGTGCAGATGCACTCTCCTCCCTCACTCTTGCCCTTAACTGATACCCTCTTGAGAGTCTGGCTGGAAGCTCCATCAGTATTTTTGTGTTTGAATTGTGTTTTATTTAAATATCTGAATTGTGTTTTATTTAAATATACAAGTCATTAATATTTCACTTCATCCAATCCCAATTCACTTTTCTTTTAGGTTTTTTGCAAGGCAATGGGGTTGTGACTTGCCCAAGGCCACACAGCTAGGTAATTATTAAGTGTCTGAGGCCGGATTTGAACTCAGGTACTCCTGACTCCAGGGCTGGTGCTCTATCCACTGCGCCACCTAGCCACCCCCAATTCACTTTTAATGTTTCATCATCTCATTTCATTTAGTGGCTTAAGTAATTTTGCTTTTAGGGACAGCTAGGTAGCACAGTGGATAGAGCACCAGCCCTGGAGTCAGGAATACCTGAGTTCAAATCCGGCCTCAGACACTTAATAATTACCTAGCTGTGTGGCCTTGGGCAAGTCACAACCCCATTGCCTTACCAAAAAAAAAAAGTAATTTTGCTCCTTCCAAATAGGTAAATTCCTTTTTCTCATCAAGTTTTTATCTTTGATGGATTTCCTAACAGGAATTGTTAACATTTATTTTAACTTGGATTGATAGTTTCTGAAATTCAATGTAAGAGAAGTAACATAATTTGAGTTACATTAATTGGGATGGAGAATGTGAAACCCGCTGCAATCAAATGACCTCTCCCCAGTTCCCCTTTAGAAACTTGAACATCTGAGAGCTATTCCAGAGTTCTGGGCATGCAAAATATCAAGAGGAAATAGTTGACAGGATAGTAAACATTTCTACCTGCCTTATATTATTTTCTGGAAGTGAGTCAACAAACTTTATTATCTGTTATTTTGTGCCAGACACTGTTCTAAGGCAAAAACAATATCTCCCCCCAAGGATCTCAGAGACAACATACAAACAACTTTATACTAGCAAAATATAGACAAGATGAATTGGAGGAAATCTAAGAGGAAAGACACTAGAAGTGGGTGGGTGGGAAAGGTTTCTTTTCTAAAATTTATTTATCATATCAATTTAAAAAAATTTTGCTCCAGATTCTCTTGTGTGCCCACTCTCTGAGATGTGGTCTCTATTATACATGTTAAGTCATGCAAAAACTTCTTTCCATATTAGCCATGTTGCCAAAAAAATCAAGAAAAAAATAAAGTGAAAAACAATATGATTCAGTCTGCACTTAGAGTTCATCTGTTCTCTCTCTGGAGGTAGATAGAATTTTTCATCAGTGATACCCAAAGGGCTATAAAATCATACATACTCTTTGATTCCACAATAACACTGTAGCTTGGTATCCCTATGAGATTGGAGAAGGAGGAAAAGGACCTATAAATACAAAATATTTATAGTTCTTATTTTTATAAATTTGGCTCAGTTCCTTATATATTTAAGAAATGAAGTCTTTATCAGAGAAACTTCCTGTGAAAAAAAATTTATGGGAAAGATTTCTTGCAAAAGGTAAGATTTGAGCTCATACTTGAAGGAAAATGGAGACCAAGGCGAAGGAGGAGTACTTTCCAGACATGGAGGAGAATGAGTGAAAATTCATGGAGTTGGGAGATAGAGCATCTTGTTCAGGAAACAGCAAGGAGGTCATTGTCGCCACATCAACTCCTTTCTCTCAAGTGCCTGTAGCAGAGTCTTGTCAAATTGGGAGAGATCTTTGGTAACAAAATAAGAGGAAAATATTTATATGATAAATACAGTTGCACTTACTTGATCCTGGGGGGTTTTAGCCTCAAAGTTAAAATATACATGAATTGCAAGATGTGTAACTTTTTTGTTTTGGTAGGTTTTTGCAAGGCAATGGGGTTAAGTGACTTGCTCAAGGCCACACAGCTAGGTAATTATTAAATGTCTGAGGCCAGACCTGAACTCAGGTACTCCTGACTCCAGGGTGGGTGCTCTATCCACTGTGCCACCTAGCCGCCCCAAGATGTGTAACTCTTGAAAATTTTGGTTTCTTTCATTTGCCACTATTTTTATTTTTGAACATAGCAACTGAGAAAGAAATGCTTGTTGCCCAGGAACCATTTTGACCATATCCTAGTTTTTCCTTTTGTTCCCAGGGTATGAATTCACTTTTGGTCTTTTGTTCTCTAAGCTTTTTCATTTTGCCTTAAAATATTACAGTGAAAAGAAAAATAGAAAGCTTGATCTTTCAGAAAATAGTTTCACCCTCCACATTTCCAATAATAGCAAGTACTATAATTAAAATATAAAATCAGTTTCAATCACAGAAAAATTCCTAAGGTTAGAAAATCTACTTCTCGTTTCAATATTTTTCTTTCTTTTTAGACTTTTCAATGTGTTAAATGATATACAATTTCTGGTATTTATGTCAACAACTAAACTAGCAGAAGATATAAACTGGAGGTTTAAAAATACTCATTTTCTTTCATTTTTCATTTTTTCTAAGTAGATACTGATTTGCCTGTTTTTAGTGAAAGTAAAACCTTAATATCATAGGATTGTATATTTGGAGAAAATAAAAATAATAGAGACAGAATGGAAGAAACTTTGAAGATATTTACTCTGTCCTTATAATTTTAGAAATGAGGAAACAGGCCCAGAGGAATAAATGATTTGTCCAAGATTACCCTGTCAATTCATTAGAGCCCAATCAAAAACCAAAGAGTTTTTCTCTCAGACTGTATTGCATCTATGCAATTTACCGTAAGGAATCAAGAAAGAATGTTGTGTCATAAAAGAGCATATACTTAATGTGAGACATAGAATGGAATAGTGGAAAACAAGATTATTTTGAGGTTTAGAGTAAATGAAATAATTTTTGGTGTAGATGTGAAGGGAAAGATTATGTCCTTGGTTGGGCCAGAGCATATTTTGTTCAGGAATATAGCCCCCATAATTCTGTACAAAACTTCAATAGATGACAATGTTACCCAATCTTAGCCCACTGGGAAGCTAACAATGAGATGCAGAAATTTATAAAGAGCTAAGTGGATGTGAACTGATAGGGGATGAGAGAAAATGGCTGTGGAGCCCACGACCGTGCCCTGATTACATCTTCTCCAGCCAGTGTTGGTGACTTTGAGGACTACTCCTCATTACGCCAATTCTAGGCTATCAGGCATTTACAGTGGCATTGTGGCAGCCATTTGAAGCTCTGAACTTTCCATGCTTGAAAACAATATGTATAAAATCTGAGGACTCACTGATTCAGTAGCAGAGACAATAGTGTCCTGACCATCAAAACTTACTGGACAGTCTTCATCAGATTGGCAAGTTACTTACCAACATTTTACTATTCCCCTAGAATGTGGACCCTGCTGGTACATGATGGACTTGAAAGCTTTTATCACTGGAGGTTCAGCAGAATTTGGAGGGAGGAAGGAGAATGGGGATGTGATTTTTTGCTATTTGTAATAAATTTCATGTTGTTTATTATTTTTAGAAAATATTCATTTCCATTATTATGATTTTGTGTGGTGTAGGTTGGTTGAAATTAAAAGGGAAAATGGGGGCTCAGAAGCAATGAAATAAAAACTTATATAGGGACCAAATACCTGCAGATGAATCCAAGAGTATTACACACATAAAATGTTTTGCAATTCTTAAAATGCTAATATAAGTATGATATAGAAGTTCAATAAACATAATTTCTGGTTCACTAATTATGAATTTTATTAATTATGGCTAGCAGATAATTAATAAAATGATGGTCATTTGACTTTCTCTCACAAGCCAAAGATGAAGAATGGGAGGATGATCAATGTTTTTATATTCTTAGATTAGTGGGTATTCTCAACAGGTAGAAAGCAACTCTTGATTGGTTAAGAATTAATGAAAGAATTATAACAAGGGGTGGGCCCAGAGAGGCTAAGGGACATAGTTTTGATTTTATCACTCTTATTCATCTCTACCCTGCCAAGGGCTATCTAGACAAATGGGCAGCTAGATGGCACAGAGGGGAGGACCTGAGTTATAATCTGACCTCATACACTTACTAGCTGTGTGACCTTGGGCAAGTCATTTAACCCTAATTGCTTTGCATCCAGGATCATCTCCAATCAATCTGATTCATAGCTGGTCATTGGACCCAAATTGTTCTGAAGGAGAAAGTGAGGCTGGTGATTTAGCACAATACCTCTTCACTCAAATCCAATTCACATGCTTGTCAAGGCATCACCTCCTTGATGTCATGTTTTTAGGACACAATGGGTCAGAATTCCCTTAGATTAGATTCTCTTTGTAAGGTTTTTTAAATTGGGTGGGATCCTTCCCAAGAAGAAAAAGTCTATATCCAGAGGATTTAGACAATCTTATTTATCAGCAATGTACTTCAGAGACTTATTGAATAACCTATAGGACTTTATTTCTGAATAAGGAATTAGAAAAGCAAACCTTTAATCTCAATTAATAATTTATAATTAACATGAGAGAAATAATACTTTCTCTCATAAGTAATGATTAGAGGAGGGAATCATGAATTAGCACTTTCCTGAATTATATTGGCTATATACTGAACTATCTGTCTTCCTTCTTATAACTATGCAGAGGGCCTACTGCCAAATTTCAGAACTTTCCCAGCCAAAAAGCATTCCATTCTGGATCTAGTGCCCTCATCTCTAGAGGCAGTTAGTCCTCTGGGGGGGGGGAATGGAAAGGGGGTTATTGCCACTGTACTCTCCCATGACTGGCATGTCTGTAATGCAAGTTAAGAACAACTGTTAACAACAGGTGTTAATCTTTTAGTTATGCAAAGCTTCACATCTTCAAATAGGCAAACCCTTCTGTTTGTAATGAAATGAAGGATGGTAATTTTCCCAAAGACCTTCTAAATAGGAGTAGTGAAACCAAGGCAAATCCAGCCCAGGACACAAGTTATGTTTTGTTTTTTGTTTTCCCTTCCCTTCCCTTCCCTTCCCTTCCCTTCCCTTCCCTTCCCTTCCCTTCCCTTCCCTTCCCTTCCCTTCCCTTCCCTTCCCTTCCCTTCCCTTCCCTAAGTGGGAGAAATTATATTTTTATATTCCTTTTTAGACATCATCTCAGATTATTTCTAACAGAAGTCTCATTTGGACTTTTTTGATCTTCCATTTGTGTATTCCCCATAAGACATTTAATTTACCATTTAATTCTCAAAGCTCCCTTGAAAGATGTATATGTAGATAGTACATTTATAGTAGCTATGTAGTGCAATGGCTAGAGCACTGGTCCTAGAGTCAGGAAGACCCAAGTTCAAATCTAGCCTCAGACACCTGACACTTAATAGCTGTATGATCTTGAATAAATTACTTAACCCTGATTGCCTCACATCTAGGGCCATCTCCAGTCATCCTGATCCAAATCTGGCCACTGGACCCAGATGGTTTGAGGAGAAAATGAGGCTAGTGATTTAGCACAGCACTCCCCTACTCACATCCAATTTATGTGCTTGTCATGACATCACCTTCCTGGTCTTCTTTGAGAAAGAAGGATAAGCATCATCATTATCAAGCCCTTAACATGTTCCCAACATGCTAAGAATTAGGGATACAAAGACAATGGACTAGGAGTCCCTGCCCTAAAGAAGCTTACAAACTAATGGAAGAAAAAAACAGATAAAGGGGTGCTTTTTAAAAAATTTATTAATTTATTTTGATTTTACAATTTTCCCCCAATCTTGCTTCCATGCCCCATCCCTCACAGAAGGCAGTCTGTTAGTTAAAGCGGGGCTTTAAAGGGAGGATGGTATATAGCTAGCATAGATGTGGAAGAGAAGTGAGGTTAGAGGCTTGTATTCAGACAAAATCAAGGGAAAGCTAGTCAGTCAGAGCTCAAGATTGTTCCAAGGGTGGATTCCAAGGGTCTAGTGTCCAGGAGAAGGAGATAATGACCTGGGTATTGAAAGCATGGCAATAATTCTTCCTTGTCCAACTTATCTCTTAACCTGGCCTATTAATTATTGGCCATCTGAAATTGAGGAACCATTTGGATTAGTAGTATTCATTCTTTGCTCCTAATTGGGTGTTACCAAATACACATACATAAGCATGAAAACTGATTTATCAGCCTGTCAAAGATTTAAAAGCTTTTTGGGGAAAAAAAGATCAAATCTTAAAAAAAAATTAAGGTTGCTCTTTGGATTCTAAAGAATTTTACCAGGACTGCATAGCTGTTTTAAAGGACCAGACCAAATGTCTGTCATAACATACTGAAAAAAAATTGGGGGGAGATGAGAAGTTCCCTTTCATGCAAGGAATCTTTGACAATCCTGACTTGGGTGGAGTGACATTTGCTAACAATAAAAACAGTCCACTTGGCAAACTGAAGCATACAAGCTACACCAACAGCAAGTAGACCCTAAGGAATCATCCTCTAAAGACTGCCAGGAAGTTAGAGAGAACTTTAGGAACTGGAATTCTGGCCTGTGTCTGTTATAAGTCACAAACTCTCACTCCACCCATGTCAAAGAACTTGGAGGCCAACGTAAGAGAGAAGTCTTATTCTTCTGTGGACCCAAGGGATTACTATTTCCCTTCATTTTATGTTAACCGGGGAGTGCTCAGTAAGAGTCAACAGACAGTCACTATTTAAAAAATAAAAAAGATTTGAAGTTCATTGACCTGTTTTTGACTCCTGTTTTATGATTCACTCCATGTGTCCAGACTTATTTTACATTATTCCCCTGAGATAATTGGAATTCTATCCCCTACCTATCCTTATACTATCCTTCTAATCCTAGCATGCACTCCTTCATCACAAGGGCTTCATAAAATTTGTAGTTTTCTTCAAATCTCAGTTCATGTGTGATTCTTCTGTGAAGGTTTTTCTGATCCCCCAGTTGTTAGCATTTTCTCTGAAATTACCTTGAATTGATTACACTGAATTATCTGTCCTTCTGGTGGAAATCTAAGCAAGACCTGGTTTCATATCTGTCTTTGTCCTTGTATTTTAGGGGCCTATCAAAGTATCTTGCACTTAGTTGGTATGCTTGGTGAGTTGAATTGGATTCAAATTTTTTTTATCCTAATTTACATTTTGCAGAGTTGGGAGTCTTACTTTCTGAAAATTAGATTTCTCCCAAGAACATAACAAAGGATTTGAGTTTCTTTCTTTCTTTTTTTGAAAAACAGTATTTTATTTTTTCTAATTATTTGTAAACATAGCTTTCAACATTCGGTTTTTTTTTTTAGTTTTTGCTAGGCAATGGAGTTAAGTGGCTTGCCCAAGGTCACACAGCTAGGTAATTATTAAGTGTCTGAGGTTGGATTTGAACTCAGATACTCCTGACTCCAAGGCCGGTGCTCTATCCACTGTGCCACCTAGCCGTCCTCAACATTGATTTTTAATAAGATTTTGAGTTCCAAATTTTTCTCTCTCCCTCTCTCTCCCTTTTCCCTTCCCCAAGATGGTAAGAATTCTGATATAGGCTATACATGTGTAGTTATACTAAATTTATTTCCACATAAATCATGTAGTGAACAAAGAAACAAAATAAGAGGGGAAAACCACAAAAAAACAAAAAAAGTAAAAATTGTATGCTTCAGTCTGCATTCAGACTTCATAGTTTTTTCTCTGGATGTGGACAGCATTTTCCATCATGAATCTTTTCTGAATTGTCTTGGATTAGCATGTTGCTGAGATCATTGCATAATACTGTTGTTACTATGTACAGTGTTCTCCTGGCTTTGCTCACTTCACTCAACATCAGTTCATGCAAGACTTTCCAGGTTTTTCTGAAATCCTACTCATTATTTCTTATGGCACAACACTAACCTATCATATTCATATACTACAACTAGTTCAACATTTTCCCAGTTGATGGGCATTCCCTCAATTTCCAATTCTTTGCTACCCCAAAAAGAGCTACTATAAATAATTTTGCACATGTAAGTCCTTTCCCCTTTTTTATGATCTCTTTGGGATATGGATATATTACCGGATCAAAGGGTATGCACAGTTTGGGCATATGGACTTGAGTTTCTGAAATCTATGCTTCTGTTGCTGTTGGAAAGAAGCAGAACATTTTATCATATCTTTCTTTCTTCTGATATACAAGCCAGTTCTCTATTGAACTCATAAGAGTCTCCAACTATTTGATTCATTGGTAGGAAGCAGGACTTTTTTTCTTAGTAGTCTACAATGGTATTTTCTTTGCTATCATGGATAGGAAATAAACATTTGTTTTTCATTGGTATAAAGAATTTTTTTTGGATAAAGAAATTCCCTTTGCCAAATATTAGAGGTGGGTGTAGAACCAGGATATTGATGATTTTGAGTACACATGACACTGCCTCATATCTTTACTGAATTACTTATATAACACTAGTGACCTTTTAGCAGGTTTCCAAGGAAAGAGAAGAAAGAAATAAAACTTTTTATGAACATAAGCTACAGAACAACTGCTTATTATGTGCTGCTAGATGGAGTTCCCTTATCTACAGTTCCCTACAACAATGATATAACAGGGCTGGACAAAATCAAAAGCAAACCTGAAATTCCCTAAGGTTAAATCAATCATTTATTTTTCTTTGAAAATTTCAGCATTACTTCATTCAGACTTTACCACTTAAAACATACTTTTAGAAATGAAAATATCTGAAGTTTAAAAATGACAGTCCTAGAACAGAATGACTTTACTGTAATTATTTCTTATGAAATATTTGGAGAACATGGAACTTTTTTTTCAAGACTAGGTTGTCACTTTTTTTTCCCCATAAAGAAAAAGTTCAGCCCTACATTTAATTCTTAGATTCATTCTTAAATGAATGACCATTTTGGTGTTAACTGGAACTGGTCAGTATCTTATTGGTTAGATCTTTATTTATCCTTGAAATGTCTTTTGCCCCTGGGGTCATTCACTCTGATAAGAAGGCTTTTCCCAGAACCTCCATTTAAGGAGGACATACAGACCCATTCATCTCTTCATTTCCTACTAGGCTAGACCACTACAGATTTATCCACTACACCCTTGTGTCAGGCACTTTTCCTATCTTATAACTTTTTCAGCTTCCTTTTATTTGTTGTTTTCTTCCATTAGAATGTAAGCTCTTCAGGGTGGCTAGGTGGCACAGTGGATAGAGCACTGGCCCTGGAGTCAGAAGTACCTGAGTTCAAATCTGGCCTCAGACACTTAATAATTACCTAGCTGTGTGGCCTTGGGCAAGCCATTTAGCCCCATTTGCCTTGCAAAAACCTAAGGAAAAAAAATGTAAGCTCTTTGAAGGTTGGGATAGTCTTTCTTTTTTGCTTATATTTATATTCCCATCCCTTAACACATAGTAAGAACTTAATGTTTGTTGACTGACTGATTTGCCAACATCATGGCCCCAAAAGAATACCTAGATAGAAAAAAGAATCAAAAAAAGGGAAAAAAATTGTCGAGTCTCTCTATATACATTGTCCTAATCCAATTCAATTGTGTACACACCCGTACAACCTCTGCCAAGTCACTCACTTCTTTCTGATGGTTATCTTTTAAATGATTGCCTATAAAATTATCTCAAAAAACCTAATGTTACAGAGCAAGCAACTCTAATGGGTTGGTCACTTTGTTCAGATGACAAACTATTTTATGGAGAATCACACATGGCAAGAACTCACAGGAGGGGCAGAAGAAGTGATACTAGGGCACTCTGAAGGTCTCTCTAAAGAACTTTGGAATTGATTGTGCTGCATGGGAGACAATGGCAGAAAACCACCCAGCATGGCAGGCCCTCATCAGAGAGATTGCTGTGCTCCATGAGCAAGTGAAATTAAAGCAGCTCAAAGGACACTTGAGATATGAAAGTTTAGAGTACCTATCCCAAGTGTTTGTGCCTGACATGCAGTAGAGTATTCTCAAGCTTGTATTCGTCTGATCAGCCACAGTTGGACACACTGCTACTTGTCTCTTACACAGTGATGCTGTTTTGGTCCTCTTAGACAATGAAGGACAAGAACCAATGTAGGACCTTTATATAAATAACAGATGCTCTTTGAATAGTTTGATTAATATAACATATTGAAAATAATTTGAAAGTATAAAATGCCATAAACAAGTCATCAATCTGTCATATATATCAGAAATTTCTCACAAATCAAGTCACCTTGTGATCATAATTTGCTTTCAGGTCTTCTTGACAAAGAACATGTATTTGTCCAGTAGAAAATCATATCCTGAGTCCCAGGAATAACAGCATATGATTGGCTTTACTCAGAGTCTACCTCCCTCAGCTCTCTTTCAGGGGATCAACCCTGATGGAGACTTGACCTTGGAACTCCTTCCTCCTCCCAGATGTTGAAGTGCCTGTCTTTTTAACTGTCACAACACTGAAAGATATATAAAAGAAAATCTTTGCTTTCAAAGTGTTTGACATTGATAAATGGTTCAGCATCAGAAATAGGATTTGATCAAAAGAAATGACACTAAGGAAGATGTATTACCAGCTATCTTGCCACTTCACCCTATGGACCATCAATCCTTTTCATTGGTCCTGATGCACACTGTCCTATCTATGCTTTCTTCCCCCAGGTACTGTCTTATTTTTCTATTTGTATTTCCAGCACTTAACACAGTGCTTTGCAAATGATAAGGACTTACTAAAGACTTTTTATCCATCCATCCATCCATCCATCCATCCATCCATCCATCCATCCATCTATCCATCCAGCATCCATCCATTTATCCCTCCATAATCTAGAAAGTCATCTCCTACTAGGCTTATAAGAAAAAAAAGAATAAGATTTCATAGATTTGAATATATTGCTTTTAGCTATAAAAACTGTCACTTTGGTTACATAAAGTTGGAGTTATTTTATCATTTGTTTTTCTTATTAGTACACATATTGCATTAGACTTCAGACACTGTGTTGGGTTAGTCTAATACAAAGTAGAGAGCAATAATTTGCTTTAAATGTCCCTTTCTATGATAGAGATCACAATTTAGAAATAATTCTTCACTTTTAATCCAAAATTTATATTTTGACTTATTACATGGTTCAGGTATATATTTAATAATTACAGCAATTTTTAGAGTATCTGCTTACTCTTATCCATGAATAAATAAATAAAAGAAATGTCTGATTATAGGAAATGGAGGAAAATCATACAACCTAAAGAAGATTTAGGGTAGCGGATAGAGAACCAGCTCAGGAGGACTTGAGTTCAAATCCAACCTCAGACACTTAATAATTACCTAGCTGTGAGGCCTTGGGCAAGTCATTTTAACCCCACTGCCTTGCAAAAAAAACTCAAAAAAGAATACTCAGTTTGATAAATGTCTTTTATATAATCACAGGAGAGATATATAGACACAAAAAGCAAGTTTATAAAATGTTTTTAAGAAGCTAATTTTATTACCAAAAAACCCTGCTTATTGCTCCTTTTAACAGTTTCACAATAGATTTACCATATGCCATGAAGACTATTTCTTCAGTCTTCCTCACATTTTTTTTAGGTTTTTCTTTTGCAAGGCAATGGGGTTAAGTGGCTTGCCCAAGGCCACACAGCTAGGTAATTATTAAGTGTCTGAGGTTGGATTTGAACTCAAGTCCTCCTGAGCTGGTGCTCTGACCGCTACCCCAACTCTTCTTTAAGTTGTATGATTTTCCTCCATTTCCTATAATCAGACATTTCTTAAGTATCTGAGACCGGATTTGAACCCAGGTACTCCTGACTCCAGGGCCGGTGCTTTATCCACTGCGCCACCTAGCTGCCCCTCTTCCTCACATTTTACATTAGATGGTTATCTACTTCACACACCATCACCAGTATTCTACCTTCCTGGGTGAATTATTCCTTATTATTTTGATGATGAAGATGAATACATGGGGGGGAGAGACACCTCAATCTTGCCAATGTTGATTTCAATGGATGTCTTAATAAACATTACCCCCCAGATATTTTGTAGTTAATTTGAATGGAAATTATCATTTCCTGCTAGTTTTTGTTATTATTATAAGTTGCTCAGACAGTGTATGTTAAATGTGAATAACTGCTCATCAGAATTAAGTCAAGTTAATCCTGAGGGGGAAGGATATTGGATAAGTGGAGAAATCTGATAGACAGTGCTTTATTTTCCTAGATTTGTTCCTGGCCTTCTGTGAGTCCTTTGCATCTTATGCATTTTTAGTGGTAAGTGAAATAAATGCTAATTCATATTATGCCCATGGGTCAGTCTTTGGGGAACAAGAAAATATATAACTATTTTTGAGATTTTTCTCAGCATAAAACTTTAGGGAAGGTATATGAATAAAAGAGAAAAAAAATTCTTCAAGGTCAAGCCTCAGGATTGGATCTAATACTTGTAAATCCATTCATTTTAGGACAATGGGTTATACAAATGGGTTTACAAAACAATCTTGGCAAAGTATTGCTTTGGTTAATTAGATTAGCATTTATTAGTGTTTACTATGAGTCAGATATTATATTAAGTTCTGGGGATACAAAGAAAGTATAAGGTTGATAATAAGACATGACATTGTAGAAAGTGGGATTTTAGCTGAACCTTGAAGAAAGCTAGGAGGTAGAAATGAGGAGGGAAAGCAAGGGGGAAAAGCCAGTGTTGATGATCTAAGAGGAAAGATGGTGCCTTTGAGTCAATTAGACATGGTAAAAGGATTGCCTTGCTGCAGGGAGGACCCAGTTGATATTATGTAACATAAATTTCTGATGGATCTAGTCAGCATGGCTTCACGATTTTCTTAGCTTCATTCAACATCATACAAGTAGGAATGAATGTTGGAAGTAATCCTCAGTTGAGGTTTGGCAGGGAAAGATTGGAGATAGGAGAAAGGAGAAAAAAAAGGGCAAACAGAATTGAAATGAGTCATTGGGAACTCAAGATGGGGAAGGAGGAGAGTAAAACTAGCTCATGAATGATGGCCTGGGAGAGAACTGAGGGCTTGAGAATAGTGAAATTTGAGAGGTAGCTTTAGGAGATTGGGGGTGGGGGGGAAGAAGATTGAACTGAGAGGGATGTAAACATGCACAAACATGAGCTAATTATCCTTTTTAAAAAAATTATTCTCATAAACTAGATATTAGAGAAGTAGGTTCTAGTCCTGGTTCTTCTATAACTTCACTGTACGATTTTCAGGAAAGTTCTTTAACTCAAAACTTATCCTGTTCTGTAAGAAGGCTTAAGAGGATGAATGGAAATAAACACTACATATAAATCAGAAGCAATTATGAAATTTAAGAATATTAGTTCTTATTGTAAGGTAATAATAATAATTGTAATGAATTCTAGGGACCTCAATCTAAACAGATACCTAAGCAAAACAGGCAAAAGAAATATAAATATGGTTTGAATGGATTTATTAGAAATTTATTTGAATTAGAAATTTTGATATTATCTACAGCAATATCATTAGCCAATTTAAAAAATAAATGCAAGAAAAACAAAACCTGTTACAAAATGTGTATAAAATAAATTCTTCTATTATCCATGTCAAAAAAAAAAAGAATATATGCTTCAATTTGTACTGAGTCCATCAGTTCTCCATCTGGAGGAGGATAGCATGTTTCATTATCATTTCTAATATTAAAAGAACTATTAATAATCACAACTCATATTTATATAGCACTTAATGGTTAACAAAGTGCTTTCCCCCATGGTATTCTCTCAGAGCTGGGAGGAATAGTATTAATATTCTTATCCCTTTTCTAAAGATCTGGAGAAGCTAAGGGCTTTTGCTATTATCACTATACCACAGATTATAATTCTAAATTCAAGCAGTATTGTGTTATTGAAAAATGTCCAAGCACAAAATTTAAGCAAAGTAGTTTAAGGAAACAGTCATCAAATTCCTCTACAATCCTTGAAGCATATAGGTTTTTCTGGAAAATGAAGTATAGTCCTGTTGTTTTTTTATACAAAGCAGTACTATATTCTGTCTAAAAATAAGATGGGATCAACTTGTATTTTTGCTTATCGGAACTAGAAAAGCAAACATAGTTGTCAGTATAGTGAACCTAGATTCTTTTCATTCCAAAAAATTAATGGGGTATCAGTAACTGTGTTATTTGTTGTGGATAATTTATCTGATAAATTTTCAAAATCTCTGTTTGATGGATGGGTAAAAATGCTCCTTATTAGTAGGAAGCATGAAATTTACTTGTGCTGTCCTAGAAATGTCTGGACTCTTTTGTCCTTTCTAAGAGTTGTGAGGTATGCCTTGGTTTCTTCTCTTTTGAATGATATTCAGAAATTGATGACCTTTCAGAATAGAGTTGGCAGAGACTGGATGAGGTCGATGCAGTTGTCATTGAGTTTCTTCTTTCTGTTTTTGATTGTTCTGGTAAGCATGACCATGAAGAACTTTGGGATACTTCTGTTCCCTTAGGAACTATTGACCTTTCTGGTTTTATATCTGTCCACAGAAAATCTCCATGATGCTGGAAAGAGGAACAAGGTATATGTTAACCAGGGCACATAAGCAGTTAGCAGATACAGCTGTGAGCTGAGTCCATTTATTAGCTCAAATGCTGGCAGTGCATCCATTTGTTTCTCTGCCTTTTTCCTGGCAATCAGCCTAGGCCCTAATACCAAAAGGCAAAGGAATAATGACTGATCTGTCAGAATTTTTTATTGATGAAATGAGAGCATGACAGAAAAATCAAAGGAAAAAACCCAACAAGTCAGAGAAAATACATCTTTTTTCCTATGGTTCCTAACTATTCTGTCTTTAGGATTGTATCACTTGCATATATTTTTCCTCTATAAAGGGCAAGTTATATCAGATTTAATTTCTAACCACATGGGTTGCTATGGATATAGTTTTGGATCATAATTTCTGTTTTTTTACTGGCCAAAAGATTTATGACTATTTCCCAAATGACTATTAGTTTAATACAAAAAGCTATTCTAATGAAATGCAAAAATGAACATCTATAGTGGGGATAAGAATGGTAAGTGATTATTTAATAATATAATATAATACATTGCTAGAGAATTATAAATTGTTAGTTAAAAATTTAGAAAAGAATGTTTCAATTTTCAATCTAAACAACATTGCTTTTTAAAAGCTTGACTATCTATAATATCATATTTTCAAGATGTATTATAATAGCAATAAGTAAAATGTTCTATGATATATTTACCAAATCTAAATATGTCTAAACAATTATTTCTAAATTCTGGCTTACCTTTGGTAGCAACTTTTTTCTGTACTGATGTATAAAAGGAAAACAATATGAAATTTTTTTTTCAGGTACTGGTTTTGAGTCTGAAATTGCTAATGGAACTAAGAAAAAAAACATTTTCATGAAATTAGATGGACATTAACAATTGTACAAGGAGATAAGACACCTTAAAAACTTAACATATCAGCTTTCATTAAAATATTAGTAAAAATCAAGCTTTATATGTAAATCACATTATATAAATCTAATACATACATTTTTGAGATGCAATAAATTCCTTATTACTTACACATGAAAAGAACCCACTGGAATTTTGATATATAGTATTACTAAATATTCTTATAACTAATATTAATTCAATAGTGACTTAAATGATATATTTTGAAACAAAGGTATTTCCAGGTCATTTCCAAACAATGTCACCTATATTCTGTCCATTTTCTTCATCCCCTTTCCACTGACATGCAGACTTTACTCCCTAGGAACCTAGAATCTGAGAGGTGAACTTCTATATCTTATCCCAACATCAGAGAACCATATTACTTCCTAGACATTTCCAAAGTATACTCTTGTGGATATAATCTCCTTGATGCCATGAACTTTCTTGCTTGCCTGTATTTTATTTTCCTCACACTTTAGCACAGGATCTCTTTTTGGCATTTAATCCTTTTTCAACCTAGCCCTAGCCTTCCTTAGGATAGAATCTCACACATAGTAAGCACATAAAAGCTATCTTTTCATTCATTTAATTATACATAAATGTTAGAAAAAGGATGCACATTCATCCCAGTATGGTACCAGGAAAAGAGAAATAACTCCATGATCAAATTAAATTCTGTTACTTTCCTATAATGGTGGATAAATCAATCTCATAAAGCATTAGCTTCCTTATCTATCTTATGACCAGGTTGAATAAGATGGCTCCTGAAGGTCACTCTACTTAGCTCTATGATTCTAATGTCTTTCTTAACCAGAATCCTAAAAGAAGTTGCTTCACTTTTATTTAAACCTACTGTAATCTAGATTCAGGCATTATTACTCAACTGAAAATGCCTCTTTCAAAATCAATAATGAACTCTTAATTACTAAATATCCTAGGGAGATTTTCTCAATCCTTATTCATCGTGATTCTCTTTAGCATTGCACCCTATTGATTATCGTTCTCCAAGATACTCTCATGACACTGATCATTTTTTTAAAATTAAATTTGGTAATTTCCCCCAAGTATATGTAAAACAATCTTAATATTATTTTCCCCCAAAATTTTAATTTCCAAATGCTTTCATCTTTGCTTTTGTGCCTTCATCCCTCCCCCACTGAGAAGGCAAAACATGTTTCTATGTGAGTTATGTTGTGAAATAAAATACACAAGCTAAGGGGGGAAAAAAAGAAAAATAAAGAAAATGCATCCAGACCCCATCAGTTCTTTCTCTGGAGATGGATTTTTTATCATAAGTTCTTCCAGACTGAATCTTTATATTGCTGAGATTAGCTAAATTATTCAGAGTTGATCACTCTATAACATTGTTGCATCAGATGAATTAAGATTTTCTAGGTCTTTCTGGGAGCATCCCGTTCATTGTTTCTTCTACTATAATAGTATTTCATCACAATCATATATATGACAGCTTATCCCATTTCCCATTCAGCCATTCCCCAACTGAGGAAAATCCCCTCAATTTCCAATTATTTGCCTGGGGTCGCAGCATTGCTGAGAAAAATAAGTCATTCACAGCTAATCATCCCACAATCATGCTGCTACTTTGTATATAGTACATTTCCCATTGCATAGCTCATGTAAGTTATTTTTTACTAAATATTGTTAATCATTTATTTTAACAGAATAGCATTTCATTTTAATCACATACCACAATTTGTTCAGTCATTTCCCTCCTTTCAATTTCCAGTTCCTAGTCACTAGAAAAGAGTTGCTATTAATATCCCTATACATATAGATCCTTTTACTTCATGTTTTTCATCTCACGTGGAATATAAACCTGGTAATTGCATTGCTAGGTCAAAGGGTAGGCATAGTCCAAAATACTCTACAGAACTGTTGAATCATTTCACAACTCCTACAACAATGCATCAGTGTCTCTACATCCCTTTCAACATTTATCATTTTCTCTGTCTATTCTATTAACCAATCCAACAGGTATAAGGTAGTACCTCAGATATGTTCCAACCTATGTTTCTTCTAACAATAGTTAGAACATTTTTAAATGATTTAAATAGATTGCACTGATAACGTCATCTGAAAACTGTTCATAATCTCTTAATCATTTATCAATTGGGGAATGGTTCTTATTTTTAATAAGTTGGACTCAGTTCTCTATGTTTGAGAAATGAGGTCTTTTTCAAAATTCTCTTTTCCTCCATCTTCATTTATTCTATTCTCTCTCCTTTACCTTGCCCCTCCTCAAAAGTGTTTTTTTCATCTCTCTACCTCCTTCCACAATCTTCTCTCTCTTCTGTCACAATCTCCTCCCTCACCACCTTTCTCCCATCCCTTTCTTCTCCTATTTTGCTCTAGGGTAAGATAGATTTCTATAGTCAATTGAGTGTATATGCTATTTCCTCTCTGAGACAATTCTGATGAGAGTAAGATTCATTCTCCCCCTCACCTTTCCTCCTCTTCCATTTCATTGCAAAAGCTTTTTCTTGACTCTTTTACATAAAATAACTTATCCCATTCTACCTCTCCTTTCCCTTTCTCCCATTAACTCCATCTTTTTAATATATTATACTTTCACATTCAATTCCCACCAGTGCTTGTTTATATATGTTCCTTCTAACTGCCCTCAAAAAGAAGAAAGTTCAGATGAGTTAGATATCATCTTTCCATTTAGGAGTATTAACAGTTCAACATCATTAAGTCTTTCCTGTTTACATTTTTTATTCTTCACTTGAGTCTTGATTTGAATATCAAATTTTCTGTTGAGCTCTGGAGGTTTCAATAGGAAAGTTTGAAAGTCCCCCATTTCATTGAATATCCATCTTTTCTTCTGAAAAGAGTACATTCTGTTTTGCTGGGTAGTTAATTCTTGGTTGTAGTTCAAGTTCTTTTGCCTTCCAGAATATCATATTCTAAGTCCAATGATCTCTAAATGTAGAAGCTGATAAATCTTGTGTTAGAAAATTATGACTGTGGCTATACAATATTTGAACTGCTTCTTTCTGGCTGTTAGTAACATTTTCTCCTTGACTTGGGAGTTCTGAAATTTGACAATAACAATCCTGGCAGTTTTCATTTTGTGATTTCTTTCAGGAGGTGATTGGTGGATTCTTTCAATTTCTATTTTACTTTCTGCTTCTAGAATATCAGAATTGTTGAATTTTGAGTTTTCACTCTGTCCATTCTCAAAAGTATTTTTTAGTATTTTATTTAATTTTTCCTGGTTACAGGAAAACACAAGTTTCAACATTCACTTTTAAAACCTTGAATTGTGATACCTCCTACCCTCATTGAGAAAGCAAGTTATTTGATATAGGTTAAAAATGTGTAATCATGAAAAACATTATCACAATAGTCAAGTGTTTTCCTTAATAATTTCTTGAAAATTATGTCTAGGTTCTTTTTTGGTAATGGCTTTCAGGTAGTCCAGTAATTTTTAAATTATCTCTCTTGGATCTCCCCCCCCCCATCAGTTGTTTTTCCAATTTCACATTTTCTTCTAGTTTTTCATTCTTTTGGTTTTGTTCTATTGTTTCTTGATTTCTCACAACTTCATCAGCTTCTCATTGCTCTGTTCTGAATTTAGTAATTATTATTTTTTCAGTGAGTTTTGTATCTCTTTTTCTACTTGGTCAATTCTGCTTTTTAAAACAATCTTTTCTCATTGGCCTTTTGGACAACTTTTTTCATTTGTCCCAGTCTGGTTTTTTTTTAGATGTTATTTTGCTCATTATTTTTGGATATCTTCTTCTCTAAGCCACTGACTTTTCATGATTTTTCCACATTGCTCTTCTCTTCTGAATTTTTCCTTTACCTCTATTACTTGATTTTCATAATCTTTTCCTGAGCTCTTCCATGGTCTGAGGCCAATTCATATTTTTCTTGAGGTTTTAGATGCAGAATCTTTGACTTTGTTATCTTCTTCTGAGTGTGTATTTTTTTTGCAAGGCAAATAGGGTTAAGTGGCTTGCCCAAGGCCACACAGGTAGGTAATTATAAAATGTCTGAGGCAAGATTTGAACTCAGGTACTCCTGACTCCAGGGCTGGTGCTCTATCCACTGCGCCACCTAGATGCCCCCTCACCTGAGTGTGTATTTTGAATTTCCATATGACCAAGGTAACTATCTATAGTTGGATTTTTTCCCTTCTATTGTTTGCTTATTTCTCCAGTCTTTGATGTGATTTCAACTCTTTGTTAAGGTGGGGCCCTGCTTCCAGGGTGGAGAACACACTGTCCCAAGCTTTTAACCAACATTCTAGGTTATATCTTCATCACCACTTGCCTACCAATGGATTAAATCTTAAACAGAAATGGATCCCTATAGATCATATGCTGACTTAGAAAAGCACAAACTAGAGCTATCTTTACAAATTAATAAGTGCAAAAATCAACTAGGCGCTGTGTCTAACAAGTCCTAAATCATACTCTGCTCCAAAGCTTAGGCTAACATATTTTGCGGTGAGGTTTTTTGGTTTGTTTTTGTGGGCAATGAGGTTAGGTGACTTGCTCAATGTTACACAGCTAGTATCAAATGTCTGAGGCCAGATTAGAACTCAGGTCTTCCAGGGTCAGTACTTTATCTACTGTGCCATCTAGGCTGCCCCTTTGTGGGTCATTTTGACTGACTTGTCACTTGTCATTCTGTCTCAATTCTTTTCCTAATCCAGGATATTTTACAATTTATTATTTTATAAAATATAGTCTTGATGGCTTTCATTTTATATATAGTTATTTTGAATGTAATTTTTCTTGTTATATAAAATGCAGATTATTTTGTATATCTTCTTATATAAAATTCAGTTATAGTTTTTCCTATCCTGTTGTTTGTTTTTGATCATTTTTTTGCTGATTATCTAGAGTTTTCTAAATAAATCATTATATTCTGGTGGATTTGGAGAAAAATGAAAAGACGTGGGCTTATGATATGCTTTCTACCTTCAAAAAAGCAGAAGAGAAATGGAAATAAGCATAGTATGGTCTTACATATACATGTAGGAATGTACACACATATATGTAAATATTAGAGATATCTATGAATATACTTATGTGTACATCCTTATAGGTTTCATTGTAGTCTTCTGGGTGGGGGAAGGGAGGATGGGAAAAATAAAGTAAAAAGTGTCTAGCTAGCTGTGTGGCCTTGGGCAAGTCATTTAACCCTGTTTGCCTTGCAAAACCCTAAAAAAAGTGTTTAGCAGAGAATAAAAGAAAACTTACAAGGAAGCAAACAAAAGATGGACAATTTTGAAAACAATTATAATATTTATTATATAGCTTTTATTGAAATGGACATTTATTGCTTCATATTTTGAATCCTTTCTTAAGTTTTGCTATGCACATGGCAATATTTTCTTTCCTTTTCTTATTTTGTATTTAAATTTAAAAGTAAAAAGTAAAAAAAAAATCATTATATTGTCTCCAAATGAGGTCTCCTCTATAGTTAGTATATAGTTGTTGGAAGAAAGGTGCCATTTTCACTTCTGTGTTTACGGGAAGATCTTCCAGTGTTTATTGTAAGTAATCCTAGCTTTCAATTTTAAATATGTACTTTTAATCCTATTAAAAAAAGTTTTTCCATGTCTTGATTTTAATTTTTTTAGTATAAACCCAAGTCCTTTAATTTTGTCCTTTAATTACTTTATATTGTTTTCCTAGCTACAGAGATATCTATATGAAGGCAGGAAATATGTTTACATGTTTATACCCCTTACAGCATCTACAGTCAATATAAATATATATTTATATATGAACACATAGGAGGTTCTGAAATAAATCCTTTCTGATCTGACTCATTAAAAATCCAGTCAGTCTTAATTCTGCTGAATACTATGAACTGATTCTAGGCTCTTTCACAATTACATGTCATTTAAAAGTAGAACTTGAGATGTTCCTATGAGTCTTGCACAGAAACAAAGCACTAGTCTGTCCTGGAGCAATCTTGACCCCCCAAGGTGAATTAAAATCATCTCAATCTGATTTTGATTCTTAACACTGCAGATTACTCACTGAATCTAGACATTTGGAGATAACTGTAAACAGAAATAAAACATTTGAGTTACAAAAGAATTACAGTTTTGGTTAGAGCTGCACTGACTCTGGATAAGAAAATTAATTGTAGCTGTCCTGTCCGTTGTGGTCAATATGTTTAGTTTTTAAACTTTATCCTTTCTTCCCTTGCTAAATAAGGGCAGCTAGGTGGTGTAGTAGATAGAGTACTGGCCTTGGAGTCAGGAAGACAGGAATTCGAATGCAGCCTCAGACACTTAACACTAGCTGTGTGACCTTGGGCAAGTCACTTAACCCTGATTGCCTCACATCCAGGGCCATCTCCAGCTGTCCTGATTCATATCTGGCCACTCAACTCAGAATGACTCTAGAGGAAAAAGTGAGCCATAGTACCCCCTCACTCAAATCCAGTTCATGTGCTTGTCATGGCATCACCTCCCTGATATCTTGGTCTTCTTTGAAATGAAGGATAAACATCAATTTTCCCTTGTTACAAAGTAGAAAAGTGGAAGCAGGTTAATTACTGTTAAGTGATAGGATAATAGTATTTATTAAAAAAAATCCATGAATAAAGTACTACAAAAACCCTAACCCTAGTCTAGTGTTTGATGGTCAAAATCAAATAATAGTGTGACAAAAGTTAATATTAAAATTTAAAAAGTAATTCAAGACTGTAAGGTTGCCTCAAATTTTTCAAATAGTATTAAAAAAACTTATTTTGTCTGTCTTTATTGGATCCTTATTTAGCATGAGCAAAAGAGGATAAGGAGTACAATTTTAACTACTATAGAAGAAAAGGGAATTTTTTTACCTTAAAAAAATCTTAATGTTACCTAAAGTCTTTTTTCTTTTTAGGTTTTTGCAAGGCAAATGGGGTTAAGTGATTTGCCCAAGGCCACACAGCTAGGTAATTATTAAGTGTCTGAGACCAGATTTGAACCCAGGTACTCCTGACTCCAAGGCCAGTGCTTTATCCACTATGCCACCTAGCCACCCCTATCCTAAAGTCTTAATCTTGTCTACTTATCAACTGATCAATTAAAAAGCACCTTTCTCTGATATAGGCACCATGCTAAATGTTGGGAATACAAAGACTGGTAAAAACAGTGCCCCAAATTTACATTCTAATGGGGAAACTAACATGTATGTAAATAAACACAAGATAAATATAGAATAGATGGAAAGTAACCTGCATTCATTCCTTCTCAGATAAATTTATTGATAATATCAGTTCAACTGCCATTGTTTCTTTATGTGCCTGTGTCTTAAATATTAACATGAAACATAAAAGATAATATTCAATTTATTAGGATTTTTCTTATATAAGAATTTAGACTGGACTCTATTAATTCAAATTTTATTAAGCAAAAGTTAAAGTAATGTTGGTAGATGATTTAAAAACTAAGATTCTTAGCATCCTTGGCTCTTTCCTAAAACTTCAACTATTTTCTTGTAATGAAAGAGGGATGGAACAAAATTGAAGAATATATAATATAAGGAGAGAAATCTTACCAAGACCATAACAAGATCCTCCAAACCAAATCAGAGTATACCCTGATAATTGGTGGGGTTTTTTATGCTTTTCTTCAAATTTATTTTTATTCTCATTTTGTAAAAATAGTTTTTTAAATTAATAAAATATTCTTGTTTACAAGTAAACAAAATACCCCTCCCCCCATAAATATAGATAGACTTGCTTGGGTGAAAAAAAGTAAGGGGGAGAGAAAAAAAATTAAAATTAAAAAAAAATAATAGTAATAATTGTAGGTATGGCCAGGTGGCGCAATGGATGAAGCACCAGCCCTAGAGCCACGAGCACCTAAGCCCATATCCAGCCTCGTAAGCCCAACAATCACCCAGCCGTGCGACATGCAAGCCACCTGATCCCCACTGCCCTGCAAAAACCAAAAAGAAGAAAAAAAAAGACCCAAAATAAAATAAAATAGTAATAATAGTAGGGGTGGCTGGGTGGCAGACAGAGCATTGGCCCTTGAGCCAGGAACACCTGCTTCCAAATCCAGCCCCAGACACCCAAAGATCACCCTGCTATGTGGCCCCAGGCAGGCCATCCAGCCCCATTTGCCCTGCACCCTCCCCCAAATAATAATAATAAAAAATGTGCTTCAGTCTTTGTTCCAACACCAACAACTTTGTCATGGGTGGATCACATTCTTTATGATAAGTCTATCACAAAAGTTACTTCCATATTTTTCCAACATTGCCATTGCTGATCGCAACTCCCTCCTTTCTTATTTCTCCACTACCATGTACTATATTTTCTCTCTCCTTTCACTATGACTCTGCTGTAGGGTCACTGAGTGGTGCAGCAGACAGATCCCTGGTCCTGGGGCCAAGAAGCCCTGAGCCCCCATACCACCCCTTAGGCCCAGAATCCACCTGGCCCTGTGGTCCTGGACAGGTCATCCAATCCCAGCCCCTTGCAATAAGTAAAAAAGAAAATGTGTTATATCTGACCACTCTCCCCCCATGGTCCATCTTCTCCTCCTTTATTCACATCCCCACCCCTTCCCTCTGCTCCCCACTCCTTCTTACTCCAGATGCCTATACCCCATTGAGTATATTTGCTGTTTCCTCTCCTAGCTACCTCTGATGAGAGCGAAGGTTCCCTCATTCCCCCCCTTGCCTCCCCCCTTCCATATCATTGCAATAGCTCATTGTAATAAAAAAAATCTTATTATGTAAAATATCTTGGACTATTCCCCCTCTCCTTTTTCTTTCTCCCATTACATTTCCCTTTTTTTCTATTGACTCCATTTTTACACCATATTTTATCTTTGAATTCAGCTTTCTCCTGTGCTTCAACTATAAAAGCTCCCTCTACCTGCTCTATTAACTGAGAAGGTTCATATGAGTATTATCAGTGTCATTTTTCTATGCAGGAATACATGCAGTTCATTCTCATTAAGTCCCTCATATTTCCCCCCCTCTCCTCCAATCTCCATGCTTCACCTGAGTCCTGTATCTGAAGATCAAACCTTCTGTTCAGCTCTGGCCATTCCAAAAGGAACATTTGAAATTCCCCTGGTTCATTGAAAGTCCATCTTTTTCCCTGGAAGAGGACATTCAGCCTTGCTGGGTAGTTCATTCTTGGCTACATTCTAAGCTCTTTTGCCATCCGGTATATTGTATTCCAAGCCCTACGAGCTTCCAATGTAGTTGCTGCTAAGTCCTGTGTGATCCTGACTGCAGCTCCACGATATTTGAACTGTGTCCTTCCGGCTGCTTGTAATATTTTCTCTTTGAAATGGGAGTTCTGGAACTTGGCTATAATATTCCTAGGGGTTGGTTTTTTGGGATCTCTTTCTCAGGGGGATCTGTGGATTCTCTCCATTTCTATTTTGCCCTCTGCTTCTAGAATATCAGGGCAATTTTCCTGTAGTAATTCTTTGAAAATGATGTCAAGGCTCTTTTCCTAATCATGACTTTCAGGTATTCCAATAATTTTTAAATTATCTTTTCTAAGTCTGTTTTCCATATCAGTTGTTTGTTCAATGAGGTATTTCACATTTTCTTCTAATTTTCCATTTTTTTGGTTTTGAAGTATTGATTACTGATTTCTGGTAAATTCATCAATCTCCCCAAATTCTATTCTTTGTCTGAAGGATTTGGTCTCCTCAGGGAGTTTTCTTATCTCTTGTTTCCATCTGGCCAATTTTGCTTTTTAAAGCATTCTTCTCCTCAATAACTTTTTGAACTGTTTTATCCATTTGACCTAAGCTGGTTTTTAGCATGCTATTTTCTTCAGCCTTTTTTTGGATTTCCTTGACTAAGCTGCTGACTTCATTTTCATGTTTTTCCTGCATCTCTCTCCTTTCTTTTCCCAGTTTTTCTTCTAACTCCCTCATTTTATTTTCAAAGTCTTTTTTGAGCTCTATCATAGCCTGAGCCAATTTCTGTTTTTCTTGGAGTCTTTAGATGCAGGAGCTTATGCTTCCTCATCATCAGACTGAGTATTTTGATCCTTCTTGGGCTCATTTGCAAAATATTTCTCAATAGTCTTCCTCTTATTTCTCTGCTTGCTCATTTTCCCAGCCTGGGCCTGGTTTTGGGGTGCTTCCTGAGCTTTTGGGACACTCCCACAAGGGTCTCATTGTGTGAGGCTCTGTCCTCCCTCCTGGTCTGTGAATGACCATAAGCACCCCCCTCTGCCCCGGGGTGAGGTGGGGGGGGGGGCCTGCTGTTCTATGGGGAGGCCTAGACTGCGATCAGGATCTGAATGTGGTCAGAACTCCAGTGCCCTGTTCCAGGGGCAGAGGACAGAGCTCTGCAGTCTCTCTTCTCTCCCCTCCCTCAGCTCAATGGGCTCATGCCCTGGGGGCTCCTGCTTACCTGCTCCATCTGCTTCTGTTTCTGGGTCTGGTCTGTGGAAAGACCAAGCTGCTGGCTGTGTGCCCTGAGGGCTGGGCTCCACGTGCTCACACTGGCAGAGGTCCCCCACTGTTCCCCCACTTTGTGCCCGGTGCTCCCCGGGGTGCAGCTCAGGAGACTCCCCAGCTGCTGTGAGCCATGGCTCCCAGCGCCCTGGGGCTGCCTCCGGGAGGCTGAAGTTCTTTGGCTCTGGTGGGCCACCCCTCCAGTGGGCCGCCCCTCTGACCCCGGGGAGCAGAGCCTTTCTGCTCTTTTCCAGGTTACCTTGAGTAGAAGAACTGCCTCACTGGGTCCCTTTGTGGGTTCTGTCTCTCGAAAGTTTAGTTAGAGTCCTTAGTTTATGAGTTTTATCAGAGAGCTCCTAAGACTCGATCCCTTCTTGTCGACATCTTGGCTCCGCCCCCCCCAATTGGTGGTTTTTAAGCAAAAAATGCAAAGTGGAGAAATGCAAAAAAAAACCCCAAACAAACTGGAAGATATTTGGGATATGACACAAAACAAGTCAAATAATCTGCAGACTATTTGAAAACAGGTTTTGCCACTCACTATTTGAGTGGTCTTAGGCAAATTTTGGGGTCTCAATTTCTTTCTCTATGAAATGACATCTAAAGTTCCTTTCAGCTCTAAATCTATCAGTCTATTAGAGCATTCTGTCTAAGAGATAAGACTCAGAAGGTACTGAATATGGTGAGTACGATGCAACATGAAAAAGTTAATATTATTACATCTTACCTGACAGAAAATGACTAGTTATCAACATGGGAATCATTTTAGAATAAGTTGACAATGTGTACTTAGATCATTGAATGGTTAGAATAAAAGTCTACATTAATATCAAATTGGAAGAAAGAATAAAGATAAGAAAAGGATATTAAAGTCAATTTAACAGCTCCAGTCAGACATATTAAAACAATCTACTGGCTCTAAAGTACAGAAAATGGATAAAAATAATGACTATTTCTGATTACTGCCATTTCTTAGAGAAGTTTAAGTAACTTAACAGAGTAGAGGAAAAAAACTCAGTCAGGAAACATTTGATCTTCTTTTGCCAAGGACAGCACAAGAATAAAGTATAAGCTCAATTGTAAAACATTAAAGAAAATGATAAAAATTTAAGAGCAGTATCATTTTATAAAAGAACAAGTACTGGAATAAGAAATAAGCTTACTAAACTATATGTACCAAATATCATTAAACTATATGTACCAAAAGCATTTATGCTATGAAATTTGAAGACAATTATATGTAGAATGAAACCAATTTGCCAGTATTTCTACAGTGATTTTCATGAATCAGTTATGACACTGGAACTACATACTATTTAACCTAAATATTTTATGGCTATATAAAGAAATGAAAAAGGCACTTGGGAAAAAATTAACAAATGTTCATAGATTTTTCTAAATATATTAGCAGGAAATTTGAGGGTGACAATTTTAGAAGCTCTCACTACAAAATTTCAAGATGTCTCAAAGAGAAAATTCTATTTTTTAAAATTTTTTTTAGGTTTTTTTTTGGCAAGGAAAACAGAGTTAAGTGACTTGCCCAAGGTCACACAGCTAGGCAATTATTAAGTGTCTGAGGCCAGATTTGAACTCAGGTACTCCTGACTCCAGGGCCAGTGCTCTATTCACTGTACCACCCAGCTGCCCCAGAAAATTCTAAAAGAATGGAATATATAATAGAAATAATGCTCTTTCCCTCTCCAAAACTGAAAAGACATTAGTAATAACTATTCTAAATGCTACTTTCTCAACTTCGTAAAATACTTTTAAGAATGGTCAATACACGTATTGAAAATATATTTAATGAGAAGTCTAAACTGAAGATTTTAATAAGCAATAATTCAAATGTTATAATGTCTCAGTGGAAAAATCTGAAGATCCCATACCGAGTTAACTTCCATGTATAATTTCCATGTATATCTTCCATGTAGATCCTTTGATAAGAACAAGTACAGCATCTCCTCTCCTCCAGATGTAAAATCCTTCCCAAGTACAACTAGATTTATGGTCATTGTTTGGTTACTAGTTATTAAAATCTACATCTCTAAACTTCCTTCCAATTACTCTGTGATAGACCAAATCAGGAAAGAAAATGGATCAGATATTAAATGTTCTCATTATCAATTCTAAATGACCACTACTCTTTAAATGTCCCTGGAAACATCATTTGCTCCTCCAATTGCTCTTTCTCCCAAATATAGTAGAAAGACATAATATTTTTTTTTCCATCACTTCTCAATTGTGCCCCATGTTGGATACTTTTCTTTTCCTGTTGCCAACTATTTTTCAGCTTCCAAATGTACTTGGCTATAAAGAATACACCATCTTACCGCCACAGTGAGATAAGCAGTCTTTTCAAATCTTGTGCAACATTTTAGATATATTAATGATAAGTAGAAACATATACAGTACAAACAGCAAAGCTGCATACAGTAGATAGATCAAGTATGGAGAACTTATCAGTAAATATCACATCACATAGCAGTACATGCTCAGCTTACATAACAAAATGGGGTAGACATTTACAAGGTACTTAAAGTTTTGTAAAATATTTGGCAAATATCTCATTTGAACCTAGGTGCTATTGTTACTACCCATTTCATAGATCATGGAACTGAAACTCAAAGAGGTAAAAACTTGACTAGACTCACAAATTTAGAAGTGTCAGGGGTGGTATTCAAGCTAATGCCATTAATGGGTACTATTTGGTACGTGTGCAATCTTCTCTGTCACAAAGAATATCACGGGACAGCCTGGTCATTCACTGTCTAGATAGACCTGACATTCCAAGAGTGACTTCTCAGTTCTCTACTCTTGGAATCCCCTGTCCACTGGCTGATAGTCTTAATCCTAAAATCACATATAGCTCAAATTTTCTGATGTCCCTCAATTAACAAGGCTCTGAAGATGTTCACCATAAAATGAAGAGATAATTTTGTTCAGCAATCTTACTCACTAAATGTGTTCACCAGTATCATAAAGATGCATTGTACAATGTATAAATAAATGAAAAAAAGAAGCTTCTATAGATAATATAGTTCTCCGGATGCTCTTTTTTTTATGGATAACAGAATTCTGCATAGGGCCCTGAACTTCTACAGAGCCTTCTCAATGAGATCCAAAGCAACTAAAGATATTAATGTATCAATCTATATAGGAAAATTCATGTGGTGGAAGAAAATATTTTGCCCAATTTGTTATATGCAATTAGAGGAGGAGCCCATTAAATTAATCCATTAGTTATATATAAAGTTAGGCACTGCTATCTCATGCTACAAATTTCACAGAGAGACAATAATCTGGGTCCAGATTGAATAAGAGAAGGAGAATGGATTGGGTTTCATTTAAAAATCATGACTTTCAATGATTCCCAAGCTGCTCTCTTATTTTCAAGTCCATCCTTTAAACATTAGTATCAGTGATGTTGTATGGCTGAAAGCCAAGGAACATCACTGTCTCTTAAATTTTAATGCTTCAGAGCAATGGATAGAAGAATAATTATAAGTAGGTTGCAGGATACTGCAAATGTTGACTTGCACTCAAGAAAAGTCACAAAAAATATAAAGAAGAATATGTATTTTTTGGAAAAGAGGTCAAGGCCAGATTTGTAGTGAGAACAGAAGATAAAGATGGGTAGTCCAAGGGGATATTGATATTCACTCAAGGGAAGATCTCCAATGTATAGCATAGATTCTCTATGGAGGACTTATAGGATATCATGAAAGAGAAATTTGTAGCATGAGATAGCAGGGATGGACTCCAATATTCCCTAGTGAGTGAGGGAATAATGTAGAAATTACAGACTGTCATATAATGGAATACTTTAGTATGTTAAAAATAAAAATGTAGGTTAAAGAGAACCTAGATCCCTTGAAATATTAAATTCTGATCCTCATAAACTGAATTGAGATCTTTCCAAGTTGAAAAGTTTTTGTGTATAAAACCAGAAGTGAATACCTATTCTTAAGGGGGACACACATATGATATATTTCAATTAGTCACTGAACTGCTGTCATGGATAGTAGTCAGCTGAATGTAGCATTGTACAATAAACTTATGAAGGACATTTCCATTTTCAGCAAGTAATATAACTGCTGAAATTCCAAAACCTAGGGATAATTAAATACAGTGATAGGACAGAAAAGTATGTGATTCATTTTCTTTGGTATAAATACTTAGATTAGCTAACTCATAGAAATGTTTTACTCAATATAGATTATTTCAAGTATATAAGTTTAAATCATCATCTAAACTAGCTAAATATCAACCATAAATAAAACCACAAATACATTTCAGTCTTGGATTACTATTATGTCAAATGGTATACTTATATAATTTGAAATTTGATGAAAAGGAAACATTTAATTAATGTAGAATTGTTCCTTTAGTTCCACTAGCTGTCTACAATGTCCATAATAAAAATGCTATAAAATGTATGTGTGTATATATGTATATATACATACACATACCTACATTCTCACAGATATTATATGTACATAAAATCTCCTCATTGTTTTTTGTATATTTATTTTAAAATTTCTAATACTTCAATGAATCTAAACATAATTTTTATTGTAAATTTGAAATCATAAAGCAGTTATGAACAAATATATTCAAAACTATTTACAACAAAAATATACTATAATATGCTTATAACATTAGTTTATTAATGATTGCTATATGATCTTTTCCAACTTCTATTTACTTCTTTTTGTATAAATCTAAAATTGTATACAAGTCTAAATCTTATTTACTTTGTATATTTCAGCTTTTCTTTTATTTTCTCATTAATCTTTTTAATGCTTCTGGAAGTGTTTAAAAACTGATTATGTCACAATTTTTTTGTCTGTTTTCCAAATGTCCGAGATATGGATAAATAGTTTTTTGCTATTAAAGATGACATAGTTATAAGTAATTTTAAAATAAAACAGCTCTTTTTAATTACAATTGTAGCAGACTACTGTTTCAAAAGCTATGGTGAGTTTGTTTTTTGAGGGTTTTTTTTATTGTTATTATAAGAGTACTGTTTTATTGTTTACTGTAAGATTAGCCACTAAAAAGATTAAGTTAATGTACAGTTTTGTTAGAAATGTAAAGATGTGCCTACTTGTAGGCTTTAAAGTTTGAAGTTTTATTGCTTTTTATTTACTTTTTTTAGTTAAGTAATGAAATACTACCTCAAAGTTTAAAATTTTATATTTCTTTAATGATTAGTGATTTTGGACTTTTTTAAAAGTTATTTCTTTCTTTCTTTTTTTTTTTTTTGCAAGGCAATGGGGTTAAGTGGCTTGCCCAAGGCCACATGGCTAGGTAATTATTAAGTGTCTGAGGCCAGATTTGAACTCAGGTACTCCTAACTCAAGGGCCAGTGCTCTATCTACTGCACCACCTAGTCGCCCCCAAAGTTATTATTTCTTACCTGTATTTTCCCTTTTGTGAATTTCCTGTTGTAAAAACTACCTAAGATAAGGTAAATGGTGCTTTGTCCCAGACTACTGAATTTAGATGGCACAAATTTTAAAGGAAGCTGTCAGTACTTACTAATTTACTAAGTTGGGTTGACCTCTTCCCTTTCCCACCTGTTTTTCTTACTATTCCACTTTAACAGTGTACTCAAGCTTGACTCCCAATGTCTCTGTCTCCCTGATCAGAGGGTATCATTCTCACTGCAGCTTTCAATAGAGTATGAACTTAATGACCTGTGATTGGTCTTGTGATTGGTTTTTGATACTTGTCTCAAGCACAAAAATTTCTATTTGTGGCTCTGCAAATTGTGTCAGTTTGGGAAGTTTATATTTTTAAAATATTCATCTCATTTATGTTCTTCAATTTATTACTGAACAAAATTCCTGACAAACTTAGTTTCTTTTGTGTTTATGACTTATTTCTAACTTCAGAATTTTTGACATTTCTTTTGATGGGAACAAGGTAGTGAAAATTTGCTAGTGCTATAGCTTTTTGATTGGCTAAAAACTATTTTTTCTCTTTGATTTTAGTTTGCTCTTTTATTTAATATTTTTAAGGAAAATATTCATTTGATTTCTCTTTTATTAATAAATATTCAGGGCCAGATTTCATTTGTTACTGAGAGCTGATATGACTACATTCCATACATACTTATGTTATTTCTGTCTTTTAAATAACATTATTTTGAGGGGTCTTTTTTTATCCAGTTGTTCCCCTTCATGGGAAGTCTTTAAGCAAAGAAGTGAGCATTTGTTGAGTAAGTTGTAGAGGGAATTCTTGTTGAAGCATGAGTGACAATAGAAGTAATTTCTAATGCTCTGATTCTATGATTATCTATCTATCTATCTATCTATCTATCTATCTATCTATCTATCTATCATCTATGGCATTTGTCTTTGAAAGACCAGGACCTATTCACAGAAAAGGAGTTGATAATAGGTGTTAAATTAACTACAAAGATGCAGATATATAAGATGGTTCCTTTTTTTGGGTGAGAACAAATTCCCGCCCCCCCCCCCCCAAGAATTTGAAAGAAGAAAAATCACAGATAAACAATAATAGTTTCCCTTCCCAGCACTTGAAAAATGTCCAAATGATAGACAAGAAGGGAATCCAGTTCCTTAAGTGAAGTATGAAACTACAGAATGGGAGACCTTAAGACAGGACACATGCTGTGTTGATGAATGCCAGCTCTCCCTCTTCTCTTTTCCTACAGATTTCAAGACAACAATCCTGCCTCTACCTTTTCCCTTCAAGTTCCTTTTCATGTGAGCATGAAGCATTTTCCTCAGAGCATAGGGAAAGTCTGTATGTCTCTCTTTGTTTTAGATGTTTTCTTTGTTCTTATAAACAATATTAAGTGCCATAATTTACTATTCTCAATGTGCTCATTGAGAGTATAGATGGGAAGATGCATTTGAGGGACAAGCATGTGGCAGGGAAAGAGGAAAAGCTAGAGAAGAAGGGAGGGATGAAGATCTAACTTTTTATTTTAGCTGGAAATGTTATCTATGACTTGATGTTTAATGCTAAAAATGACAGAGAAGGGGCGGCTAGGTGGCACAGTGAATAGAGCACCGGCCCTGTAGTCAGGAGTACCTGAGTTCAAATCCAGCCTCAGACACTTAATAATTAACCCCATTGCCTTGCCAAAAAAACCCTAAAAAAATGATAGAGAAAACAGTATATTAAGTATTGAATGAAGTATATTTAGTATTGAGAGTGAGGGAAGGTTAAAAAGGAATGGTTGAATAACGCTGCTAATCATATCATACTACTACTACTACTACTACTACTACTACTATACTACAACTACTACTACTACGATTACTGTTAATAATACTACTCTTACTACATTAAATTTCAATCTTGTATCTTTTACTCAGATTTTATTATTTATTTTCAATTGAATATATATATACATACAAATATATAAATTGAAAATTTGTCTTTTATAATTTATCAAGGGCTCATTGTGTCCAAACACATAATCATTTTTATTGGCATTAGTTATGTACTTGAAAAAAAGTGTTGCACTGATATTTCAATTTAACTTTTTTTTTTTCAGAAAACTGTTCAATCCAGCTGGTCCATTAAATTTTTTTAAAATTTCTTTTTTCGGGTGGCTAGGTGGCACAGTGGATAGAGCACTGGCCCTGGAGTCAGGAGTACCTGGGTTCAAATCCGGTCTCAGACACTTAATAATTACCTAGCTGTGTGGCCTTGGGCAAACCACTTAACCCTGTTTGCCTTGCAAAATCCTAAAAAAAAAATCTTATTTTTGCTTGATTTATCATGATTACATGGGATCTATTATTTTGAAATTTATGATTCTATTTCTATTAATGGCTTTGTAATGCTGTTAACTTCTTACAAATGAATTTTACTCTTATGGCAATTCAAGGCTCCAAGCATATGAATAAACACAGGGCCCCAAATTTAAAGGTAGTTCAAAAATCTATATCTTATTTACAACATACATACTTTTTTTTTTGCCTTTTCTTGTAAACTTCCAATAAGGAAAAGACACTACCTCTCCCTCATTTCTACCATTGGATAACTCCAATGATTGGGAAGTTTTTCCTTACATCATGATGAAATTTGCCACTTTATGAACTCCAATCATTTCTTTTAGTTTTAACCTTTGGGGTTAAGTAAAACAAGTTAATTTTTTTTTCAATTTAACAACCCTTCAAATACTCAATCTCATTTATGTAATTTATTCTCCAAGCAAAATATTTTAGTTTTTTCAACCAATTCTCATATGGCATTAGTCTATAGCTCTTTTCCATGCTATTTGCTTTCCTCTGGACACACTCTAGTTTAATAATATCACTTCTAAAATGTGGTACACTCCCAATGTAGTCTGACCATGGCGAAAAAAGACTATCACTCCTTATTCCTAAATACCACACTCATCATAACGAGATATATCACATTAGATATTTTGGCTGCCATATTACACTGTTGATTCATATTCAGCTTGTTATAAGACCTCAAAGGGTTGTCTAACCACAACTCTACTAATTTGTGAAGTTAATTTTAAATATAAGACTTTACATTTAGCAGTACGAATTTGATATTATACTCAGTCCATTATTTAGTCTGTTTACATTTTTTTGAATTATCACCAACATTCTGACATGTCATGTCAGTATGACAAATATACCTTTACCCAGGTCATTGATAAAAATGTTAAACAGTAGAGAGCCAAGCAAAGATCCCTATGGTGTTTCATTAGAGATTTTCTTGTTAAAATTGAATCATTAATGAATACTTTCTGAATCATCAGTTAAAGTCTCCAGTTGTGACACTTGTTTGTACTATATCTCTTTTTTCATTTCATGTTAAAGTCTAGGTAAAGATTTCTACAGAATTCCTTTAATCTAACTGTTCAATTTTTTCCAAAAAAGAAAATGAAATTAGTATGATATGACCTGCTTTTCATAAAGTTTTACTTATTCTTTGTAATAATCATTTGCTTTTCTAGATGTTCATTATCTCTTCAATAATTCAATTCTAGAATTTTTCCAGAAAGTAAAAGTCAAACACATTGGCCTATATTTTGCTAATTATATTTGCATACTTCTTTTAAAAAAATCAATACATTTGAAAAAATAAAGGAAATCAATAGACTATTCTGTCCAATTATGTATGCCAAGACTGACAAATAAAATGTATGAATAGTTACAAAAAATGGAAAAAATACTCAGATTAACAGAAAAATACCTAATTTAAATCAATCTCAGAAAAAAGAAATTGAATAAGTTATAAACTCTAAACTTTTTAAAAGCCTAGGACCAGATGATTTATAAGAGAATTTTATCAAATATTTAAAGAATAATTCCAATATTACATGTTATTGGCGAAAAAATACAAAAATCTTATCAAATTTTTTTTTTGGTTTTTGCAAGGCAGATGGGGGTCAAGTGGCTTGCCCAAGGCCACACAGCTAGGTAATTATTAAGTGTCTGAGACCGGATTTGAACCCAGGTACTCCTGACTCCAAGGCTGGTGCTTTATCCACTGCGCCACCTAGACGCCTCTTCAAATGCTTTTTATGATACAAATTTGATTTTGGTATCTCGGCTATGGAAAGTCAAAGCATAAACAAGAACTATAGATCAATTTCCTAAGGAACAGTGATAAAATTTTTTAAAAATATTAATAAAGAGGTTATTGAGCTATATGGCAATGATTATACACTATGACCAGATTGGATTTATACCAAGGATGCAAGGTTGGTTCAATATGAAGAAAGCTTTAAATATAACTGCTCAAATAATAGAAAAAACAAAAATATAGTAATGGTGACAAAATACAGTATTTGTTTCTAAAGATTAGAAAATATAAGAATAAAAGAATATGTCTTTAATGTGCTGATTAACAAATTAAACTTCCAAAGGACTACTTTTTATATATCTAGAAAAAAAATGAGATCTGGATGAACAAAAGGTCAAAAAACTTAAAGGAAATTATAAAAAAAAGGTAGGAAGCAAGGGAAGCTAACAATATTGGCTGTCAAATTATACTTACAGCCTTAAAAATCAAATTAATTTGGTACTTACTATAGTAAAGAGAATGATCCGTAGAACAGATTAGACACAAGGAAAACTAATATCTTAGTGTTTCATAAAGCCAAAGAATGTAGTCACTGGGAAATATACACTCTAGATGACAAAAACTGTAGGTAAAACTAGAAAACAGTCTGACAATAATGATGTTTAGACTTACACCCCACAATCTTTCAAAAGATCACTAAAAGAAATCACATTAACAGTTCTCTACAGTATCATTTGCTCGAACTCATTGAGGTTTCTATTCCTTTAGTCTTCAATATCAGTTCCCCATCAGACTTTTTTGTTTTAGCACCCAACAAAATAAGAGCTGAATTCTTTCTCCTCTCTTCCATCAACTGATATTTTACCCACCCTCCAGTGAATGAAGTTGTGCAATAAAGTCAAATGAAAAAAGAATAAGACACCATAAAACTATTTATAAGGATCCTTGCAGGCCACATATTGACATAGAAAACCACACACTAATGTTATCTATGGGATAGGTAGGTGATTCAGTGGATGAAGAGCTGGGTCTGGAGTCAGGAAGATTCATCTTTCCTAGTTCAAATCTGGCCTCAGATGTTTTGCTACCTGGGCAAGTCGCTTAAGTCTTTTTGCCTCAGTTTCCTCATTGGTAAAATGAGCTTGAGAAGTAAATGTTAAACCACTCCAATGTCTTTGCCAAAAAAAAACCTCAAATGGTACCATGAAAAGTCTGATGTTATTTAAATGATTAAACAATATAATTTATGTTTTATTGTATTTTTCTTTTCTTAAATATTTTTCAATTATATTCTAATCTGGTTTCTCACTATTTGGGCATATTGTGGACTGCATGTTTGACATCTCTGACTTTGTTAATTGTCCTTTCTCCTCATAAAGTCATGAAAAAAGGGGAAAAAATCTACCAATCATTTTCTTGTGCTTTCCTCGTTAGTCTCAGCTCATTCTGAATTTCAGTACTTCTGACTTTTTTTTTTAGTGTCCAGTAAACAGAGCAAAGTTATATCCCACTGGATATAGTCTGGAGAGATTCATTACTAGATTGGTTTTGGTATAATAAATCTTTTAGGGGCGGCTGGGTGGCACAGTGGATAGAACATTGGCCTTGGAGTCAGGAGTACCTGAGTTCAAATCCGGCCTCAAACACTTAATAATTACCTAGCCGTGTGGCCTTGGGCAAGCCACTTAACCCCATTGCCTTGCAAAAACTAAAACTAAATAAATAAATCTTTTAACTATAGTATATCTTGAAACATCATCTACTAAGATATAGAGTTGTTCTGATATGTGTGGAGGGAGTACCCACCCCAAGGATACCAGAAATCAGAAATTGATTTAGTGAAGCAAACTATTTGATGGATTTATTCTTAATATTGCTAAATTCTTGTTACTTATATTCTTATTATGAGATAATATTTTTAACTATTTTTCTTAATAGTTTTGGGGTAAATGAAATCTAATTTGGTATCATCACCATTTTGATACAGGTTATATTTTAGCCAATGCTTTTTAATTAAATTTACAGATATTTTTGCATTTGATGTGTTGAATTCTATTTAAAAATCCATTTCACAACTTTTTAATATGAGTTTAGTTCATCAGCTGCACTATTATAAATTGAAATAATCCATCTTGTCTCAATTTCTCCCATTTATTAATTAAATAAGAATATACATGATTTCTTTCTTCTCTTTTTGTAACTCTGATCTGACAAGAACTATGTTCTAAGTTATGAGACTAGTTCAAAACTCATATTTCATCACAATGATCCAGCAGTTTTATCAGAAAATTTGAAGAACATATTGATGATTTTTGTTGCTGGAAGGGAATGTGATTTTACTTTACTGTACTTTTCATAATTAAATCTAACCAAAGAATATCAAACCATTTAGTTTTACTTGGAGTCACCAGTTCCTTTTCCCATTCTCTTTTTTATTGTTTTTTCATCTTTGCAAGTCTAAAACATATTTTTAATTGTGTTGCAATATACACACATATATCTACATACACACACATTATATATGTATGAGCATACTCCTTCTTCCCTATCTGTTGTTTCTGACCCCAAAATAGCATTCATTATTTTAGCCAAGGTGAATTCTTGTTTAATTATGGGTTAGAATAAGCTAAGTGGTGGAGTAGATATAGTGTGAGACCTGGAGTTAGGAGTACCTGAGTTCAAATCCAGTCTCAAATTCTTATTAGTTGGGTGACCCTGAACAAGTCATTAACTTTGATCAGCCTCAGTTTTCTCATCTGTAAAATGAAAATACTTCTCAAGAATTATTGTGAGGATCAAATAAGTACTAAAAAGTACTCTATAAACCTTAAAATATTGTATCATTGTTAAATATTCTTCTTATAATTAGACTCATCCAACTCAGAAATTCTATGATTCTATGAATTAGAAAAATTATTTATATTTGGCTATGATGTGACATAACATTTTATGGCTAGTATTTCCTTTCATCATAGTTTTTTTTAATAAGAATGGAATGGTAAGGATATAGCAATCCTTCCATCCTAAATATAATTTTTTTAAATTGTAAAGATATATTTAGATGAAGCACAAACACATCTACTACATTCTAGAATATTTGATAACAGTATATTTCAGACAATGAAAAACGTTTTGCCGCTGTTTTTCTTACCTATGCCACAAGCAGCCTCTTGTTTCCTGTAGCGTTTGGTTGGCAAAACCAACTGACATTTTGGTATTTTGAAATCACTTCTTTGGGTACTCTGGTAGTCAAAAGGTGAAAAACTGTGATAGCTTAACTTTTCTTCATGTGACTTCCAATCCTTCTTTATAGAAAATACAAATAATTAGACACTGTAGGACATATCTGTCATTAAGTGTGTACTCAATAAATGTTTATTGATGATGATTAAAATTATGCTAATCCTTATGTTAAAATTTAAGGATATATTCCCCCCTTTCCTAATGATGATATTTGTCCTTCATTCTCAAAGAAGATCCTGACATCAGGAAGTGACACTATGACAAGCACATGAATTGGATTTGTGTGAGGGAGTGCTGAGCCTTACTTTCTTTTCCGGACCCACCTGGGTCCAGTGGCTGGATATGAACCAGGATGACAGGAGATGGCCCTGGATGTGAGGCAACCAAGGATAAATGACTTGCTCAAAGTCATAGAGTTTGTAAGAGTCAACTGTCTGAGGCTGAATCTGAACTCCTGTTCTCCTGACTCCAAGGCCAGTGTTCTATCCACCCAGCTGAAGTTCTCCCTTTCCCAATACTATTAAGATGAAAAAAAAAATGACACACTGAAATAGTATCTACTTTTTAAATAAAAGATGACATGTTTTTAATGCTCTTATAATCTGAAATCTATTGATATGTGAACTTGTAATATGCTATCGCATATTATATACATTAGACTTTGTTTTTTAGTAAGATTACATTATTATTCCATTGTTATACCTTGTACACAGTAAGAGCAACATTTGTTGATGATCAACTATAACAGACTTGGCTCTTCTCAACACTATAATGATCAAAGACAATTCTAAAGACTTGTGATGGGAAATGTCATCTACATCCAGAGAAAGAGCAATGGAGTCTAAATACAAATTATACTATTTTCATATTTTAATTCATTTTTATTTTTTTCTTTCTTGTGGTTTCCTGATTTTTTTTTCACAGCATATATAACCTATATCAGATTGCTTGCTGTCTTAGAGAGGGAAAGGGCAGCGAGGGAGAAAATTTTACAAAAACGAATGTTGAAAACTATCTCTCCGAGTAAGTGGAAAAAATACACAATGGCTTAAAAAAAAGAATCCATGGTAAAGTAGCATAACAATCAATATACAGAATCATTATGAAATATTACAAATACTATAATAAGTCTTCTGTACCTTATACCTCTCCTGTATTTTGGTGTTATAATAATATTATCTTATTTTAAAGCTACTTTCTTTTGGAGTGGGGAGGGTTGCAAGGAAATAGGGTTAAGTGGTTTGCCCAAGGCTATACAGCTAGGTAATTATTAAGTGTCCAAGGCCAAATTTGAACTCAGGTACTCTGGACTCTAGGGCCGGTGCTCTATCCGCTGTGCCACCTAGTCGCCCCAAGGCTACTTTTCTAAGATTAGCATTTTTGTTCTCTAAACTAATATAAAATGGTACAGTGAAGATTGATACTTGACCTTTCTGATGATGTCACCTTTCAGAAGGTAGAGAAACCATGAGAGGAATTGTAATTCCAACTATTTTTGGTTGGTAATGTGGAATTGAATTGAGTAAAAATGAATTCCTAAATTAAAATAAATTATTTTCTGTAACTCAGTTAATTGCTTTGATAGCATTTAAAGATAATCTATTTAGTTGGAAGCAATGTCTCTCTTGGTCTTTCACAGTTTGTATTCATCATATTCTAAGAAACCTTTTGATAATTTGTGTACACATCTTATTTTCCATTATTAGACTTTAAGATCTACTGAAGGCAGGAATCATGGCTCAGGTACATAGCTAAGAATGCTTTCCCATATGGCAAGCATTTATTAAATGTGTGTTTCAATAAATTAAAATGTCTGAAAGTTTGAGAGGTAAAAATAATGACAATATACATATAGGTATATTTGTATGTATCTTTATATATATATATATATATATATATATTCATTATAGCAAAATGGAGTGATTTTAGGCATGTGCAGAAAAAAGGATTACTTAAAATCCAGATAAAAGATGTCTTATTATTAATTTGTAGGCTCATTTTAAATATATATACATACTTTCATATATATATATAAATATGTAAATGTTATATCCACACAGAATGTAAACACCTTGAAAAGAGGGACTGTTTTACTTCTGTCTTTGCATACCCAGCACCTAGCATTGTTTCTGGCTCATGGGAGGCACATAATATATGGTGCTTGGCTGGTAAGAACTAAGTGAGATATCATTTCCCAGTTGTCCTTCTACTTCTCTAATTTTCTGTACATCTCTTTTGCTAAGTCTTCATTCTTGTTGTGAATCCTTAAGATGAGTTTCCCTTACAATTCTATTCTCAGTATTTTTTCTTTACTATCTCGTCATTGTTATTTTTATTTGCATCAGCTATATCCTATATGACTCCTAAATTCATCTAGCAGAGTTTTAAATCCTGCTAGCATTTCTTTTCAACATCTACAAAACTAATCCTATTATACTTCTTCCCAACACCTCCGTTTGACTACTATTATCTCATTTTTAACAAGAATTAGCTAATATTTAGTATTTGAAAGTTTAGGGTTATCTTTTTTTTTTAAAAAAATTCAATTTCATTTCATTTTAAGTTCCAAATTCTCTCCCTTTTCTTACATCTTTCCCATTAAGAAGTCAAGAAAAATGAAATCCATTACAAAAAATGTATAGACTTGCAAAATAAATTTCTACATTAGTTATAACAAAAAAAATTTTAAAGTCAATAAAAAGAGAATATGCTAAATTTATTGAGTCCATCAGCTCTCTATCTGGAGGTGGATAGCACACTTCATTATGATTCCTTAGAACTGAGGTGGGTTATTGTGTTGATCAGAATAACTGAGTCTTTCAAGGTTGATTATCCTTACAATATTGATGTCCCTGTATAAACTCTTCTGATTCTGCTCAGTTCACTTTACTTCAGGTCATAGATAGCCTCAGGTTTTTATGAACCATTTCTTCATTTCCTATAACACAGTAGTATTCTATCACATTCATATGCTTGCTCAGCCATTTCCAAATTCTTTTCTACCCCCAAAAAAAGCTGTTATATTTTTGTGTGTATATATGTATATATAAATATATACATACATATGTCATTTTATTAGTGACTTAGAGCATCCCCCCCAATGATAGTTTGACTTTCTTTCTCTTTAAACTGCATATTTTTATCCTTTGACCAAAAATCTATTGGGAATGGCTCTTATTCTTGTAGAGTTGACTCAGTTCCCTATATATTTTAGAAATGAGAACCTTATCAGAGAAACATGCTACAAAGATTTCCCTCCTTCCCTTTTCCCTCTTCTCCCCACCCCCCCAGTTTCCTGGGGTCATAGATCCAGTTTAGACAAATCTTTTAAATTTTATATAATCACAAGTATCCATTTTAGTTCTGTTGAACCTCATTAATTCCTTTTGGTCATAAACTCTTCCTCAATATGTAGATCTGACTAGGTAACCTCTTTCCTGTTCCACTAGGATGCTTGTGATATCATCCTTTATGTCCTAGTCATGTACTTGTTTTGGCCTTATCTTTATATGCAGTGTGAGATGTTGGTCTCTGCTTAGTTTCTGGCAGACTGTTTTTCAGTTTTCCTTACTTTATTTTTTAAAATTTTTTTATTTATTTAAGGTAATGGGGTTAAGTAACTTGCCCAAGGTCACACAGCTAGGTAATTTTTAAGTGTCTGAGGCTGGATTTGAACTAATCCGAACCCTTTTGACTCCAGGGCCAGTATTATATCCACTGCACCACCTAGATTCCCCTCCCAACTTTATTTTTAAATAATTTCTTGCCACAGTGGGATCTTTGAGTTTATCAAACCCTAGATTATTGTGCTCATTTGCTTCTATAATCTACTCTATTGATCAACCTTTCTATTTCTTCTTTGTTGTTTTTTTTTCAGTCATGTTCAATTCTTTGTGATCCAATTTAGAATTCTCTTAGCAAAGCTAATAAAGTATTTTGATATTTCTTTCTTCAGCTCATTTTACAGATAAGGACACTGAGCAAACCAAAGACAAGCAAATTGTTTTGATGATTATAGTATTGTATTATAATTTGAGAATAGCAGTGACATAGCGGGTGGAGTCTGAAGTCAGGAAGATTCATTTTCATGAATTCAAATCTGGATAAGTCACTAAAATCTGTTTGCTTCAGTTTATTCATCCATAAAATGAACTGGAGTAGGAAATGGCAAAGTTACTTCAATGTCTTTGCCAAGGAAACTCCAAATAGGATCACAAAGAGTCAGACATCTATTAAACAACTACCATAACAGAGTGGATGAGACTAGATGATCCTTAAGGTGTTGAAGATATCTTTCCACTCTAAATTTAGCTTCAGTACTTAGATTCTAATTAAAAATTTGTTAATTTGTATATGTGACCTGTTTTCACTACTAAATATAAGGTTCTTTGAAGGCAGGAATTGTAGATCTTGTGAAATTTGAGTTTCTTCTCTCTGTGGAGAAAAGCAGCAGATGACTCTCTACAACTTGTCCATTCTGTGATAATTGTTTTATTGTTAGAGAAAAATCCCATCCCACTGATTAAATTCACAAAGCCCTTGTACATTTCCCTCATACATTCTTAGACCAAAATTATTTTAAATAGAGGTTGAAAAAACTTGACCTAATCTTTGAGGAGACACATGTTTAAAATGGTACATGCACTTGTTACAATGAGCAAATTTAAGATAACTCTTCTTCATTCTATCCATCAAATGTCACTTTTATTTAAGAGTTTTTTTGGTACTCTACTGAATCATACTTGTTAATCAATGTTTTTTTCCTTATCTCTTAGTTAATAAACATTCTTACACTTTTTTTTAGGTTTTTACAAGGCAAATGGGGTTAAGTGGTTTGCCCAAGGCTACACGGCTAGGTAATTATTAAGTGTCTGAGGTTGGATTTGAACCCAAGTACTCCTGACTCCAAGGCTGGTGCTCTATCCACTGCTCCATCTAGCCACCCCACTGAGCCACCTAGCCACCCCTACACTTCTTAAAAATAAGTTTATTAGTAATGACAAGTCGATTGCTATTATAATGACTCTAAATATTTTCATTAATATTATAAATTGATACTCAGAGCAAATAACACAAAATCAAATGAACTATGGGATATATCTCATCATAAAACACTAAAATCTGAATCAGTTATTTTAGATTAAAAAGAAAAAATACATATAATTTAGCAAAAATTCAAAAATCAACATTGCTGAATCCATCTGTGTACTTTAAAAGACCTCAGATGCTTTAAATATTTAGGGATTCAGTCAGTACAAAACTGTGACGGTTTTTTTTGCTCTTGGTTACTAAGTAACTATGTTGTCTAAGAGTGTGTACTATTTTAGGTACTTTCTTTCTTTTGCAAGCCCAGCTGCTTTTCGAAGGCTACTATGAAATACATTCATCTTTATATAAAATCTTCAAAGTCTATGTGAGTGGAAATGTCGATTTCTTGTATTCAAAGAGCAGATTTAAATTTATAATCAAATATTATCTTGTCTTTCAAGTCTTTTTAATCTTCCTAGAGGAATCTACTGTGATTTTGATTCATACCCCTTAGCATGTATACCATAGCTGCCTCCTTGACATTTTTAGGATTCCTTTCTTGTAGTGCTAGAACTTAGAAAAAAATGTGTAAGAGAGGTGAATTTTTAATTTTTGGCATGCTATAGATGCATTCTACTTATGTGCTATTGCTTCTTTTTTGATAACTTTAGAAAGGTTTTTTTGAATTATTTTCTGGAATAAAAATTATATATATATATATGTATATTTATGTATATATTATGTATGTATATTTTTCTAAAATTACTGTGTGTGGGAGTCAGAGCCAAGATGTTAGAATAGTAAGAACAAGATGAAGCAGAACCAGGAGAATAATCTGCATAACAATATTATAAAGTCAATCAACTTTGAAAGAATGAAGTACTCTGATCAATTCATGGAAGAATGTTCTGCATGCCCATTTCTGCTTCTTAAAATCCCTGACTTCCTTCAAGACTCAACTGCTACTTTCTACATAATGATTTTCCTAATTCCCTAGGACTAAAGGTAGAGAGACTTCCTTTCTATTTCTTTCCCTATACTCTGTATTGTATCTTGTATGTGCTTATTTATTTATATATTTCCTTCCCACTAGATTGTAAGCCCCCAGTAGACAAGAGATTGTATTTACTTTTCTTTTAATGTCCAGACCTTAATAATGTTAACTGAGTGATTGGTGGGGAATTGGCAGAAGAAATAGGCATTTTTTTCCTTCTATAGGATGTTATTTTGTTTTTGTAATGGGAATGTGGACAGTTAAGTGGACCACAGGACAAAATGCTGGTCTTTGATCAGAACTACTTGTCTTCCTGAGTTCAAATCTGGTCTCAGGCATTTATTAGCTATGTGATCTTGGGCAAGTCACTTTACTCTGTCTCAGATTCCTTATCTATAAAATGAGCTGGAGAAGAAAATGCAAAACACTCCAATATCTCTGCCAAAATGATCCCAAATGGGGTCACAAAGAGATAAATACAACTGAACAACAGCAATGAGAAATGTCAGAGACTGGTTCCCTTTCAATCTCTTTTTCATTCACATTTTTACTAGAGAATCCTTCTAAAAGTAGTATCTATTGTTTTTTCTAATGTTTATTTTTCTCAAACTACCTTAAATAGTAAGCTGAACCAATCTGAAGATTCTAACATCTATACTTTGCAACTTTTGTAGTTAACCTGTTAACTTGAACTGTAATGGCAAATCTGTTCAACACATTACTTTGATGTCTGAAATTATCCATTTAGCTTTCCTTCTTAGAGCAAATGAAACTTTAGAATAATGCCAATAAAAATATTTAAACTTGGATTTGGAAGGTATTATAGTTCTGCTTGGATTATAACAAGCTCTGTTTCAATGGTATAGATCTTAACAATACTAAATTAAAACAAAACCATATAAAAAGTCAATTTTTAATAGCTATCTTGAAAACCTACAAGAAACTTACGAAATAACTTGAAATTTGTCTTTTTAAAGTCTGATGATTGATATTTTAAGTGTGCTTCATTTAAGATTTTTTTATAAGAAAGGAATGGTTCTGCATTCATGCTTAATTCTTTTTTTTCATGACAAAACTGGTTTATTTTATCAGGATAAGAAGAAAAATGTGCCATTTAACCATTTAATTAAATAAATCACAAGTAACCCTAACTTGTACTTCTCTTTTCTCTTTGGGAAATTAAAAGAGATAAAGGGGGAAAGGCACAGGATTCCTAGCTATGCCTTGATTGAGTGGGCCACAGAAATTTCTGCTTGGCCCTATATAATTTAGGAATTAATGAATGATTTGTATAAAGATGGTATCATATCCCAAATATTCATGAAGAATGCACCAGGTGTGCCCAGTATGCAGACATATCCTAAAACAAGCAGTACCATTATTCCAATGGATGCCATACTTATCAAACTTGCAAATGACATAAAACTGATTATATTCTGCCCAATAAAATAGTCATAACACAAATTAAGTAATAATCTCTTCCAACTCTAAATCTATGATCCTTTGAAATAAGAAAATTTAAGAGGGATAAATATAAAGTCACATAGGGGTCTAAAAAATCAACTTGATTACAAGTTGGCATGACTAGTAGCCAGTGATTTCTCTGAAATACAGTTGGGGGGTTTTAATGAACTACAAGCTCTTAATGAATCAATAAAGGAAGATGGGTGGCTCAGTAGATAGAATATTAGAATTAGAATCAAGAAGAGGAGTTCAAGCTAGCCTGAGAAATATACTGTGTGAGACCCTAGACAAGTCAGTTACATTCTTCTATGCTTATTTTCATAGCTGTTAAAATGCGGATAATAAAAGCAACTATCTTGGTTGTTTTTAAGAATAAAACGAGGTATGTGTAAAGTGTTTTACAAATCTTCAAGTATTACACTACCTATTATCAGCTATAATGATGGACTATGAAAGTCAAGAAAGCTTATGAAAACTTCAGATTCATTCAAGAGAGGCAAACATGTTGTTTGGGACTGAGGGATAATAGTTTTGTCCTCTACCTTGATCAGACCTCAGCTGGAGTGTTATTTTCAGTTCTGGTCATCCCATTTTAGGGAAGTCATAGATAAGTTCCAGCTGTACAGAGAAGGGAAAACATTTCGGTGAAGTTATCATGCCACAGGAAGCCTAGTTAAAGGAGTTGGGAAGTCCAGGCTGGATAAAAGAAGACTTGGGGATGGAGAAGACTAATAGTATCTAAGTATTTGAGGGACTGTTTTATTTCAATTTAGGAAGAGCAATTAGATTTATTCTGTTTCTTTCCTCAGGGATAGAACTAGAAACAGTAAATGGAAATTATAATAGGACAAATCTAGGTTTAATTAAGATAAAACTTGTAAAAGTGAAGTGGGCTACCTTCAGCAGCAATGAGTTTTCTGGTATGTAATATGACTGATTTTATTACTTACATTTATGTTGGACTAGGCCTCTGAAGATCCTGTCAATTCTGTGATTCTGTGTCTATTTAAATTGTTTTTCTATTTTAAATATCATTGTGGATAACAGCTATGAGAAAATTGACATTACATAAAACTTTAGAGTTAGTATTACTTTTATTTTGTAGATGAAAAAACCGCTCAGAGTAAGAGATATTCATTTCAGTGATTCATGTATAGCCTGCATTTCCTCTGATATTCTCAGCCACATCTTCCCATAAGTTCTCTAGAAGAAGTCTATTCAACTTGAATCCTATTTCATATTGCCTGAATACCGATGGAATGTGCGGAGTGTCCAATATTCCTTGCTCTGGTCATCTTTTTTTCCTGATCATGCTACTTTGATGCTATCTTTCAAAATATTTCTCCAGTGAAATTCTTTATTTGTAATGTATAGTAACCTACACATACATTCCTTCATTGTCCTTTCAGTGATCCTCAAATTTCTTTTTTGTTTTGTTTTGTTTTGTAAGGCAGTGGGATTAAGTGATTTGGCCAAGGTCACATAAAACTATTAAGTGTTGGAGGCCGAATTTGAACTCAGGTCCTCTTGAGGAGGTGAGGTCAGGCCCTCCTGACTCCAGGCCTGGTACTCTATCTATTGCACCACCTAGCTGCTCCTCCCCTCCTTCAAGTTTAATTCTTAAAAAACCACAGCTTTACATAACTCTAAACATTTCATTACTGGAAGACTACTGATATTAAAAAAAAATGCTCTTTTTTTTTTTAACAGAAGCAATGTAGGGTCATCAAAAATCACCATTCAATATCCCAAAGGCAACCCAACCTACTTTTCATCCTGTTAAATTTTGCATTGCTTGTTGTCCATTAACAATGTCTAAGATAAATGACTATACATATATTGTGGGTTAGCAATGTTAAGAGTCTAGATAATAGCATTTGTCATTGACTTTTTTTTTTTAGATCTGTGTTAGGTAAGTTAGGCAAGTTAGGCATTTGAATGATCCTGTGAGTTTGTCTACCTCTTTTTCATCTTGCTTGAAATTGAGGTTTATCAAACAATAGTTATTTATCACTATCATGTTTCAATCTTATATAATTTTGACATTTTTGGGAGACAATTTGTTAAGAGAAAAGTGTTTAAGACTGTATTTTTCTTATTTATTTAAGGCAATGGGTTAAGTGATTTGCCCAAGGTCACACAGCTAAGCAATTATTATGTGGGTATATGAACTCAGATCCTCCTGACTCCAGGGCCAGTGCTCTATCCACCAAAAAGTAAACAATAGAATCTCATATAGTTTACATTTTCAATCAACTGTGAAAAGATAAAAGTGTGTTCTACTGTGGAATACTACTTTTCAAAGCTTACCTTTTTGCCATTGTTATGGTGTACTTGATATGTGGTAATTATTTTTATAAAATTTTTTTGAGGGGGGAAAAAGGATCAATGGATTTTTTGGGGAGGGAGATAACAATTAGATCAAAAACCATTTTTCAGTGTTTTTTCTATCTTCTCTTTCAGACACTTTGAAAATCTATCATTTGACATCCTCTAGATTGTGTCAATTCTAACAGGAACTTTTTCCATACTTGGTTTGGTCCAGCTGCTTTATTCCTGTTTATTTTTTTAGTGTCATTTCTACAAACTCAAAAAATATATCCAGAAGTATAATGTTATTTCCCAAACCTGGAAGCTAAAGAGTTGGTAATCTTTTCTACTTTTTATCTATTTGTTAACCTTACATTTTCATTCTTAAATGTTTTGGGGAAGACCATTTTAATTTGGTCTTTTCACTTTTTTTTCATTCTACTACTGAATAGTGATAGTATTTATAACTTTATTTGTAAAGTGCTTAACATACTTTTGTCATATAGTAGGTGCTTACTAAATCCTTCCTTCTTTCCCTTACTTTTTTCCTTCCTTCTCTATTCATTTTTTCCTATTTGTTCCTATCAATCATCTCTGTAAGTTTTTACAAATGAGTTTGCATTATAAACTGCTGTTGTGCTTGAGCACCATCCATATATATATATATATATGTATATATATATATTTAGCAAGGAGATTGTGTTTGCTGACTAACACTTTTAACATTCTTTTCATGTCTTCTTTATAGCACTTGACTTATATAATGCATTTCTCTGATCAAAATTGTTATAATAGATGTTTAATGTCCATTTTAAAAGACCCCCAAAGTAGTTTAAATTACCTATCAAAAAAAATTGGTAAGTAGATGGATAATTTGAACCTTCAAATCAATAGCTTGAGACCTGTAGGTAGTAAATAAGCAAAGTTAGGAGAATGTTGCTAAATCAGACACTAGGATTCTATGGAGTCTACAGTGGAGGCCACTTCTACTTAGAATGTGTCAGAGAACTACTGGGTTTGGGTATTCCAGGACTTCTGGATTGGACTAGATATAGTGGGGAAACCTTGACCTTTTTGACGTAAATCTTTCCCATATCATCATTACAGTTATATGGGGACTCAGTGTGGTATTTTTATGGCAATAAAAATGATAGTAGGGTAAAGTTAACCTGTTTCTCAGTGGTTTAATGGTCAGAATGATAATTTTATAGCAATAATTTTTCAAGAGACAGGTAAAGCTAACCTGTCTCATGATGGTCTAATCATCAGTATGGTAACTTTATGGCAATAATCTTTCAACAGACAGGTAAAGCTAACCTGTCATTCTGAGTAGCATAATATTAGTAAAATGATTAGCACATTGTGGGCACTTAATGCTTCTTTCTTTCCTTCCTATAAACTCAAATTGACCACATTCTCTTGGCTAATGAGTTAAGCTTTACTCATTAAAAAAAGGAAAAACTTAAGATACAGAACTAGTAATAGCTATCTAAGAAGCATGAAAAAGCCTGGTGTTTTCCCCAGTTGCCTTCAGCATTGAATGGAGCACTAGGCCACCCCAAGGTGTTCCATCAGGAGAGTGTGGCACTTGGCATCATCAATAAAAGTGTAAGGAAACTAGGCAGAGTAGTTCCTGGGGATTTACTGAATTGAACAGAGCAATTACATTATGTATGATGAATTATTCCCTTTAAAATTCAACATAGAATTACTTCTAAACCTAGGTCTATATCCATATATAATGTGAGTATAAAATTATCTCCCCTTTTAAGGTGGTGATAATTGACATCAGACCTACCTGATCATTTCTCATATCCAGGTGTTCCATGTAGCCTACTGGTTCGTTAAGGAATCTTGCATTAGTTCTTATGAATTTGGCATACATTACACGTGGTCTCCTGGTAAATGTATTTTCTGAACTCTGTTTTACTTTTTCAGTTTCTTTTTCACATTTGTTATTTTCTTTTCTCTCTACCAAATATGGCAAATGAACATCTTTTCTGGAAAAAATAATTTATTCCAATTAGTATTACAAAATTCATTGATAATTTTGAATCACATCAATTACTAAGTAAATTTCCTAAGGGTTTCATCTAGCCCCTTAAAGTGATATTGACAGTGTGACAAAGGAGTGTGTTGAGTCTGGTGTTGGGCGAGATCTAAGCCTAAATCCCTCATCTCTCTACCTGCATGACTCTTTAAGTTTCTAAGATAAGAAAACCTAAAATGCTTATCCCACAGCACTTCAGGGGGCAAATGAGATAATGTATGTAATATACTTTATAAGCCCCTAAAGTAGTATTTAATGTTAGTTGATATCATGCTAAATTATTTTTAAAAAATATTATTTAAAAAAGCAAAATTAGGAGACCTGGATTGATGATTTACTATTATAATTTTCCAAGATCTTATAGAATTTTATTTACAGCAAAGAGTGATAATAAAATGATACAGACTGAAAATTTTATATCTAGTCTCTCAAAGTCAGATCAAATGGTATGAACTGTTATCTCGAATCCATGAATTCCAGGCTTACTGGCAATAAGATCATGAGTCAGTCAGTTCATGTTTCTAGGCCCTCCTATTCTTGTAGGTAAAAATAAGAGTAATGATAATTATTCTATATTCTTTATAAAAATCTGTATGGAAAATGCTTTGTAAATATTAAAAGTACTGTATATGTACATATGTAAATATCTATCTATGTACTGTACGGTCTGTTTTTCCTTCCTTCTCAGAGAAGACCAAAATGCCACCACTATGTTGGAGGCCAGTTCCAACGGGTGCGGGGCCCTTGGAGCTCGGAAGGCCCCCGAGGCTGGGCACAGGTGGGCCGCGTGCACCTGGAGTGGGCTCCTAACTCTCATCTGGCATTCCCTTGGAGCTGCTTCAGTTCTGCCCTGGAGGAGGCGGGTGCCGTGACCCTCGTGTGGCATGGCCAATTCTCAAGTTCTTAGGAGGGTCCTCGGGAGAGGCCGCCACTGCTCTCTGTAAAACAGTCTGTTTGGCAAAAGGAGGGTTTGGGCCTCAGGCGGGAGCCGAGTTCGCACGGGCCAAGCCGCTGTTTTGGGGCCCAGATTCCTCCCACCATGCGGGCCCTGGCCCGGGCCTCCGGGCAGGACACTGGAAGCTCCCCCCAGCCTCACCCAGCTGCCTCCTCCGTGGAGGCCGCGGGAGCCCCCGCCTTCTGCTCGTCCATGGGGCGCTCCACCACGCGCCCCGCTATTCTGGGGTTTTTCCCCCTTTCTGAAGGCCGGGCGGGGGGCGGGGCCGGGCGGTCGCTAGGAGACAGAGGGGGGCGGGGGGAGGGCGGGCGCAGCCATTGGCTCGGCGGCTTTCCCCTTGGACTTGCCCTTGCCCGAGGCTGGGGGGGGAGGTGTCGGTGGTCTCGTGACCGCTCCTCCACCGCCCTCCGCCCTCGCTGGCAGACCCCGGGCCTTTCCTTCCCCCGGGGGAGGGGCTCAGATGTGTGCGCCCACCGCAGTCTCCGGGCACCCGCAGAAAGGGTGGGGGGTCGTGGAGCCCCAAAGAGGAGGGGCCTCTCCTTCCCCCCCTTCCAGGCCCGGCAGCGCCTCAGTCCGCATCGGGAGATTCCCTGCATTCTTCTGGCTGACATTTACTCGCGCTGGATGACCTTGGGGAAAAAACCCTCCAAATCTCATTTTCCTCATTTGTAACAAGGAAGAGAATCCTGCTGTCATTTCCTAAATGGGTTACTTGGGCCTTCAAAGACCCCAGGCCTAAATTTCCTCTGCAAAATGAGTGCTTTGAAAATGAGACGACCCCTGGAGCTCTCTTGAGGTCTAAACCCATGTTTGTGAGCTCACGTCTGTCACAACACACCTATGAGTGAGGCTGGCATCATCCTGTCACCCATTTTATGGTGAGGAAAGTCGGGGTGAGAAAATGATCTGCTCTGTCCCAGTCTACACAGCTGGAAACCAAGATTCTTTCGGAGGGCTCCTACAAAAGGTTTTCTGCAAGGGCAGCTAGGTGGTGCAATGGATAGAGCACCAGCCCTGGAGTCAGGAGTACCTGAGTTCAAATCTGGCCTTAGACACTTAATAATTACCTAGCTGTGTAGTCTTGGGCAAGCCACTTAACCCCATTGCTTTACCAAAAAAAAAAATGATTTTCTGCATAATTGTAGTGCTTCCTGTGATAGAAATATTGGTTATAAGGAAGAAGAATGGGAAAACTCTTTTGGTCCCTAAAAGGTTAAAATGAGAGATTATGTATCAAATATATGAATTATGAAAATGGCCTAAATTTCCTCAAATGTATGTAAAAATGTTTCCAATTCTTCCCCAACTTTATTCTAGGATTATGAGTTTTGTCAGTAGATTTCAAAACTTAAAGTGTTGGGTGATGAAATGAGTTTGGGAAATACTGCTACATTCTGTTAGGCCATTTGCTTTTGTCCAGTTTGTGTCTGGCCCTTTGCTACCCCACATAGGGTTTTCTTGGCAAAGATACCAGAGTAGTTGCCATTTCCTTCTGCAGCTCATTTTATAGGTGAGGAAACTGAGGTTAACAGGCTTGAGTGACTTGCCCAGGGTCACAAAGCTAGGAAGACTTTGAGATCACATTTGAACTCAGGAGGATAAATCTTTGACTCCACTTTACCACCTAGCTGCCCTCAGCTGCTAATTAACTGCATTTCTAGTTTTAGTTCTGAACTGGTTCTTTTGTAGAAAGTAGTAGTTGAAATGGGAAAAGGATACTGGCTTTCCAATCAGAAGATTGTTCTGCTGTTTATAACTACTTGTGTGTATAGATGGGGGCACAGTAGATGTCTTCAGGAATTTGAAGGTTTTTCCTGTCAGACAGGATTTGGACTCAATCTATAGAATTAGAAATGCTACAGTTGCAGAAATTTCAGTCAGATAGAAGGAAAACTTTCTAAGAAATTGGAACAGTCTGACTTTTGAATGGAAGCAGTAGGTTTCTTTAAGAACATGGTTTGGTAAGAATGGGATTAAAGGAGGTGGCCTCCAAAGTTCCTTTTAATTGACATGGTGAATTCCTTGAAGCATGTCTTTTTTATTTTTATCCTTTATATCCTCAGTACTTAGGATGGGGCCCAGCACATATATAGTAAGGGTCTAAGAAACATTTTTGTTTGATTGATTTGAATTTAAACTTAATCATGAGAAGGGTTTAGTTTATTATTTGTACTTGGCATAGAGTAGGCACTCAATAAATACTGGTTAATTGATTGAATAGAAGTCTGTCTTCCTCTAAACTTCAACAGAATTAACTAGTCTGTCTTCTGGAGTGACACAGAATCAATCTAAACCTTCTGGCACATGACAAGTCTTCAAATGTTTGAGAGGATTAACTGTCAAGGTAAATGAACTTATCTAAAACATTCAAAATTTCTCCATTTACTGTGACCAGTGGTTCCATAAAGGGATGGCAAAGTGATGGCTGGTAGAGGACCTCTGGGGGTCTATTGGTCAGCCAAAATTAGCACAAGCAGCAGAGAATCAATCCATACTGTTGTTTCTCAGCCTCAGAGGTTGCATTCATCTGCAAACTAAAAGTTGTGCAACAGGTCCCCCTCCCTTTGGTCTTGACTTGCAGTCTTTTCAAAAACAATAGTTTACTATCATCAGCTAAGTAGTTTTTATCCTCCTTGAAGGCAGATGATGATGACATCATGAAAAACATCATGCTTAGCAGCAAGCACCTAACCCTGCTTCATGAGACCACCTTCCTTCATCCAGAATCAGTGTGAGCATGCCATCATGAAACTGGGGTACAATGCTGATGAACTTCTCCAGACAATCCAGTTTCCCCTGATTTTTCACAGGCCCTCACAGCTCACAGTATCAGAGGCCTTGGCTGGGTGGACAAGCATTGCATATAGACCTTGTCAAGAAGCAGATAGCATGTCAACTGTTCCATGTCCCTTTCTAAAGAGAAGACCATCTTCCAGGTGATCAATCAACTGATTAAGGACTCTGGCCAGATCTTGCCAGCAATGACTAGGAGAGAGATTCCCTCATGGTTGTCACAGGATAACCTGTTTCCATTTCCTTTATAGAGATGGACAATGGAGGTATCCTTAAGTTCCTCAGGGATGACTTCCTCTTGTTATATAGTCCAAAAAGGCAGGCCCTATCAATCTAGAAAGCTTTCTAGCTTGGGTCTAACTTAAAGATGGCTAGTCATTTGAAGAACCAGCCTCAATAAACTGGGAAGAGTCCCCAAGGTGTATTTTTTGGCCTTACCAATGGGCTCAAAGATTAGAGGAAATCTGATGCTGAAGGCAAGACAAAGTGCATTCATTTCCATTTTTATAGCAGATTGAAGATAACTAGATTGAAGATAACTGACCGGTTTCATACCCTTTGATGAATTAAGGGGGTGTTTACCTCAAGTATGTGAAGACTTCCCCTGTTAGAATGGGCAAATGAGAGCAATTTGTTACAATGGCCATGAAAGTGGCTTGAAGCAGGTGCTAGTGAGCACTCAGAGCTTGCTAAGACATCAAAGACTCCAAGGTATCTTGGTCCTTTGACTTTTGTCTTGCCACTAGATTTGACGACTCTGGAACAGAGTGAGGCCAATGACTGCACAATTCTGACTCACTTAAAGCCAATTCATGCTCAAGAATCATCACACCATACTATTTTACCATTTTGCATTTTACTGTTACATTTCATTCCCAAAGTCCTTTGGCAATAGGCAAGTGACAAAGCAGCAGATGCACTGGTTGCTGTTAAGTCACAACTCTGTACACAGGTAGCCCAGGGTATAGATGGTCATCTCACTAGACAAGAAGCATGACAGCCCTCTGGGTATCTGAGCAGCCTTTTCAAAGGACCACACAGTTCACCTCCTGGCTTGAGGAAAAAGCTAGACAAGGTACCCTGTAGCAGAAAGGGATTCTAACCTGGTTTGAAACCCCACCAAAATATGAAAACTTTTGTGAAAATGATTCCATTCATGGAATGTTCACATGTTTATGGACAACACAAATTTCAGTAGATGTGAAAGATGAACAGCTCTTGTTTCCAGAAAATTCAGTAGCCATTCAAATAGCTGTCCTGAGTAAAATATGGCTGACAATAGAAGGCTAGTTTATCAAAGTTGGAGCTGGAAACATGTTTTTAAGGAGTGATCACAGTAAAGGGACAGAGTGAAACTGGTTTAAGTTTTGCAGTCAAATCTATTCTAGTCAACAAGTTTGTATGTCTACCAAAAGGAGTGAACAACAGGTTTATGACAATGTGATTGCCACTTGCAGGAAAGTGCCAGCATCATCAGTGCATGATGAATCTTGATGCAGTAAAAAAAAAATTTGAAGACTTGGAGACCTTCATCATCAATGTGCTGAAAGTGGACAATCTTTTAATTTGGATTTTAATACTAGAGTAGAAAGAGACTGAAACTTGGCAGGGAGTCTTTAGGAGGAATGCATTTGGAAACAGCAATCAACAGTCCCTATTGAAGACTTGTGGATTTCATAACCCAATCACCAAGATTGCCTTTTGTTTACCTAAATACAATAAAACTTTTTGGAATCACCCTCACAGCAAACATTGGCATTTGAAAGACTGTAATTATAAGGAGAAGAGACAGATAGGATTTGAGCGACAAAGGCCATGGGTGGGACAGAGTACTGGAGTGATCACTGACTTATCTTTCCTAAAGTAAACATTCACTTGCAACAATAGTACTAGACCCAAGGCAAGTCAACAGATTAGAGTACTTCTTTGTGTTCAAATAGTTTGTTGCTGATTTGCAGGGAAAGTTGAGCCAATACAGAGTTGCAACAGTGGAGGAGAAAAGGAATGGGCAGTTTTCAGAGATTTGGTTATAGCACCACATTTACTCATCTGAGTCAAAACATTTGCAAATGTCATTATTGGCTGATGAAAATGATGGGAAACCTACTAAATTAAAAACAAGAACACAGTTTATCGGCAGGATAGTTTGTCCATCTCTAAGAAGGCAAGGTTTAATGCCATCAAAAGTAAAGCACAAATGAAGCTTAGAAAGAAGCAAAATTCTTGGCTCAGTAAGAATGCAATTTTACACTTATAGTAACCACTATAAGCACTTCTATGATAGCCTGAAGGCTATTTTTATAAGCCAAAGACCTATAATGAATCTCAATTACTCAATGCTGAAGGAGTCATACTGATCAGTGATAAGGATATACTTCCATAGTGTGATATCAACAGACAATCATCAGCCACTGCTGAAGTTATTGACTATACTTAAGGTTGAAGTCAACCACACTCTCTAGCTGACCTGGTTGAAGTAAAGGTTTTAAATGCCATTAGATTAGATTCTTCTCATGTGGCAAAGTGCCTGGACTGATTCCACTGTAGCAGGGTCTACTAGATTCAGGGTTCTTTTTTTTTTTTAGTTTTTTGCAAGGCAAACGGGGTTAAGTGGCTTGCCCAAGGCCATACGGCTAGGTAATTATAAAGTGTCTGAGACCAGATTTGAACCCAGGTACTCCTGACTCCAGGGCCGGTGCTTTATCCACTACGCCACCTAGCTGCCCCTAGATTCAGGGTTCTTACAAAGACTGCCTGACAACAGGCTCTTTGGCATGAGGAAGTTATCCTCCCAGAGTTCAAGGACACCACTATCCCTATAAAGGAAAAAGAAATTGGATGTCCTATGACAATCACTGGAGAGTCTGTCTTAATCATTGCCAGCAAGATCCTTGCCAGCATCCTCTTTAATGAGCTGATTAATCTTCTGGATGATGGTAATCTGCCCAAGATGTGGCTTCAGAAAGGTCTGAGAAAAGGTGAATATGGTATAAATATGACTGAAAACTCCAGTAGGAATGCTAGGAGCAGGAGAGGATTGTAAACTATGTTCACTGAATTGACCAAGACCTTTATGCTGTTAGTCATGAGGGCTTGTGGAAGATCATAGCAAAAGTCAGTTCCCAACAAAAAATGTGCATACCCTTTGATCTAGCAATACCACTACTGGGTCTATACCCTGAAGACATGATGAAAAAGGGTAAAAACATCACTTGTACAAAAATATTCATAGCAGCCCTGTTTGTGGTGGCAAAGAGTTGGAAATCAAGTAAATGTCCTTCAGTTGGGGAATGACTTAGCAAACTGTGGTATATATATGTCATGGAACACTATTGTTCTATTAGAAACCAGGTGGGAAGGGAATTCAGGGAAGCCTGGAGGGATTCCCGTGAACTGATGCTGAGCAAGATGAGCAGAACCAGAAAAACATTTTACACCTTAACAGCAATATGGGGGTGATGATTAACCTTGATGGACTCACTCATTCCATCAGTGCAACAATTAGGGACAATTAGGGACTGTCTGCAATGGAGAATACCATCTGTATCCAGAGGAAGAACTGTGGAGTTTGAACAAAGACCAAGAACTAATACCTTTAATTTAGGAAAAAAAAACCTGATATCTTATTGTCTGATCTTGTTATCTCTTGTACTTTATGTTTCTTCCTTAAGGATATGATTTCTCTCTCATCATATTCAATTTGGATCAATGTATACTATGGAAACAATGTAAAGACTGGAAAATTGCCTTCTATGGAGGGTGGGGGAGGGAAGTAAGATTAGGGGAAAAATTGTAAAACTCAAAATAAATAAAATCTTTTTTTAAAAAAAGTGAGTTGCCCAGAGAATTCATAAGTATGGTATGCCAGTTCCATGATGGCATGCTTCCACAGTTCTGGATAACAGAACTTTTCTAGTCACCAAGAGTGAAGCAAGCCTATAGGCTTGCTCCCATGCTTTCTAGCATGAAGTTTTCAGATATTGTTAAATGCCTTTAGAAAGGACAAAAAAGGCATCAGTCAACAACTGTACTGATGGCAAATTATTTAACTTGAAAAGGCTATACAAGCCAAGACTAAAGTAGAGGGAGTGCTGGGGTGTAACCTTTTGTTTGCAGATTGATGCCTGTGAACTCATAGTGGCCTCTGAGACTGAGATGCAATAGGATAAGAATTGATTCTCTGCTGCTCCTGCTAATTTTGACCTGGCAATTAACACCAAGCAAACAGAGATTCTCCACCAGCCAGCACCACACCATCCATATGTGGAACCATTGGTTAAAGAAAAATGGAGAAATTTTCAATGTTGTGGATAAGTTTACTTACCTTGGCAGTATATTTTCCATGGATGTTCAGATAGATGATGGAGGCTGATGTACATATTGCAAAAGCTAGCCTAGTGTGCAAGGAAAGCTATCTAGGAAAGTGTGAAAGAGAAGAGGTTGCCTACCAAATTGAAGGTCTACAGAGCCATTGTGCTGACTTATTTACCTGAATGACTATGAAAACTGGGTAGGAAACTGAATTGCTTTCATTTGAATTCTTAGGAAGATTCTGAAGATCACCTGGAAAAATAAGGTACTCACACTGAAAATCCTTTCCTAAGCTGAACTATCAAGTATTCAAACTCTACTGCAGAGAGAACAACTCCAATTGGCAGATCACATTGTTTAGATGTCAAATATAAGTTTGCTTAAAGACTATTATATAGAGAACTCTAAAGGAGATAACAAGTAGTGATACAAGAGCATCTAAAAATCTCTCATCTAAAGATCTTGTCCAAGCCCTTTGGAACTGATTGTAAAACATGAGCAAAATTGCAGGGGCTCAAAAGAAAAGTGAGATGTGCAAATTTAGAAATATCTCCAAGGCAAATACTCATAAAGATTATTTGTGCCTGACCTGTGGAAGAACTTCTTGAATTCCTGTTGATCAGCCACAATTACACACAACTATATAACAATATACTCTTTGAGCATGAAGGACAACAACCAACCAGTAACTCAAAACTTTCAGGTAAAAAAATAACTGATCACTCTAACCTACTGTCTTACTGATTATATAAGTCACTCTGCTTTTTCAATTGTTTCTACTGATTGAAGAATAAAGGGTTTGCTTCTGCATGGGTGGAGGCTGGAGTACCAACACTAATGGAATCACACACTTTATTAAATAAAGACTGCATTATATAGTGGAAAGTACATTGTAGACTGGACTCTAGTTACAGCTCTGATTAAACTAGTTTTGTCACCTTATATAAATTACTTAAAATCTTTGGGCCATACTTTCCTTGTTTTTGAAATAAGGGAGTTGACCTAGATAAACTCTAAGACACCATGAAGTCTAAAATTTTAGTGGAAAATTTTTATCTTTCAATAAATGAATGTACCCCACTAATCCACAAATGTTGTCTTCCTTTGTAATAGTTACTTTGGTTAATCTCTGATTTTATGAATCAAGAATAATTCACTGTGATCTACTAATAATATGTAAATTAAAAACACCCATGTTACTTAACAGAATGCCATATGTTAAAATACAATAGGATGGATGCTGCTTATCTAAAATGTGATAAATATTGAAAACTTTCTGTTTTAACTGAAAGTTCCAAAAATAATGAAATATGCAATTGTATGTCTTGATAGAAAAACTGAGGGTCGCTGCAAATGTCTATCTCAAATCCTTGATCTTGATCTCAAATTTTTCCCCACCCAAGACCCCATGGCTAGTACTAACTTTGAAAGTGGTGACAATTTTAATAGCTCTAATCTCCAGCACCCTGTTCTCAATTAGGCTTCATTCTGGGAGACAGCATGGAGATTGTATTGGTATTACTATTACAGCATATGATCTCAGGACCTTGGGAAAAGGTCATATGTACTGTATAATCTAATGTTATTTTTAGTTAGTTTTGACACTATTAATATAAATGACTTGTCCAACATTACAAACTAAGCCAGTAATGGAACCATGATATTCTTAAACTAAGCTTAATTATTTTATTCGCTATATTATCTCACTCTCTTAAATGTTACTGAAAAAAGGAATAATTTCCCCAATTCTTTGTATGCCCAGCAGTTAGCATAGTGCTCAATACAGAGTAAGAGTTTAATAAATGCTTGATAACTGATATATGGTTCATAAAACAATAACCCTATTATTCAAGTGTTATTATTCAAAATTATGTGCCTCTGCTTTGTTTATATTCTTTCATCATAAGGACTTTAATTGATCTAGCTCTGTATTAGGTCTCTGAAAGTTGTTTATCTGCATTGGCAGGTTAGACAGAAACATTTACTTCTAGTGAAGAAAATGAAGAGTTTGATTTAAAAGTCAGAGTGGCTAGGTGCTGCAGTGGATAGAGCACTGGGCCTGGAGTCAGGATTACCTGAGTTCAAATCCTGCCTCAGACACTTAATAATTACCTAACTGTGTGGCCTTGGGCAAGCCACTTAACTTTTTTCCCTTGCAAAAAATTTTTTAAAAAGTTGTTTACATCCTTAAAAAGTTACTCATGGGGATTTTAAATCTAAAAATGAAAAAAAAAAATCATCCAGACTTATATTTTCATCAATGTAGGAAATTTCAAGGTGGAAACTATTTCCACCAATGTAGATTGGCAGCTCCCTTGTAAAAAAAATTAAAATTAAAAATTAAGTAAATTACACATATGTATATACATACATACATATATTAACATATATATGAGAGATGCTTGTCCACATCAGGGAGGTGATGCATGTGAATTATATTTGAGGGGATACTATGTTAAGTCACCAGCTTCACTTTTTCCTCTGGAGTCACCTGGGTCCAGTGACCAGATATGAATCTGGATAACTGGAGATGACCCTGGATGCGAGACAATCAGAGTTAAGTGACTTGCTTAAGGTCACACAACTAGGAAGTCTGAGATCTGAATTCAGGGCCTTCTGACTTCGGGGCTGGTGCATACATGTATATAAAAACATATATACATGCACTCACACAAATTTATATATTTATTTAATATTTACATAATATATAAAATACATTCACAAATTTTATATATATATATATATATACACACAAATTCATTTTATATCTATTTATTGTATTTTACATATCCCTATATCTCTTCCAGTCTGTATTAGTGGAGGAAATTTCCACACTGAATTTCACATTTAGTCTTAGAGAGGAACTGGGACTTTGAGAGGTCAAGTGACTTGCCTGTGGGTATAGATCTAGAGTACGCCAAACCCAGATCTTCCTGAGTTTAAGTTTATCTAATCCAAAGTATTTGAGCTGACAAGAAGTTTGGTTTTCCATGACACCAACAAATAAAAGTCCAATCCACAGTATTATATGTACAGAGTATGCATCAAAATGCCCCCTTCCCCCTCATTTGGAGCAGTATAGGAAGGATTACCCTGCATGTGGCAGAAAACGATGTACCAAAGGAAACAAAATCCAAGGGGGTCCTCTATATAGCACTCTGGAGGTGGTATTTGGCTAAAGTTGCATGGATAATAAGAACCTCATGTATTAAAGAGTTATAAAGATGGACAATGTACCTGTTTAGGTGTGGGGTGAGTTCTCCGGTGGTGACCTGAGATAGGAGACTGTAGCCAAAACCCCTAAGACTAAAACACTAGCCCTTGATACAAAACTGAAATCAAAATCCAGCTCAAAGAAATTCCCAACCCTTATTCTGTGTAACGTTTATCAACCCTAGGCTTAAGTTTGTCTCAGAGTATAGAGCTATAAATTATGTTTTATGTTTCTTTACATTCCTCCTATGGGAATCCAAATGGTAACCTTCTTACTTTTTGTATCAGCTCACACTGAAAATAGGATACCATTTCCTGTCTCTTTGGAAAGAGTCCTTACTCCAAATCTTACAAATAAGGATGTAGGGGGCTGCCAAATGTTCATTTATCAGACATGGATATACAGAAGAATGCAAAAGGGAGTACAATCAGGAAGAAAACAACATAAATATTGGCTGCTTCTGGTTAGGAGCTATGAGAATCAAGGTTATTAAACTGGTGAGTTTTGAGATTAGAGTCTATTGGGCCATGTCCAGGGTCTGACATCTGTTTGCTAACACTCATTAGACAGTGATGAGGGTCTGCACTAAGGTGGTCACAGTGTCAGAGGACAGAGAGGGGGTGAGGAGAATTATACTAAAGATATTACAGTGGTAGAAAGGACAGAAGTTGATAACTGACTGGATATGGAGGTAAGAGAGAGTGAGGAACTGAGGGAGACACCTAGGCTGTGAGCTTGGGTGACTGGGAGGAGAGTGGTGCTCTTTCTAGGAAATTAGGAAGATGATAGCATTTGGGAAGAGGGGTGAAGAAGAGTTCAGTTTTAGACAAGTTGAATTTAAGATGTCTAATAAGACAGTTGTAGATATGAGGTTGGAGATTGGGAGGGAGTTTAGGGCTGGTCAAGGAGACTTAAGAGTCATTTGCACTGATAAGAATTGATAGCATGGGAGCTAATGAGATCACCAAGTAAAAGATTATAGAAGGAGAGGAGGGACTAAAATAGAGTCTTGGGGGACCCTCAAAGTTATTGGGTAGCATTACCTGGATGAAGATCCAGTAATGGAGAAAGAGATATTTACAAGTAGAAAATCCTCAGATGGATTAAGTAACTTAAATGGTGAATTATTGGCAGCACAATAGAGAGTCTGCCTAAATTTGCTGATATTCTAAAACTAAGTGATGACTAGTTCAATCTCTTTTCAAACAACATAGCAAGATGAATAGGACTTTGGGTACTATCCTTCTGAGTTAAGCCACAGTCTAAATACTGTAATGCTGATTGTCCAAATTTATTGTTCAGATAGGATAACACAGGCACTAATAGCTCAAGAGAAATCTACTTATTCTATGGTATTAAATAGCAAATTAGGGGGTAGGAACAGGAGGCAGGGTGGTCTAGAATAATTTGCAATATCATACTTTCCCTAATTTTTTGAACATCTGATACTTCTCCCTTTATCTTAATTTGTGTCCAGAAAACTCAATTTGTTCTTTCCATAAAACATTTATGTTAAATAAATGGCCTGTAGTTGGAAAGCCAAAGTTCATCAGCAGCTGGGTAAGCAAAAGTTTCAAGATGAGAAATTTATCTTTGGATTTTGGAACTCTTCAGAATACCTCTATTAAAGAGAGGTTTTTTCACAACTTCTTTCCTAACTAAGTTTGGCTCATCTCATTGCAGTGCAAGTGATTAAGAGTGAAGAGGTGAGGTCCCTATGGATACTAACTCAAAAGGAGTTGATTTATTTAAGCAGAAATTCAATTTCCAGAGGCACACTCTTTGTAAGCATATGCTTGCTTCCTATATTATTACCCCAGTGCTGACCTCAGTTATCTTTATTAGAGAACAGTGCTTAAAAGAAATAGGAGATAATTGTTTCTATGATACTGGAGTTTTTGTTTGAGGAATTTTCCAATGTAATATCCACTGTTTATGCTAAATTAGATATAAGGACTTAATGTGAGATCAGTTTATTAATTTAAGACTTTGGAATGAATCTAAATGGTGACTTAAGGTCCAATATAATTATTGAATATTTACAAACTTTTCATCTCTGGGAATGTTGAGTGTATATATATGTTAAAAAAAAGGAAGTTATATTCCAAAAAAAAGAATACTCAATGACTTTTACATTAAGAAAGAAAAAAGAATGAATTCTAGGCAGAAAGAAGGCTCTGAACTCTAGGCAGTTATTCACTGATCTTGCAAGATAGCTTAAATTGTAGGAACAATAGGACAAATATCTTAGAGAAAGATTCACACACAATAAATAGCATTTTGTATTCTAAACATTTCTAAAGATCTAACTCCAGTTTCTCATTAAAAATGATTTGAAGTCAGAAGGACAAGGTAAAACTATGAATTCTTATTTATAATTCTAAACACCAGTGCAACTTTTTCATGTTGTGTTCCCAGAGCATTCAATCAAATCACTAATTATTTATATAGCATTCCTGGAATGGCTGATGACAGTGTCTGCATAAGGACAGATGAGATGCAGATTCCAGGCTTACAAAGAGCCCTGCAGAGAAAAGTTACAACATAACTAAGGGAAATTGTTTGAGGGCTCCAGTAAAAGGTCTTTTGGGAATTATGAGTTATCTCTTCTTTATCTTGGGTCTGCTTTCCCATAGATCCTATGGGATAGATAAGTACATCACAGGCTTTTGGGAGAATGTCTTTTGCCTATGAATCTTACTTTACCTTTTTAAAAACTGAGCCTAGCCGACTAGTTGATACCAACTTGTAATAATGGGATGCAAGATACCAGTAGGGATTCATGAACTGTAAAATGCCATACTCTGAAGAGACCTATGTCTGGGGACCTAATCTGAGAGTGCAAATGGTGAATGGCAATTTAGGAGAAATTTTTAATAAATATTTATTTGCAGAGAATTTTCTTTTCTCCTCTCTTCCTCATTTCACATTACTCAAATGCCTTTTACTTCTATTTCCTCTTTCATCCTTGTCTCACATTAAGAGGTGAGACACATATACAAAAGATTTCCATTCCATTTCATCTTCTAGAGTTGATGGTCTCCTCTACCATTCCCACTAATCTTCAATTTCTCCCTCTATACTGGCTGTTTCCCTATTGCCTACAGACACATTCATTTTCCCCCATTCTCAAAAAACCCTCACTCAATCTATCCATACCTGAAAACTGTTGTTCTTGATCTCTCTTTCCTTTCATGTTTAAACTCCTCAATAAGTCTATCAACTATGGTGCCTCTACTTCCTTTCCTTTAAGTCTTTTTTTTTTAGTTTTTTTTTTGCAAGGCAAATGGGGTTAAGTGGCTTGCCCAAGGCCACACAGCTAGGTAATTATTAAATGTCTGAGGCTGGATTTGAATTCAGGTCCTCCTGACTCCCGGGCTGGTACTCTATCCACTGAGCCACCTAGCTGCCCTATGAGCCACCTAGCTGCCCTCAGTGTTTTCTTAACTTCATATAGTCTGGCTTCTTGACCTTGACACTGAAACTGCCCTCTCTGAAGTTACCAGTGATCTGTTAATTCCCAAATATAGTGATCTTTTCTCAAACCTCATCCTTTTTTATTTATCTTCTGCCTTTAATACTCTTGTCCTGGATTCCTTCTTCTCTCTAGTTTTTGCATCACTGCCCTCTCCTAGGTCTCCTATTTATCAGACTGTTCCTCCTCATTCTCCTTAGCTTATCTCTGGTCAAGTCATGCACTCTAATTGCAGTGTGGTTCAAAGCTCTGGACCCTCTCTCTTCTCCCTCTTTGCTGTTTTGCTTTGTGATCTCACTAACTTCCATAGATCCAATAATCATCTCTCTGCAGATGATTCTTAGATAGATTAATCCAGCTCTAACCTACTAACTCCCATGGATTCAATAATCAACTCTATGCAGAGGATTTTCAGATCAATTTGTCCAGCTCTAATCTCTTCCTTGACTTCCAGACTTGAATAGCCATCTGCCTAGTGGATTTCCAAATATCTTAAACTTAACATGTCCAAAACTAAACTCATTTTTGCACTTCACTCCCCATACTTTCCCTTTATCTAAATTTATATTAAAGTTGAGGGAACCACACTTTCCCCAATGAGTCAAGTTCAGTTTTATCACTTGGGTATTATCCTTGGCTACTTACTTTTTCTCAGTCATGCTCTTCTGCCCCATGAAATTTGTTGCCAAAGTCTAACTTATTGCTGTCTCTCTCTTATATTAGTCCCTTCTCTCATTTGACAATGACATCACTTTGTACAGGTCTTTATCACCTCAAGCCTGGACTATTGCAATAAACTTCTGGTTCATTTTCCTGTCTCAAAACTTTTTTTCCATTTCATTTTCTACTTAGTTATCAGATTGGTAGGTGGTGCAGTGGATAGAGAGCACTGTCCTTGGATTCATGAGGATAGGAGTTTGAATCTGGCCTCAGACACTTGTTACTTACTGGCTGCGTGACCTTGGGCAAGTCACTTAACCCTGATTGCCTCCTGGGTCATCTCTAGTCATCCTGATTCATATCTGGTCACTGGACCCAGGTGGTTCCAGAGGAGAAAGAGAGGCTGGTGACCTAGCACAACACCTGCCTCACTCAAATTCATTTCATGTATTTGTCATGGCATTACCTCCCTGATGTCATGGTCTTCAAAAATAAAGGACAAACATTCATTTTCCTAAAGTTCTTATCTGACCCACAGTCACCTTTTTCTTTCTTTCTTTCTTTTTTTTTTTGGTAAAGCAATGGGGTATCTCAGGCTGCACTGGTACTCTATTCACTATACCATCTAGCTGCCTAACAACCACCCTTTACAATAAACTTCATTGGCTCCCTATCGCTTCCAGGATCAAATACAAAGTTGTTTGTTAGGTTTTTAAAGTCCTTTATAATCTTACTCCTTTCTACTTTTCTAGTCCCCTTTCCCTATATAATACCATATAATCTTATAACCTTAAGAGTTGATATAGTAGCTGGAGCAATAAGTCTGGACTCAGGAAGACCTAAGTTCAAATCCAGCTCAGATACTTACTAGCTGGGTATCACAGAACAAGTCACTTAACCTCTGTCTCTCTTAATTTCTTTAATGGTAAAATGGGAATAATAAAAGTATTAATAATTTGAGACTGTTATATCAAAGGAGATAATATTTAGAAAGCATTTAGCATAGTGGTTGACCATGAGCAAACATTTAATAAATGCCCATTGGCTTACTCTATATTAGTGGATTTTTATATTAGATTTGGAGTCAAGAAACATGAGTTTAAGTCTCAACTCTGCACAAATTGGCTATGTGACCCTAGGTAGTCTGTTAACCATTTCTCAATGCTTCAGGCAACTCTCAGATTTAAGTTGCAGAGAAGATGCCAATGTGCATTGGGTAAAGGGTTCCTCATCAGGGACTTCCCTCTTCTGGTGGAATACAGGGATCTATTACTATATTTATTAAACTATTGCTAAGTGTTGGGAACTGTTAGGAAAAGGGGTTAAAAGATAAGAACAAACAGTCCCTGGCCTCAAAGTGATTTCATTCTCCTGGTAGATTTATATACAACAGTTTCTTCCTGTTCCAAGCTATCTTCCATTCAGCCAACAAAGTGCAGCCACATTCCTGTGACTGTTTACCTTTAGGATGAAGCATATAATCTGTGTCATTCAAAGCCCTTCCTAACCTGGCCCTTTCCTGCCTTTCCAGTCTACCTTTACCTTATTCCAATCACACTGGCCTCCCAGATGTTCCATGAACACAACACATCTCTTGACTCTGAACATTTTCTTTGCCTACCCTCCTGGAATGTACTCCTGCCTCTGCTCTATTGACTTACCTGACATTTTTCAAGTCTCAAGTAAAACCTCATCTTTTACTGGAAGCCTTTTCTATCCCTTCTTAACTGTAGCAACATCCCTCTCTCTCTGTTCATTATTTCCTATTAATCTTGAATAGAACTTACTTTATATATATTTGTTTGCATGTTATTGCCTCAGGTACAGGGACTGTTTTTTGTCTTTTTTGTGTATATCTAGTACTTAGCATGGTGTCTGGCTCATAGCAGGTGCTTAATAAATATTATTGATTAATTGATAGATTATTAAATACAAACCATACATAGAATAAATATAGATCAATTCCAGGAACAAGGATGGGGGCTGAGGCTATCAAACAGAGGACAGACTGATGGAAGGAAAGATACTTAAGATGGACCTTGATCTAAGCTGAGCAGGGAGAGCTCAGGTTGTCCATTAGCATATTTTAGGGACCTGAGCTAAGCACCAGGGAGACAAAGAAAGGTGAAAAGAGTTCCTTTCCACAAGGAGCTCACAGGTTAAAGGGGGGGGGGAGGAGACAACCAGGAAATAACTGTGTGCAAACAAGATAGAAGCAGGACACATTGGAGATACTCCACAGAGGGAAGGCTGGGGTAGGGGGATGGGAAAAGTTTCTTCCATAAGGTGAGTCTCAGCTGAGACTTGAAGGGAGACAATGAAGGAAAGGAGCAGGAGGGAGAGAACTACAACAAGAGGGACAGCCAGTGGCAACTCTTGAAGATGGTAGATAGACTGCACTGTTCAAGGAACAGTAAGAGGGCTCCTGCCATTGGATCTCAGGCTTATGGGATAGAGATGAGAAATGATAGAGATAAGGGATATATCACTTTATATATGGGGAAAAGGAAGAAATCATACTTATTAAATAATGCCACTTAGAGGGATAGAAAATATGATAAATGACAAAATTCAAATACTGAACTGAAGTGAAATTAAATTCAACAGAGATCAATGGATGATTGTAGATTGTCTGAAGGGGAGTTCTGTGCAATGAGCCTGGAAAGGAAGGCCAAAGTCAGATTGAGAGTGACCTTAAACTCAAACAGAAGCTTATATTTTATCTTAGAGGCAACAGGGAGCCATGAGCAGGCAGCAGAGAACATTAAATGATCAAGCCCAAGATTTAGGATGGATTAGCAGTTAGGTGGTACAGTGGATAGAGGCCCAGATCTAGTGTCACAAAGATTCATCTTCCTGAATTCAAATCTGGCCTCAAGCATTTACTATATGGGCAAGTCATCAGTTTCTTCATCTGTAAAATGATCTAGAGAAGGAAAGAGCAATCTATTTCTATATCTTTGCCAAGAAAATCCCAAATTTGGGTCACAAGGAGTGGGATATAACTAAAAAATGACTGAAACTGAAACATGAGGATAGAAGCTATATGTAAGAAGGCAGATAATGATGGTATGTAGTTAAGTAAAGTGTTCATCCTTTGCCTATTAAGGCTTTTTGGATTTCTTTTTTGGAATGGAGCTTTAAGATGATGTCATATTAGTTATACAGTGTATCTGAATGATAGTCTAATGTGTCAGGAAGAGGAGAAAGACTCACAATTTGACTTTGGCCTTCCTTTCCAGGCTCATTACCCTGAACTCCTCTTCAGACACTCTACAATCATCCATTGATCTCTGTTGAATTTAATTTCACTTCAGTTCAGTATTTGAATTTTGTCTATCATATTTTCTATCCCTCTAAGTGACATTATTTAATAAGCATGATTTCTTCCTTTTCCTTATATATGTAGTGATATATCCCTTATCTCTAGCATCAATTCTTTCACCTCTTATTAGATATGTGACTCTGGTCATAGTTTTCTCATCTGCAAAATGAAAATATTAAATATAGTTAGCATTTATATAGTGTTTTAAAGTTTTCAAAGTGCTTTACAAATTTATCTCATTTGATCTTGAAAATCCTTGTAGTTAGGTCTATAATTCTCAGCTTAGAGTTGAGAAAACTGAGGCAGACAAAGTCTTAGGGACTTACCAAGAGTCAAACAGTCAGTAATTGTCTAAGACTGAATTTGAACTCAATGCTTTCTCGACTTGCACCACATAATTACTTCTACAATAGTATTAGCACCAGCTATCTTACAGGGTTGTAAATGGGAAAGTAACATATAAATATAAGGAATATAATCTATGATTTTGGATACCATTGTTTGGAAAGTTTATGAAATCTCAGATCAATTCATCTCCTTCCCAGGCTTAAAATTTTTGGCTTTCTATTCTGATAATATGGCTTGGCATGGCATGGAAGTGCCAGCCATAGTCCCACCTTTGTGCTTGTTGGAAGTTGATAAAGCTTTGAGTAAGAGCCTAGTGATGGAGCACATGGCTCTTAATTTTAGAGTTTGGAGAGGGTCCTCACCAGGGCTGCCTGCAAGACAGGGAACTTTTTGGCTATAACAACTCTGAAAGAACATTGTCTTTGTTACAGAAGGGTTCTGATTTATGGTGGCAGAAAGAGTTTCCAAATCAATGAAATCATAGATTCTTGAAGCATTAAAATACTGCTGTGTGTTGCAAAAGACTTTTTGGTACAACAGAAAGAATACATTAAATTGATATTTACTTGAAGAATGCAAAATTTTAAATTCCTTAGTATTCTGAATATTTTTCAGCATATGATTCTTTGTTTTCCTGGTCCTTAGAAAAAAAATAAGGAATTATATTTTTAAAAAGTATAGGAATTAATTTAAAAAATTTTTAAAAATAAAATGATACTCTAAAAAAAATAAAATAAAAAGTATAGTGGGGGGCGGCTAGGTGGCGCAGTGGATAGAGCACCGGCTCTGGAGCCAGGAGTTACTGAGTTCAAATCTGACCTCAGACACTTAATAATTACCTAGCTGTGTGGCCTTGGGCAAGCCACTGGATATCCCAAAGATATCATAATCTTAATATATCCAAAATTGAATTTATCATCTTTCCTCTTAAACCCCCCCAAATTTCCCCAATTTTTGTTCAAGGTCCCATCATCCATCTTTCTCATGTCCCAAGCTTGTAACCTCAGTCTTATCCTAGACTCCTTATTCTTCCCCACCTCCTAAAATCCCCATCAGTGGCAAATCCTACCATTCAACCTTCACAACATCTTTAATATGTGATCTCTTTCTTTCACTCCCACAACTATCATCTTCATTCATGCTCTCACCACATCTTACCTAGATTATTATTGCAATCTCTAGACTGGCCTCCCACCTTAAGTCTCTCACTACTTCAGTCCATTCTACACATGGCTGCTGCCAGTGATTTTTCCTGAACAAGTGATTCTGTACTCAGTCAATTCCGAGGCTTCCTGTTGCTCCATGAATCACATATAAACTCCTCTGTTTAGCTTTTAAAGTGTTTTGCAGTTTGGGTCCAACATACCTTTGTAGTCTCTTCTTCCAAGACTGCAATCCAGCCAAACTGAACTTCTCTTTGCTGTTCACATCTGACACCACATTTTCCATCTTCCTGCTTTGCATACCACATACAGCATTTCATCACGTGGCATGTCTAGAAAGTACCTTCTGCTTACCTACTCCTCATAGAGCCCCTATCTTCTTTTAAGATGCACTATTTTGTGCCTGAAGTCTGTACTGACTCCATGATCAAGAAAATGCCTTCCCTCCCAAACTACCTCATATTTAGTTATTTTGTATATATTTTAATTTAGTCACTCTTTAGTGATACTATTTGAACTTTACATAGATTATAAACTCCTACTAAGCAAGAGCTGTGTCATTCTTTGTACTTGTGTCCGCAGTCTGGCCCAGAGTAAGTGCCTAAAAAATACTTGATTATAATTTAAAATCAAATGGCCCCAAAGAAGTGGATTATCTATTTTAAAAAGGTGTCAAACATGTAGCTCACAACATTCCTGGATATGGCTGAACCAGATTAAAATATAATTGGGAACTATTTAACAAAATAAATAAAAATATAATAAAACATATATTAGTATATGGTTTTCTAAGTCAATACACAGCCTGTAGGGAACTTCTTTTTGGTTTCATGGCCCCTGTTTCTATCTGAATTGACACCACTGAACTACAGGGAATTATATAGCTTATGTTGGACTTTGCTAATTTTGTTTTCCAGTTAGCATAACAGATTTAAGGGGGTATTCTAGACTATATCAGGAGAATCTAATAAATTAGCCTTTTCATTTCAGGCAGATCAGTGACAGCTCTTTTTCTAGTACAATGGAAGTTTTGCCAGAAAAATATGGTCTGGAATTTGCGAGTTGGACTAATGCCTCCTAAGAATTTTATGAAAAGAATCTTTATTTCACCAATATCAAATAGTTATAAACTAGGAGATTTTAATCAGAATTCACATTTAACTAGATTTTGTAATGAATATTGCACAAAATTGGAAATAGGTATATATTGAACTTCATATAAATTTACTTGAAAACGGATTCTATTAAGATATTACTAACAAATAAGGAATTATGGGAGATTTTAGAATCTAATAGGATCAACAATGTACACAAGTTTCATTTTTAAATAGTTAACTTTATTATATGATGAATAGTGAAACAATATTCATATTTTCATGTTCATTCAATTTCAAGGTTTTGGAATTGGGCTAAAGTTAAACTCGATCCTCATACTATATATTTTGAACTGATATTTTCTCATTTTACAATTCTGCTTTCATTCTTTTAAAAAATACTCATGTTAAATTTTTTCAGTGCCATGCATTTTTAGTAACATTATCATTTTAATTTTTTTTCGAACAAATTTCTGTTTAAATGGAGATACAAAGCACTATTATTCCCTTTCATAGATTTAATAGAGTATGCAATCTATTATGGCACATAAGTATTACAACTTTATTTTAAGAATGTCTTTTTCACTAGTATTTAATGCTAAAATTACTGTACTCAAGTTGAGAGATGGTCTTTTCATTAGAGAAGTCGGCACGATCAATGCGAGAACTGGGGCTCCCAACTTTGCTTAGCCAGGACTTCCTGTGAATTAAAAAGAAGAAGAAAAGTCTTTTTATCATGTAAAGTTCATTTTAGTGGGTTGAATGTCATTGAAATAAATATTAATAAGATTTTTAAACAAAACATTTTCATAAGAAATCCTTTAAAATATTTACATTTTATAATAGGGTAGATATGTTTTATATCATTAAATTTAGATAAAATAAACAAACAATGAAAACTTGATTATGGTCAATTCTTGATTATTAAATGTTGATTATTCATTTGAGAACTTCCTATAGTAGGATATTAATACCAAGCTTTTTTTTTTTTTTTAGGGTTTTTTCCCAAGGCAATGGGGTAAAGTGGCTTGCCCAATGCCACACATCTAGGTAATTATTAAGTGTCTGAGGTCGGATTTGAACTCAGGTACTACTGCCTCCAGGGCTGGTGCTCTATTCACAGCGCCACCTAGCTGCCCCCCCAAGCTTTTCTTTTAGCAGTATTAATGTACTTAGAATCTCAGCATCTGAATCAGAAGAGATCTCAAAAGTGATCTTGACTAATTTGTATCTGAAAACAATCCCTTTTTCAATATACCCATTTTATCTAGCCTTTTTTGTCTGCTCCACTTTAGGACAGCTCTAATTGTTAAAGAGTTTTGCCGTACATTAAACAACTTCCATTCATTGCTCTTCATTATGCCTTTGGGGACCCATGCAAAACAAATCTAATCTTTCATCCCCATGACAGCCCTTCAAATTCTTGAAACTACCCATAATGTATAAACATCTTTGACTCCTTTAATTTATTCCCTTTAACCCATTCTCTGTGGCCCCTTTAACTCATATCAAGGTCCATCATCATCCTTGTTGCCTTTCTCTGGACCTTCTCTGGCTTATTAATATCTTTTCTATAATGTAGAACTAAGAATGGAATATAATATCTAGCTTGATCTGACCAGGGTAGAGGATAGTGGGAGTTATCTCTCCTTTTCATCTAATGTAGGTTTATTAAGGAATTATTATAATAATGTTGGACCAATCAATCAATTCTCAAAATTCTTTTGGTCTCAGGACCTCCTTAAAAGCTTAAAAATTATTGAGGTTCCATCAAACAGTTCTTGTTTATGTATGTTCCATTAACTGGTTCTTACATAAGTGTATTATAAATTTTACTGACAAAAAGGATGTAAAGCACACAATTTATAATACTTTCTACTATAAATTCCATGTAGCCCATTAATATCCATACAATGCTTTTATTGATTTTTTACAAAATTTTTTATCTTTAGTCAACCTATGGTTGTAATTCAACCATAATTTGATAAATGAAATTTCATCTTAACTCATTATGTTTTCTCAATTAATTTATTGCCATTAAATATGTTCTGTAATCTATTGTTAAACTATTTCTCTCCCTTGGACAAATTATATTTATTAAATTGAAACCTCTTTCAGCATTAGCACTCCTGATTACAACAGTGATGATAATATTTTTAGCTTCTTGAAAAATTGCAAGAATTGGAACATTAAAAAAAACAGCCATCCATGTTGAAATTAGTTCTTACTGAGGCCAAGTAAATGGTTCTAAGAAACAAGAGTAACAAAAATATTTTCATTGTTGTTTCTATTCTATTCTTAGGAAAAGCATTAAATTTATTATTTTTTTATTAAATGAAATTTCTTTAAACTTATTTAGTTCAAATATTCAACTTGAGATTCCTGCTTTCTAGTACAAATCTTTGAATTTTCCAAAGCTTTTACATAAACATTGAAAATAGTAACATACTGATTAACTTTTGTATTTTCTGGAATGTTAATTAATATTGATTGCAATGAAGTAATGAAAATTCTTCAAAAATGTAAATCTTTGGGAGGCTAAGTGGTGCAATGGATATCAGGAGTACCTGAGCTCAAATTCGGCCTCCGACACTTAATACCTAGCTGTGTGGTCTTGGGCAAGCCCCATTGCCTTACAAAAAAAAACCCATCGTAAAAGAATGTAAATCGTTAAAGCAAGTTAGTTAATCTCTTTTGCCAAACCATAAAAAGAAGAATGAGAAAAATATACATATGACATGGGATGTTTGTGTCATACAGGAATAACAGGACACAAACTACATACTGTTTATTTTGGTCTCAGTACTAAACAAATTTTCATAATTTTTATTCCAAGTACTTTAGCTACAATTTGTAGCTTGTTTGTTTTTTATTTGATTAGTGATATGAAGAATATATTTTATCCAGAAATATTTTAAAGTTATTAACTTGCTCTATTCAGACATTAAATTATCAAATGATAATTATAATCAATGATTTAAACAATATCAAATGATGGTTTGTTTGTTTTTTAGGTTTTTGCAAGGCAAACGGGGTTAAGTGGCTTGCCCAAGGCCACACAGCTAGGTAATTATTAAGTGTCTGAGACTGGATTTGAACCCAGGTACTCCTGACTCCAAGGCTGGTGCTTTATCCACTACGCCACCTAGCCACCCCTGAAATAATGATTTTAAGGAAACTTTTACAACTGCATAGGTACTCCAGACTTTCTTACTAGTATTTTATTAGTACCAAAAGAACAAAAATGTAATTGAAGCAGCTTTCATATATTCATTATTAAAGCTATACTAATTAAAAGACAATATCTTAAAAAGATATTATCCTGTGATTGACCCCAACTCTTTTTACTATAAAATAATTTATTTTTTATTGCTACTTTTTTTTTTAAGGTTTTTGCAAGGCAAATGGGGTTAAGTGGCTTGCCCAAGGCCACACAGCTAGGTCATTATTAAGTGTCTGAGGCCAAATTTGAACTCAGGTACTCCTGACTCCAGGGCCGGTGCTCTATCCACAGCGCCACCTAGCTGCCCCTACCTTTTGTTTTTTTAACATCACCTAAATTTCCCCGTTTTACTTCTCCTAGGGAGTCATCCCTTATAATAAAAAAGCATTAAAATAAAAAAAAATCCAGCAAAACCAATCAACACACAGAAGAAACTTGACTTTATATGTAATGTTCCACACCTTTAAAGTTCTCACCTCTGGGGGTGGCTAGGTGGCGCAGTGGATGAAGCACGGGCCCTGGAGTCAGGAGTACCTGGATTCAAATGTGGCCTCAGACACTTAATAATGACCTAGCTGTGTGGCCTTGGGCAAGCCACTTAACCCCATTTACCTTGCAAAAAAAAAAAACCCTAAAAAAAAGTTCTCACCTCTGCAAAAGGGGAAAGGGGGAAAGGTGTTTTATTTTTACAATACTAATTTTCATTTGGTTTTGTGATGATTTTTCTTTCTTCTTACAATGTTTCAGTCATGCTGTGGTGCAGCTAAGTGGTACAGTGGACAGACTGCCAGACTTGAAGCCAGGAAGATCTTAATTCCAATATGACCTCAGACTCCCACTAATAATGACCCCAGGCAATCATTTAATCCTATTTGCCTCAGAAAACCCCAAATGGGGTTGTTGGTCACAACTGAACAATAAAAGAAAAACAACTTTGTAATTTTCTGAAGGCAATCTTGGAGATATCCCAGGACTCTGTACCCAATGTCTTAAGAAAAAGGAAGAATGTTCTCCAATTCATCAGACATATTTTCAGTTCAGCCCCAGTAATCATCATGACAGGGAAGGCAAGTCAAGCCACCACCACCACCACCACCACCACCATCACTAACACCAACTCCACCACTGCCACCACCACCATGATCACCAGCTTCCTTCAAAGCCTAATAGATTCAGGACTCTTGAGTCCAAAAGTCTTGGGAATAGCAAGGCCCACAACTTTCTTCTTGAGAAGCCACCCCTGTGAAGACACAGTCTGGCAACTGGGCAGATACTACAGTCACATCAACTGAAGATCCAGAAGAAAACATTTTTGACATCAAAGTACTTGGCAAAATGGTTCACCATCAGAAATGGCTATGATTTTATCAGTAGAAATAATATTTTAAAAAGGCATTATCATCTGCTGTGCTACCATATACAAAGGACCAAGGGACCTTTCTATTTGGTTTACAGGTGAACCTTCCCATCTGTATTTTCTCCCTCATCAGAATGAGCCACTTGAGAACCAAAATTGTTTTACTTTTCTATTTGCATCCTCATTCTATGGTTAGCATAGTTTGCAATATTAAGTGCTTAATAAATGTTTCATTCATTCATTGATTCACTTTATCAATCCACTTTGTTCCTTCTATATAATTCTGGGCCCAACTTTTCTATTTATATTGTCTGTCTCAGCTACATTTTTCCACACTGATGGACATTCAACTGAATGTCAAAATACAGGCAATAGACTTTATTTTATTTTATTTTACTGGTTTGGTCTTCTCTTGTAGATGATAAAAAGTCTTTGTTGGGTTATAAATCTCTTTCAAGAGAGTCTACAATGTTTTGGGTCAATTGTATGTTAGTAAAGATGTAATCCATTGTAGGATATTATTTGTGAATGTCTGTTGGTTACTCTGAGGAAAATCTTAAGGTACGTAATGATGAGTTTTCTAAAGATTTTGAAGAGATGTCAAAATGATCATATAGGTCAATAGTTGTTGATGTTCTCTTGGTCATTTTTTGGGGGGTATTGATGAGACCTAAGATTTTTCCACAACTTTAGTATCTTACTCTCTCTTTAGATACTTTATTAATTGGCCTATTAACATGTCCAAAATTGTTCTGATTCTTATAAAACATCTTCTTTATATACAATTGGCTTTATCTATCTGCTTTTCCCCTTTTTTGTCTTCTTCAGTAGCACTTCTGCTACCTATATGAGTATATTCTATACTGTGATGTTAGAGAAAAATTTTAGTGGTTCTCTTCTTGAGTATGAAAGTAGTAGGTATAAAAATCTTTGTAGACCTTTATTTTTCTTTCCATTTTCAACTGTAAATGCTCAATGAGATTTGCTTAATGTATCTCTTGTCCTCACTTCCATTAATCTGTTTTTACTCTTCACTGCTTCTTTGCTCTACCAAGTGATACTGCTTATAATCTTTCATCATCATTCTTCCCACACATTTCTATTCTAACACAGTACCACTGCAAAATAAATCAGGTGTTTGCTGAAGAATATGCTCATATGGATGGTTCTTTTGTTCTACTTGTTTTGTTCTTGGATTTATGAAACCTAAAAAATAATTTTTTGCTATCTTGGGGCATAAAATAAAATTAGGGCTGTGCTGGAGTCAGCTCAAACTAAGTTTTCAGTGAGCATTTATGTCAGAAATTGGCAAACATTACAAATCAGGGTTTGATTTGTTTATTTTTTCCCTTTCTAGACTTAGGAAAGTGATAGAGAAAAAGTTAATAATAAAGATTAAACTTAAAAGTGGCACATTTTCCTCTTATGGAGCTGGTTGTTAAATATTTCCAGCATACTTTTGGATTAAATCTATTCAGTCAACCTCTTTCTTTTCTTCTCAAAGGAATATCTTTGACTGGTTCTTATACTTAACCACCACTTCCATCTTCTGATTTTCTTTATGTCAGGAATGTCATGATGGATAGAATCCATCTCTTCCAATGGTGTGGACAAAGACATCACATGTAAAGTTCCAAGTGCCAAGAGAAGGGATCCTCAAAGATAAGGATCTAACCTGATGCTAAATTGTTATCTACCCATCTAGTTCACAGCTCTTGGATTCTTGATTGAGCTACTGATTAGTACTTCAAGTTCTAATTCTGTTTTTCTTATAACACCTTCTTCAGCTCTCATTCAGTATATTTTATTTGGATGGGGTTTATTTTGTTCTCTATTACTGCTCAGTGGGATAACTATGTTGACACAAAGAAGTTGCTACACTCCTTCATCTTCCCAGCATCATGCCTTTACTCATATTCTCTTTATAATTGGAATAACTCCTTTCCCCTCCTTATTTGTTGAATTTCTATCTATTTTTTAATGTCTAACTCGAATCTCCTCAGAAGCCAACAGTTGGTAAAAACCTTCTCCCTCTAATCTCTGAAAACACTTTGCTTTGAATTTCTCTAGTGCATTTAATAACCTGTATTATACTATATTGTAAGCTCCTTGAGGATAGGGATTTATTTATTTAAATTTTGCATCTCCCTAGTGCCTAGCATACTATCTGTTTATAGTGAGAATTTAAAAAATGTTTATAAAATGAATGAATGAATTTCATTTTAATCAGGAAAAAAGAATATTATGACTAGAATTATTCACACTTTTCTAATTAACTCTTGTTTCTCTTAACTTGCTTTGACAGGATTTAAAATAGCTTGATGAATTTCTCAAGTAAGGATCAATTTGAAATTAATGACTTTAATGATAATATTTTTGCAAAAACACACATAAACTATACTGTTTGTTCAAATGAATGGAAAGAGCCTCTCAAATTATTGCATTAGAAGTGAGATGAGTAGGAATACTAACTACATGATTAATATTACATTAATACTAAGATACTACATTAATATTACATAATTAATTTCCATGATTAATATAAGTTCAAAAGTTTTAGATAGGCAGGAAGTTCCACATTTCCCAGAATTATGACATTCAGTAGCAGTCCTCCACATTCTGTTTTTCTTATGTATACTACATATTACAAGCATGCTTCAGATGATATTAAAAATGATTATGGCTGTCATCTTTAGTTACAGGAAATAGCATTGCCATGAATCATTAATAGCACTCACTTCCTAATGCTTGCTTTTTTACTCTTGAAAAAAGAGTGCAGGCTAAAGAGTATTAGAAACAGCACCTGCTTTTGGTTATAGACCTGTCAGTACCCTGTCAATTTTAATTTTTGAAATATGATTCATATTCCATTCTCTCCTATCAGGAATATTCCATCTCATGACAGTATAAGAAAAGAAATTACATAGAGATGTGGCTACAGCTTTTTAGGACCTCCAGGCTGGGATGTCAAAAAAAACTCAGTGGAAAACCAGTACTTTACAGAAAGGTTAATAAAAAATATTGCCATGTACAGAAAATAACAGAATGAAATCTTCCTATAAACTGTACTTAATTTCAGAACTTAAGAGTGCCAACAATTTCATGCAAAAACTCAAACAAAGTTACTCTTTCATCTCTGGCTCACATAATTCCAACTTTTACATAAAAGACCAAGAAGTCCTTGTGTGTAGAAAGTGTTTGTACCAATGTTAGAAATGTCAAGAACTTTATGAATTTTAGCCCTGTTTGAAATGTTTCAGTACTTATGTAATATTTGTAACATCTCTAAAAGAGAAACACATTCATTTTCTTGAAGCCTAACATTTGTACTATCATGTTGCATATCTAGAGATTTAAATAAAACATGCTAGGAAGAAGAGATCCTCTGTCATTGGTTAAAAGGTACAGAATATTCAATATATGTTATGTAGAACTTTTGCTGTCTCAGTATTTTTATATTCATATGCCAGTAGTTTTATCCTTTCTAGTTGTATTTACATGTGATGCTTTTCTTAGGTACACAAAAAAGGTTATTCCTAATGAAAAATTCCTTTTTTCTTTTTCCCATGTTAACAATCATTATTATGTGTCCACTGTTTATAGGTAGGCACTGGATATGGGAGAGGAAATACAAAAGTTATTATCATTATAATTTTATTGATTATGCTTCATTTCAAAGTTTAGAAAATGCTTTTTCCACAATCCAAAGCAATAGGTATTTTTTTGCTGATATTTCTAAGTTTCTAGTTCTGTATACTGCTTTAAAGGGACTAACAGGTGAATAGCTTCTTACTTTAGGTTTTTAGTTCATATCACTTTTTAATTTCTTCCTCAATTGGGATATCTCACATTTGAGCATATTCATTTGATTATCAAGTCCTGTCACTTTACTTTGACTACTAAAGTTTTTCCTTGAAACTTTTTCTTTTGCTATTAAAATTTTGAAACAATCATAGGTCTTAAAAATATCACTAGAGCTACTTGACCATGCCTTAAACCCAAATAACTCTAGTTCTCACTGACTGGCCAGTAATAGATCCCAGCCCAAGGCTCATTATTTGGTTATTTGAGTTCTGATGGCTCAGAGTGAGTGGAACTAGCAATCATTTCTGTTCTGGACAGAAACCTTGAGGGTCTTCTCTGTTTGATTTGTTTTTTTCTTAAAATAGGCAAACTAGTCCATCTTTTGCATCCTTTCTTATCAAGCCTAAAATCACTCAATGGATGGTTGCCTCAGACAAACTGAGACCTGGGAAAGGCCTTAGCTTAAAAAGGCCAAGGTCTCCAACTGGGGTCATCTCCAATTGTCCTGCTCTATATCTTTTCACTGGACTCAGATGACTCTGTTGGAGAGAGTGAGGCTGATGACTTCACTAACTCTACCTCATTTAAATACAATTCACGCGTGGGTCACTTGCATTTCTGGAATGGCTAGGAAGTATCTTTGGTCCTCTGAAAAAGAAGGACAAACAACAAATAATATTTTTCCAATGAAAGTCCTTTGAGTATCAACTTCTTTAAAGCAAATTATGATTTTTTCTTTTTGAGTACATATAACATTTTTATGGATGTTTATTAATATTAAAACATTAAGTGCTTACCATGTGCTAAGAATTAGATCTACAAATACAAGAAAGCAAGAGTACTAGACCTCAAGGGATTTACATTGTCACTAGTGAAGACAACACAAAAAGGAGAGCCATAATGGGGTGAGGGAGGTAGACATGTGTCAGTGGCAGCATAACCTAGAGAGGCTCTGGTTCTGGGCAACATAAGAGGAAAGCTTACCAATCAGAGCCCCAGATCTTGGGAGGCAAAGTCAAATAGTTCTAGTGGCATGTGGTTAATGAGGATGGCTGGAATGTCCAGGAAGTGACATGGACATTTAGTTTCAAGGAAAAGAAGGCAAAAAACCCCCTCACCTATCAGATCTTGTTATTCCCAAAGCAAAGTACAGGTGGTTCTAGTGGGAAGCAGAGAAGGAAGATGCCAGAGTAGAGATAAGACAGTCTGATTTTCTGATGGGATTTTGGTGGTAGTATTCCTGTGTTGAATAATGGTGATTTAACTGATTAACTGATAATGAGATTGTTTTTAACTTCTTACCATTTCTTATCCTTAAGGGTCCAAGGACTTTACACCTAAGGTATCATTTTGTTTGTTTTTTTATACACCTAAGGTATAATTAACTAAAATAAGTAATTATTAAATGTGTGCTATATGGTAAGAACTGTGATAAGATTGGGGATACCAAGACAAAAACAAGTCTTTCCTCAAGGTGCTTACATTCTAATGGACAGAATAACATATATAAGAATATATAGTATATTTATTAAATGAGTCAATGGTAGAACCTTTGTAAGAAAGGATATAAGCATTAGGAAGAATTTGGGTCTGGAGACAGAAAGCTCTTTTTCCTGAGTTTAAATCTAGCCTCAGACATCTAAGCTTGGACAAATCACTCAATCCTAATCTATAAAATGAGCTGGAGAAGAAAATGGAAAACTACTCTAGTATCTTTCCCAAGAAACTCCCAAATGGGATCACAAAAAGTTGGAAATGACTGAAAATGATTCAACAACAACAACAAAGTTCCATGTAGAAAGTGGTGCCTAAGCTGTCTTGAAGAATTCCAAGAGGCAAAACAGAGGAGGAAAAGCATTCTAGTCTTGAGGGACTACCAGTCTAAAGGCAAGAAGAGGAGACCCCATGTACAGAAAAGGAAGTGTCTGTTTGTATCGCTGAACCACAGTCTATGGAAAAGAGTAATGTGTGTGTGTACCTCTAAAAGTAGAAAGGGGCAGGTTATAAAGAGTTTAAAATACATATTTCATACAGGGAGCCCTGAAGTTTACTAAGGAAGGGGTTATAACATTGTCAGATTTTCATTTAGAAATTGCTTTGGGAGTTGAGTAGAGGATGTAATAATAGCGGAGAGAGAATTGAGGTAGGGAGACCAAATAGAGACCATTGTAGGAGACCAGGCAAGGTGGGACATGAATGATGTTTGTTGAATGAATGGAGAGAATGGGATATCATGAAAGATATAGTGATAAGAATCAGCAGAATAGATATCAAGGTAGGGATGATACTGAAGTTATAAATTTGGGTAACTGGAAGAGATAGTGGTGCTTAAAGGAAGGAGGACATTAAGCCTGATCATAAGTGTCAAAGAAAGATCTAGTAGATAGGCTTTAATTTATTTTCTGAAAACTACCTGTTTCCAAATGACTATGAAACTGGAAAGTATTTAAATGAATTATCAGTCTAAATCCTTGTTAACTAGTGAGTCTTCAAGAAGCATCTTTTTCTCAAAAACATATTATGGATGAAACCCAAGTTCTATCTAGATAGGACAACATAAAGAGTATTTAAAGACCTGCTAAAGACTGTTTCATAACATTCTTGAATGTTAAATTTTAAATGAACACAGGATATCAGAGAAATATATACTTTCAAATTTTTTTTTCAGGGATGGAGGTTTCAGACATGATTACATTGTGCAGAGAATCCCCAGGTATAAGGATTACTTCAATTAGCCTAGAGCAATAACTAGTCTATAAATAAGAGTTATCTGGGGCACTGAGAAGTTAAGTCAAATCAAATTAGTTAACTTTTAGTAAGCGCCTTCTATTTGTCAGGCATGGCAAATATGTTGGATGCTGGAGATACAAAAGGACAGTTCCTGCCCTCAAGAAGCTTACAATCTAATGGGGGAGACAATATGCAAACATATCTATTCAAAGCAAACTGTATGAATGCATATTTGTATACATATATATTATAAATAGTAAATAATTCATATATGGAAGATACCCGAGTTAAGAGGGTTGGGGAAGGATTCTAGTAAAAGACAGAATTTTAGTTAAGAGTTAAAAGAAAGACAATAAGGTTTGAAGATAGAATGGAGGAAGAATAGTGTTCCAAGTCTGATAGACAGCCAGAGAAAATGCCCAGAGCAAAGAGATGGAATGCCTTGTTTTAGCCAGAAGGTCACTGTCTTTGGATTGAAGAGTATATACCAGTTAGGTGTAAGAAACCTGGAAAGGTAGGTGGGCTTTAGATTATGAAAGGCTTTGAATGCCAAAGAAAGTATTTTTTTAAAATTTTGTTCTGGGAACCATTGGAGTTAATTGAATGGTGAGGTAAGAGAAGAGGAGGAAAATGGTTGGATCCATGCTTTAGGAAAATCAATTTGGTGACTGAATGGAGGATAGACTACAGAAGGAAGAGACTTGAGGTAGGCAGACCCACACCAGGCTATTACAGTAGTCCAGGTAAGAGGTGATGAGAACCTGCACTAGAGTTGTGGCAGTGTCAAAAGAGAGAAGGGGGCATGGTTGAGAGATGTTGCAAAGGTGAAAATGTTAGACCTTGGCAACAGCTTGGGTATAGAGGGTGATTGAGAGACTGTGAGGAATACAGGTTTTGAAGGACTGGGAGGTGATAGCATCCTCCACGATTGATAAGTAAGCTAAGAGGAGGGAAGATTTAGGGGGGAAGACATTGAGTCCTGTTTTGGACATCTATTTACTGGATGTCTAGTTTGAGATATCTGTAAGACAGCTGGAGATGTAAAAATCCTCCAATATGAGGCAGGATACGTATGTCTGAGAACTATCAACAAAGAAATAATAATTAAATCCACAGGAACTGATAAGCTCACCAAGTGATGTGTAGAGGGAAAAAATAAGAAAATCCAGTATTAGAGCCCTGAGAGACACCTGATTAGAAAACATGATCCAGAAGAGGATCCAGCAAAGGAGAAAAAGAGAGTAGTCAAATAAGTAGAAAGAGGTCCAAGAGAAAGAGGTATCTGAAAAAACTAGAGGAGAGAATACTAAGGAGAGAGTGATCAACTGTTCAAGAAGGAGAACAGAGAAAAGATCATTGGATGTGGCAACTAAGAAATAATTAGAGCTTTGGAAAAAAGTGGTTTCAGTAAGGAAGATTTGTTAAGAAGAGAGTTGGAGGAAAGCAAGTGGTCTATTTGCCCAGGGACTCACAATTAGTGTATTTCAGTCAGCATTTGAACTTAGGTCTTCCTGACTACAAAGTTAACCCACTTTTCACCATGCTATGTCAACTCATTACTCTTTTAACTTTTAATATAGAAAAAATCACATATAAAATCACATATAACTAACTCATCCAAAGTTTTGGCTCTGTTTAAAATACAATACAATTTCAATAATTTATAATAAATTGAAGTCAATCTGAATTGATAAAATGCTTAAATGACCATATGACAAAATTAGAACAATGTAATGTTAAGCTATTTACATCACACACACACACACACACACACACACACACACACACAACTCATATACTTCTCTCAGATTTTCTATTTCTAGACAATTTCCCCAGATTGACTTATTCCCTTATTTTTTTTCTTACCAACTTCCCATGTCTACTAAAAGTAGTTTTGGAGAATTATGATGGTATAATACTCAAAATGGTTCTATCTAAATGGTTTTCGTATTTTATCAATGGAAATATTAATAGAGGATAATTTATTGCTATGTAATTATTTTCAATCTAGAAATAATTAGATTTGGGAGGCTTTTCCTTAACCTTAAGAGTGCTTTTGCTATCATAATATAATCCAATACCTTAGAAATTCAGATTTTCCAATAAACATATTTAATTGAAAATGAAATTTTCACAGTATTGTAAGAGGGAAATGGTGATTAAAAATTTGGGTTTCATCAAAAATGAGTTCACTTTTTTAAGTTCAGTAGTTTCATTTGTAATACTTAATATGATTTCTAAGTGTATTTTCTAGGTTCTTTGGACCAAAAATTCCAAAATTCTGACCTTTCCCAGGGCTGATAAGAAAGACTTACTACAAATCTTAGTTTCCTATAGAGAGGAAACATATTCTGATTGAATCAAATTTTGGCAGATTTGTTGACTGCAAAGGAATTTCAAAAACAAAAAAAGATGGACTCCATGATTGTGATATACAAGATGAGGTGTCATAGGGAGGTCAGAGCCATGCCTTGGATTAATTCATTACTCAGAACTGTTTTGTACACTTTAAATAATTCTATTAATGTCAATTATTGTTATTGCTATTCAAAATCTGATGCTCTGAAATTATCCTCTCTATAACCTTACATCCACCTGTTCTTGACCTCCATCATGACTTTACTTTTCCATGTTCTTGCAATCCTTCAAACCCCTTCTGGTTTCTCTTCTCTCTTTACCAAGGTTTGAGTCTTTGACAAGGATACAAATATAAGGAAATATTTTTTAAAAAGTACCATGTGGGTGATACAAAATGTCAGAAATGTACAGTGAAGGAAGAGGTCACTATTGGCTAGGATGTCTAGCTTCTATCTTTCTGTCTCTCTCTCTCTTACTCCTATCAAGTCTAATTTTCATCCTTATATGACCTCTTAAAGCAACAGTCTTACTCTATTCTGTCTTGTCCATCTAGTTTTTTTACCTTGGTGAACTTGTGATTTCATTGGAATGGGTACTCCCACCAGAGTTGTAATCCTTCCACACCTTCTCTTAGTGTCCATTCTTTTCTGTCTTTACATAAATTTTCCTTAAAGGACCCATCCAGTATACTAAAGAGATTTTTTTCATTCTTTGAATACCTCAAGGACACTCCTGTTCCATTTAGACTGTCCATTTGTACCTCTTATTCTTGGTATATTACTAGTCCACTCCATTTTAGTCCTAAATATACATACATGTATCATGTTGCTGTTGCTTGTCCTTTGTCCTTGAAGAAGATCATGACATCAAGGAAATGATGTTATCACATGCACATAAACTGGATTTGATTGAGGGTGTACTGTTAGGTCACCAGTCTCATTTTTTCCCTCTGAAGCTATCTGGATCCAGGGATCAATTATGGATCAGGATGATCCATAGAGATAATCCTGGCAGTCAATCAAGATTAAGTGACTTGCCCAAGGTTATAGAGTTAGTAAGTATTTGAGGCCAGTTTTGAACTCAGGTCCTCCTGATTCTAGGGTCCTCTATCTATTGTAAGGACTAAAACACGCAATTTATGAGATGGGAGTAATGTGTAATAAAGTTAGAAAGTTTACAATTGATGAAGTCTTCAAACAACGCCTGGGTGAACACTTTGGGGAATGTTGCATACTATGTTTGTTCTTTAGGTATGGATTAAGCTAGATAACCTCTCAGTTCTCTTCTAACTCTGATATTCTATGATTCTATTAAAGTTTCTGTCCTTTGAATCTTGGAAAACTGAACTAATAAGTACTATTACTGGCAAATGCATATTCTCACTGCTTTTAAATTGGGGGTGTCTTTAAACTTTGGCCATTTTCATACCGCATACTCTTTTCCCACCAGAAGCTAGACTCCTACTCCTGGAATCATAGGCTCTGATAGGTGAGTTTCCAATCATCTTACACAGAACCAGGTTACTATGCCACTTATAAACTATTTCCAGTCAAAATCATCTACTTTTGTTCCCCATATTTGACATTCTATCCCCCACCTCTGTAACTTTGTAATTTCTTTCTTTTTGTTTTTTTTTTCAGGCTGTCCCTCATGCATGCCTTTCTCCCCTCTGCCATTCAGAATCTCTAGTTTCCTTCAAAGTTCGGGTCAAATGTTAAAATACAAATTCCTTTTCTGGCATTTAAAGCCCTTCACAGTCTGGCTCCAACCTATCTTTTCAGATTAATTTCACATCAGTCTCCTTCACACATTCTACATTCCAGCCAAAATGGTCTACTTGCTGTTTTCCATATTTGACATTCTATCTCACACCTCCATAACTTTGCACAGGTTTTCCCCCAATCCTGTAATGTTATTCACCTCTATCTTTTGAAATCTCTTGATCCTTTCAAGACCCAACTTGTGTCACCTCATATAACACATCTATTCTGAGGTCCCTGGTTGTTAGGGCTCTCTTCCACATGTCCAAAAATTATTTCACATTTATTTGTATATATGTTTAAAATTTTTATCTCATGTCCCCCCCTCCCCTTAGTAGGATATTATCTACTTAAAAACATTTTCTATTTTTGTATCCCAAGTACCTCACACAGGGCCTGGAGTCCATATTAGGTACTTCATAAATAAATGCTTGCTGCTGTTATTATTTTATTAACAAAAGTAGTGGTTGAAAATATGCTTGGCAAATAAAATGGCATCATCAGTTTGTGGTTTTATCTAGCAGAAAATGAGAGAATATGGGGAGGAGAGAAGAGAGGCAAAAAAATAGGAGGAAAGGAGGGATATCAAGAAAAGGAAAGAAGACAGAAATATGTTACTTTTTGGAGATGATATATTCAAATTTAAAATATTTTGAGGCATGATCTTATTCTACATTTTCTTCAATTAATAGAGGTACAAAGATACCTTTGGGACAGCTTCAGCAATCTGGGGAAACATGACCATAGTGAGGTAGCTATGTCCCCATGACAGTAAAGAGGTCTGTCAATGCAGAAAGCAGTTATACAAGTGTGGAAGAAGCACAAAGTCAGTAGTTTGGGAATAACTACTTTAAATTATGGCCTCATAGCAATGATTGGAAGCAGCTTGAAGAAAAAGAAAAGCTTCAGGATTGTTTGGTTAATTATCCAAGACTACACATATTCTTTTGGGAGAGCTAGGGTAAAATACAGCATCTTTGGAGGTGAGGTACATTTGAAAGGCAGCAGGTTTGACAAGATAAATGCTTAGGTAAGTTCAGGTTACTTTTTCTTAATTCTCCTCTTATGTAAATTTGTGTAGGTTTTTTTTTGTTTTGTATTTTCTCTTGTGAGATTCAGATCTCAAGGCTTTAGTGCTGCCGAGAGTAGAGATCTTTGCAAAGAGTCTACTAGTCTTTATCTGTGGGTATCAGAATAGGAGTGGTAACATGATCTAAGCTTGTCAGATTACAATGGCCAAAGAATCTTTGACAAACCCCAGGCCCAGACTCTCCTGGCTAAGAGCACGCCTGAGAATGTCTAGCTGAGAGAGAGAGGATGAAGGCAGTTAGCTAAGAGAATAAAATAAAAATATATGTTAGAAATAAGCTATATCAGACTCATACCCCAAGGTGAATCCATTATATAAAAATTTCCCTTGAAAAGTTTTTTTCTTTTCTCCCTCAATTATTTTTTTGGATAGGGACCCTTCCATTACACTACAATGAATCCAAGTCTAGGGGTTCATTTTTCTTTCTGAATCAGGAATTCTTGGCATAAGCTTACAGCATATTGGATGGCCCAGCACAAAGATTCAAGGAAATAAGTACTTGGTTAAGAACTTTGTTCACCTTCATTTTGCTTTTCAATCCAAAGAAGGTGAGGGGGATATTATAAAAAAGGTAGCTGACACAACTGTAATCCTAACTCTTTCCCACAGAAGGCAAGGGTATGCTAGAAGTAACTGATAGGGTTAAGAGAGAAATCAAAATGGTCAGATGCAATCAAGAGGCAAATTATAGAGTAAAGGTTGGAGGTGGTATTGAGAGGAATCTTAAAAAGCTGAAAAGGTACAGAGGAAAATGCTATTCACTCACAGATTAAACATTTGTCAAGTAGTTACTGTGAATAAAGTACTAATTCTAGATGTTTTATGTTGTTTTTAAAAACTATTCAAGGTTGAAGAAGAATTTATTTTATTTTAGGCCTGACATATAAAACCATTCAAACCATCTGGCTTGGTAACACACTATAATAATTGCACAAGTTGTGGCCAAGAAATTAAGTGTCTCTGGAGACAAATCACCCTCTGAGAGATGTCCCGTCCAGAAGGGGATCTGGCACTTTGAAGTGTTTGTTCTTTAACATCAATTAGTGAACAAAGGGAAAGAAAATTATACTTTGCTTTATTATTCAGTGACATTTAAATATGTTTTCAATAGTTACGTGTTTTGGGTAGCTACAAAAGATAGAAAGTACAAATTTGCCTCTATTAATGGAATAAATATGTTTTGAGAGAATTAATTTTGTAAACTAAATCTATTTTCCTACTAGCTTTATCAAAATTTTAAGGATTTGTTTCTATAAAAAGAAATTTGTTTTTAAGTGCCCATGGAAGTTGTTGATCACTGCCTTGGAACCAAACACAACCTTTTAAAAGGTCTTCTAAGATTTCTTTTGAGAAGGAAGTTGTTTTCAATGTGGTGAATAAGTAAGGGGAGATAGTCTAACTCAAAAAACAGAGAAAAACATTCATCATATGCAGAAAAGTCATGGATGAGTGATTCATTTGTCAAATTGATATGAATAGTCCTTCAGGTGTTGATTCTATTTCTGTAAGGTCAGAGTCACTTCTTGACCTCATTGCCCATGATGAGGAGCTTCTCTCCATAGTTACATGTGTCATAAATGTATCACCTTTTTTGCTGTAGATTTTTTTAGGTTTTTGCAAGGCAAATGGGGTTAAGTGGCTTGCCCAAGGCCACACAGCTAGGTAATTAAGTGTCTGAGGTCGGATTTGAACTCAGGTACTCCTGACCCCAGGGCTGGTACTCTATCCACTGTGCCACCTAGCTGCCCCTCTGCTGTAGATTTAAAAAAAACTATTTTAAGCACACTGATGGAAATGGGGGTTTGGATTGTTAATTTCTTGATGGATCAGGAGTTGACTGTTGAAGTCAATATGGAGGAAGTATGAACAAGGAGGATATACCTAGTGGTTTTACAACTGGTAAAGGTGAGAATTTTCTTAGTTAAGGGGTCTCAGAGGAGCTACTTAGTTATTTAAATCAAGAAGAAAGTTATCAAAATATTTAAGAAAAAATCTAATAATTTTAAATATCTAATATTTAATCATCTAATTTAAATATCTAATATTTTAAAATATCTAATAATTAGAAAAATATCTAATAAAATTTATCCTGACAGGGTAGTATATGGCTATGAGAATAAAGTCTAGTCCCACAATTCATTAAAGCAAACAACTGCCTGAGGAATGAGAAAGTAGTTTTAGGACTTCCAGGGGTAAAGTCAAGATGGTGAAGTAGGGAAGCACTCAGCCTAGCTTTCCCTGCATTCCCCTCAAAACAACTTTAAAATAAGCCTCAAATAGAATTTTGGAGTAACAAAACTGACAAAAGAGTAGGACATTCTTCCAGGCAAGACATCAATCAAAGTTGGAAAGAGAGATCTGTAACATGAGGGAGGTTGGTTAGCCTAGAGTTCACATGGATGAAACACTAATGGTGGGATAAAAGACAGCAGGAGCAACAACTTTGGGACCATCCAAGCCAGAAGGGTAAGGGTCCTAAAAATTGATCATAAAGAGATTAGAGAGTGTCCCAGTGGTAGCATTACATGCAGGATCAGACACTGTTGGTTAACTCCATTGTCTATACCCACATCTGGATTACAGATCAAGGGTGAGGGAGTGGAAGGTCTAAGGAGCAGTATCATTTCTGAGGATTAGGCTCCCTGAGGGACAGGATTGTTTCTAGTCCCTAGAGAAGGGAGGTCTGAAGGAAGAGTATTGTATTGTACTGATTGTAATCCCAAGGGATCAGGAACCCTTCCTGGATAAGGACCAGAGTGAAGACCAAGAGAATAGTAACCACAGCTTTCCCCATATCACACTCCCTTGGAAACACCCAAAACTCCAGTCCCCAGAACAAATTCTGAAAACAGTGGTGCAAAAAATCCTGAAATTTGAGACAGAGTCCTTCCATCCCCTACTCTGGGAATAGTGTCTAAATTAACAAAAAGTCCTAAAACAATAATAGGGTGGAAAAATAATCAAAGAACAATAATAACAAAAAAGAATCTGACCATAAAAAGCTTACTATAGTGATGGAAAATCAAGATACCAACTCAAAAGACAATGAAGTTAAAAACTACAAGCAGTCTTGAATAAAAATGTGAATTGGACAGAAACTCAACAAGAATTCCTGGAAGAGCTAAAATGATTTTCAAAATCAGAGTGGTAGAGGAAAAATTAGGCAAATAAACAAAAGCAATGGGAATATATATATATACAATCTGTAGCTTGGTAAAAGAGGTACAAAAATACTGAAGAAAATAACACAGAATTAAAAATAAAATTGCCAAATGGAAAAAGTACAAAAGCTCACTGAAGAAAATAATTACTTAAAAAGCAGAATTGGACAAGTGGAAGCTCATATCTTCATGAGATATCAAGAAACAATAAAACAGGGGCAGCTAGGTGGTGAAATGGATAGAGCACTGGCCCTGGAGTCATGAGGACCTGAGTTCAAATTTGTTTCCAGACATTTAATAAATGCCTAATTCTGTGACCTTGGGCAAGTCACTTAACCCCATTGCCTTAAATAAATAAAATTTAAAATAAAAAAGAAACAATAAAACAAAGTTAAAAGACTGAAATAAAGAGAAGAAAATGTGAAATTTCCTATCAGAAAAAAAATTGACCTGAAAATAGAACAAGGAGAGATAATTTAAGAATTTTTAGATTACAGGAAAACCATTATCAAAGAAAGAGTCTAGATACTATATTTCAAGAAATTATCAAGGCAAACTACCCCAATATCTTAGAACCAGAAGGTAAAAGAAAGATAAATGGAAAGAATGCATTGAATATCTCCTGAAAGAGATTCCAAAAGGGAAAATGCCCAGGAATATTATAGCCAAATTCCAGAACTCTCAGATCAAAGAGAAGATACTTCAAGTGGGAATGAAACCAGTTAGTATTACACATTAAGTGTGAAGCCAGTTAGTATCACATTAAAGGATCATTTGGCTTGGAATATTATTTTATGGAAAGCAAAAAACTGGAATTACAATCAAGAATAACCTACCCAGGCAAAGAATTGGAAATTGAGTGAATATCCATCAATTGGGGAATGTCTTAATAAACTGTGGTATATGTATGTTCAATTAGAAACTAGGAGGGATGGGAATTAAGGGAAGCCTGGAAGGATTTGCTTGAACTGATGCTGAGCAAGAAGAGCAGAAGCAGAAGAGCATTGTACACCCTAACAGCAACATGGGAGTGATGATCAACCTTAATTGACTTGCTCATACCAACAAGGCAACAATCAGGCACAATTTTGGGATATCTGCAATGGAGAATGCCATCGGTATCCTGAGAAGGAATTGTGGAGTTTGAACAAAGACCAAAGACTGTTATCTTTAATTAAAAAAAAGTTATTTTATGTAATTCTGCTATATCTCATACTTTATGTTTCTTCCTTAAGGATATGATTTCTCTCTCATCACATGCAACTTAGATCAATGCATACCATGGAAACAATGAAAAGACTAACAAACTGCCTTCTGTGGGGGTTAGGGGGAGGGAAGCAAGATTAGGGGAAAATTGTAAAATTCAAAATAAATAAAATCCTTAAAAAAAAGAATAACCTACCCAGAAAAATTTTTCAGGGAAATAATGGATAGTTAATGAAATAGAGGACTTTTAAGCATCCTTATTGAAAAGACTAGAGTTAAATAGAAAATCTGACTTTTAAATACAAGACTCAAAAGAAGCACAAAAAGCTAGACACGAAAGAGAAATTACAAGGAGTTTAATGTTAACTACTTACCTTTCTACATGGGAAGATGATACATATATCTCCTAAGTCCTTTATTCTTATTAAGGTAATTAGAAATATTCTACATAGAAAGAGGGTGTGGGAGTGAGTTAGTTATGTTGACATGATGTAAAAAAAATTAATAGGTAAAGAGGGATATTCTGGGAGAAGGGGGAAGGGAGAAGAATGGAAAGGAAGAATGAGGAAAATTATCTCAGAAAACAATCAAACTGTACATTTTCTTTGACCCAATAATTTTACTACTAGATCTGTATCCCAAAGAGATAAAAAAGAAAGAGAAAAAAATACCTAAATATACAAAAATATTTACAGAAGTTCTTTTTGTGGTGGCAAAGAATTAGAAATTGAGAGGAGACTAACTGAACAAATTATGGCATATAATTATACTGGAATTCTATTATTCTATAAGAAATGATGAGCAGGATGGTTTCAGAAAAACCTGGTAAGACATATATGATGTCATGCAAGGTAAAAAGAGCAGAATCAGGAGAATATTGTACATAGTAAAAGGAATATTGTAAAGATGACCAACTAAGAAAGACTTAGCTACTCTGTTTGAGACAATGATCCAAGACAGTTCCAAAGGAACCAATGGTGAAAAACACTACCTCCGCAGAGAGAAAACTAGAACTAGAATTGAACTCTGAATGCAGATTGAAGCATATTTTTAATAATTTCTTTATTTTTATTATTTTATTTTTTAATGTTTTCTTTTGCAATATGGCTAATACGGACAAATGTTTCAAAATCAAACTTCCTTCTCAACAAAGGAGGAGGGCCAAAGGGTAGGAGAGAATTTGGAATTCAAAGGTTTAAAAATTATTGTTGGGGAAGTTAGGTGTTTCAGTGGATAGAGCTCTGGCCCTGGAGTCAGAAGGACCTGAGTTACTTAATTACCTAATTACCTGTGTGACCTTGGGCAAGTCACTTAATTCCACTGCCTTGCCAAAAAAAATATTGTTAAAAATTTTTTACATGTAATTGGGAAATATTTAACAAAATAAATTAAAAAATTAAAAAAGAGATGATTCTGTAACCAAAAAATGTCAGATGATCACATATTTAATCAATAGCACAGTTGAACTTTGTTTTTGACATAAAAAAGGTTAAAATAAATAAGGAACCTTCCACTGTAATCCATTCACCTTCAATAAGAAGAAAATAACCATCCTTTATCCTATTTTTAAACTGAATTATTTTAATGAGTTGAAGTCAAAGAATCTCAGCATTAGAAGAAAGGTCAGAAGAGCTTTAGGTCATTCTGTTTCTGAACAGGAATCACTTCTATAATACCCTCACTAAGGGATTACCTAGCATTTCCTTGAAGAAGTTTTTCAGAGAAAACACATTATCTCCTAACATATTCCACTGCATTTTAGAATATTACTGTAAGGAAGTATTTCTTTGAATTAAGCTGAAATTTGCCTCTCTAGAACCTCCATTCATTTCTTCAATTTCTTCCCTCTGATCATGCAGAGTAATATAAATACCACTTTCATATGACAATTATTCAAATACTTGAAGATAGCTGCCATATCTATTCTGTTTTCTTCAGGCTAAACCAATCCAATTCCTTCTAAACCTATCCAATTCCTTTAATCAATTTCCTATGGTCTCATCTCCAGACCCTGTGACAATCCTAGTCATCCTCCTCCTTATGCATGCTCATTAATCAATCTTTTCCCTAAAATGTATGTAACTGAATAATAGTTAATGATAGCCAACATTTGTAGAGTGCTTACTCTGGTGCTAGGCAGTGTGGTTTTCAAAGATGTCACTTAACTCATAACAACCTTGTGAGTTTTTATTATCACATTAAGATGAGAAAACTGAGCCAGAGGTTAAATGCTTTGTCTGGATCACCTAACCAGTAACTGTTTGAGACTGGATAGAGACCAGGCTTTAAGTCAAGAGGCCCTAAATTCAAATCTGGCCTGAGATACATAGTTAGCTGTATAATACTGTTTGCCTCAGTTTTCCTTAGCTACAAAATAATTGGATGGTTCTTGTCCTTCATTATCAAAGAGGACCAAAATGTTCTCACTATGTCAGAGACAAGTTAACAGTGGGTCTAACTGGCTACTTAGACCAATACAAGCTTAGAATGCTCTACCACAGGTCAGGCACAAATGAAAGTTCTCTAAATTTATGCATCTCGTGTTTCCTTTGTGTTGCCTCCATTCTGCCTTGCTCAAAGAGCACTGTGCCCTCTCTGATGAGGCCATGCCATGCCCCGTGCCAGTGTCTTCCATGATGCATAATCAATTCAAAAGTTCTTAAGAGAGACCTTGAAGATGTCCTTGTATTGCTTTTTCTGACCCACTGTGAGTGCTTGCCCTGTGTGAGTTCTTCATAAAATAGTCTTTTTTGGCAAGGATACATTTGGCATTCAAATAAACCCATTGTAGTTGTGCTCTTTGTAGTAATGTTTGAATATTTGGCAGTTTAGCTTAAGAAAGGACCTCAGTGGTTGGTGTCTGTCAGGTGAACTTCAGAATCTTCCTAAGAGAAATTTCTCCTCTAGGAGTAACATCAAGGACAGTACTATGAACAACAGAAATGGTATAATCTCCCCTGAAGTGGATATAATAAGGGGAGATGATGTTCACCACCCGGGAGATATACATACAATGATATTCTTAGGCATTACATGGTGGGGGGGAGACAAAAGGAATAGAGAAGTAAGAGAACCTAACATTTACCCAGATCCTTCAGGTTAGAAGAAGTCTATTAATAATGGTTATATTTCAATTATACTTTTTCCCACCTCTACTCCTTCTCAGTATGAAGGTAGGACCTGTGTTTTTAGAATACTCCCCTCCACTGATAGATTACAATCATTCTATAGTTTAGTAAGAGATCCTTTTTGTAGGGCTCAAGCACAAATTATTATTATAATCATAGCTTGGATTTATATAGCACCTACGATACTGTGCTAAGCACTTTAAAAATTTTACTTTATTTGATTTACCTTGGGAGGTAGGTGCAATTACAACCTCCATTTTACAGTTGAGAAAACTGAGACAGAGGTTAAGGGCTTATCTAAAGTTGCATAACTAGGAAGTGTCTAAGGCCATCTTTGAAAGAACAGGAAAATTTGTATGGAACTGAAGAGAGGGGTAAATAAAGAGGAGATTTATGAGAATTTAGAAAGAAAAATATGATCACTAAGAACCAACAGTAGCTTCTTGTAGATGACATCATGACTTTTCCTTTTTCTGGTAGAGTTAGTAGGTTGGGGGATCCAATAGTTTTGGTACACCTAATTCAGCAAAGAATTTGACATATTCTCTAATGCTATTTTTGTTGAAGGAAGTAAATAAGCACCATGTGCTAGGCATTGTACTAAATTCAATGCAAACATAATACTCATTTGATGCTCCCAACAACCTTAGTAGGAAGGTACCATTATTATTCCAAGTTTTTCAGCTGAGGAAATTGAGGCAGATAGATGTTAAGTGAGTTGCCCAAGATCACACAATTAGTAATTGTCTTAGACCAGGGCTCCTGTGTGTGTGTGTGTGTGTGTGTGTGTGTGTGTGTGTGTGTGTGTGTGTGTGTGTGTGTGTGTGTGTACAAAGCCAAGATTCTAAACCAGGCCTTCTGATTTTAAAGCCCCCTTTTCTCTGTACCGTGCCGCTCTTTGGCCTCCAGACTAAGCAGTTTGGAATTCACCTTGATGTTACTCCTAGAAGAGAAAGTTTGCTACTCACAATTCATACATGCCAGTTCTTGAAATATCCTAGGATATGGTTCATCTAGGTATGATGCCTTGAACTTTCTGAGGGTAAATAGGTGCTCCTTTATGTTATTCTCTCCTCTTAGATTTAAACTAAATACTAATAATGGTTTTTTGGTCCTATAAGTCTGTGTTTTAAGAAAATTTACTTTGGCAGAGAAATCAGAAAGAAATTATAAGTAATATTTTCCCTTCTCTTCATTGATCTTGAGCAGTGGTCTTATCCCTTCTTTTGCTCTCAATATGGCATTTAAAACTCTTGTTCTTAGCAAGGATGAACTCATTTTGAACTTTTCAAGAGCCTGACATTTTTTTCTTCTTTTTCTTTTTTTTTTTTTAAATCCAGGCCAAGCTGCTGCAGCATCTCCCCATTTTCCTTAAAGATCTTAGGGGACCATGCCATACTTTAATATTTATTACTAGTCCTTCTATAAATATTTTAATCTAATTCCATTGTTGAATTCCTCATCTACCTGAATCTCTTTGGATGATTTTTACCTTTTCTTACTAATCAGAATTACATCTGATTTTATCTTCAGAAAATTCATTTTTGAGATTTTCCCTGTCTTCTTGGACAGGGCCTAGCACATAGCAGGCACTCAATAAATAGTTGTTGATTGATTTCACCTGTACAATTTTAAGTCATGCGATAATAATATCTGTCCTTATCTGCCTCCTTTGAATTCAACTCTGAAATCTAGGATACATGCCAGACTATGCCCAGATTTTCTCTTTCTCTCTCTCAGAAATTCTAAGATGAAGCACTCACTTTTCCCAAAGTTTCCCGTCACTGATACTTTAGCACCTCTTCATAGGTCTAAATTAAGTCCCAAATCACATTTGCTTCATTTTTTCCTTCACTGTTTAAAACATTCTTTGTTTATGGAATTCTTATCTAGTGAGAGCATTTCACCCCATACCATGGCTTTGTGTCATAAATGCCTGTGATGGAAGCTTTGCCCCTTCCTCCACTTAGTGTTTTCTAGAGTTTTTCAGAAGCAGCAATGTACAGTCAACTCAAACAGCTCCAGGTAAATTAAAGCACAGAAAAATAAGTAAGATGAATAAGAACACCTCAGTCCTTAATGGTAGGTTCCAAATAAGTGAGGAAATGTATGAGAAATGAGAAGAATTCATCCTTATTCAACTAAGAAATTGCAGTTCGTGTGATCAGAAGTAGAAGATTGTTCCCATAGTACCAAAAGAGATCCTTTGTTTATAATGGAAAAGGCTTATGAGTCCAGGTATTAATAGGAAGAAATAGCTTAGTGCCTTTCTTAACCTCAGACTTGAAAAGCCGTGACACTCTTAGTTTTCCCCTTAGTTCAGATGTGAACAGCTGGCATCATCTCCTAAGAGGGTACAACTGCTTGGAGAGCACCTGTGGCTGAGAAAATAGTTCAGATCTATTCTGACCTTGGGAGTGAATGAATAACATTTCTCCTAGACAAGCTGCTTAAGAATTGCACCATCTCCTGGGAGAAGGAGCAATTGCATCTGTGGTAAAGAGCACACTGAACAACGTAAGATAGAACCAGATTTCTATCAACCTTTCTTCTCTAGGAGTAACATGAAGGGCAGTACTATGAGCAATAGAAATGGTATAATCTCTCCTGAAATGGATATAATAAGGGGAGCTGATGTTCACCACCTAGGAGACATACATATGATATTCTTAGGCACTACATGAGGGGGTGAGGGAGCAAATGGAGCAGAAGTAAAAGAACCCAATATTTACCCAGATCCTTCAGGTTAGGAGAAGTCTATTAACAAGGATTATATTTCTTTTTTTTTTAATTTTTTTGGATTTTTTTTTTGCAAGGCAATGGGGTTAAGTGGTTTGCCCAAGGCCACATAGCTGGGAAATTAATAAGTGTCTGAGGCTGGATTTGAACTTAGGTACTCCTGACTCCAGGGCCAGTGCTCTATCCACTGCGCCACCTAGCTGCCCCCCCAAGGGTTATATTTCAAGCATATATTTCAAGCATATATTTTCCACCTTGACTCCCTCTCAGTATTAAGATAGGTGATTCTATTGACATGAATTCTTTCCACTGATAGATTACAATCACTATATAGTTTATAGTCCTTTTTGTAAGGCTCAAGCACAAATTATTATTATTATTATAATCACAACTTTGATTTATATAGCATCCACAGATACTGTGCTAAGTACTTTAATAATATTATTTTATGTGATTACTTTGGGAGGTAAGTACAATTACACCCATTTTACAGTTGAGAAAACTAAGAGGTTAGGTGACTTATCTATAAGGTCACAGAACTAGGAAGTGTCTAAGGTCATATTTGAACTCAGGTCTACTTGACTTTAGGCACATGCACCCTCTAGCTGCCTCTATTATTATCCTGCAAGCAATCTAGTGATGAGTATGAATTGCAGTGGATTGCTACTTGTCCAATAGATAGGAATGTTATCACTGGAGGTTTTCTAGTTTTGTAAGATCCACAAGAAATTGGCAGGCTTGGCTTCACTGGCAGTCTTTAAGAACAGAGAGTCACTTTCATACAGCCTCAGATTAGGATTTTTGTGAAGGTAAACACAAACTTTCTAAATCTCTATAATAATTTTCTGTATTACTTATACTTTTCTCTCAAATTAGTTCTCCTTTATCATTATCTTGTGAGGATCTCTCTTTGGAATTGATCAAATGGCTCATACCTCCTTTCTGGTTTTAAAATAAGCATGAAAAGCAATCTCATGTCCAACAACAGGTTTATTTATTTATTTTTTTGCTTATTCTATTTTACTCCAGTGTTATTCAGTTTTGGTCTGGATTGTGATGATAATGGTGTATGAGTCCAGAGTGAGGAAACTACTTTTACCAGTATTAGCTGTCCAACTAGCAATATACAGTTACTTTAAAGTTTTATTGATATTTTATTTTGCACTATATACATTTAAAAATTTCTTCCCAAATTTCATAGATCATTCATAACAAAGTGAAATAATTAGGTAAAGCCAATGACAGAATAACCTCATTGGAGAATTCATGCAATTTTACAAATCTGTTGCATCCACTTCTTTATTTTAATTTTTTTATTAGAAGAAATATATTTTCTCTTTGTCTCACTTAATATACCCCATTAAATAAAGAGAAAATGAAAAACAGATTCCTTGCAACGAATGGGTATAACCAAGCAAAATTTCCTCAATGGCTATGTACAAAAGTACAGTATGTTTTACCTTTAATCCTCTATAATAATGGATGGCCATTTCTTAATCATAGTTCTCACAACCTTCAAATCTATATTATAATGTTATTGTATCAATTTTCTACTAATTCAGCTCATTTTATTATTCATCTGTTTATAAAAGACTTCAAAATTATTCATTTATATAATATTGTTAGAGCTCTGGTTCTTACTGTATCAGTTCATCTAAGTCTTTCTAGGTTTCTTTGAAATAATCTATTTCCTCATTTCTTACAACAGAATAATATCACAATTCATTCATGTACAATCTTCAATTCCCTTAGTTTCTAGTTTTTGTCACCACAGAAAGAGCTGTTATATGATCTTTTACTGTTTCTTTCATCTTTTAATGATAGCATGGAACACCAAGAGGGGAAGGGATTTGCTTAGAATCACAATGTCAATACGTAGACTGTAAGCTCAGTATAAATAATAATTTTATTCTTTGAACTTTTTTTGTACTTGTATCTTGAAGTAGCTAGCACTGTGCTCATCAAATCGGACTCCATGAACCATACTGTTCATGGAGTTTTCCTGTCAAAGATACTAGGATGCTTTGCCATTTCCTTCTTCAGTGGATTAAGGCAAATAAAGGGTATCTTGCCCAGAGTCACACAGCTAACAAGTGTCAGAGGTTGGATTTGAACCCAGGTCTGTCTCACTCCAGGCCCAGCACTCTGTCTCTATTAAACCATCTAGCTGCCTCCTTCTCCAGCTCATTTTACAGATGAGGAAATTGAAGCAAACAGGGTATGTGACTTGTCCATAGTCATACTACTAATAAGTGTCAGAGGCTGGATTTAAATATGGGTCCTCCTGAGTCCAGGCCTGCCACTCTGCTCCAAAGGGTGTTTGTGTGTCTCCTACCTGCTCCACATATTGAATATTAAGTTTTGGTGTTCAGTAATTTCAGTCATAACTGACTCTTCATGACCCTTCATGGGATTTTCTTGGCAATGAAACTGAAGCAGTTTACCATTTGAAAGGAGGAACTTCAACCTAGCTTATTCTATTTCTTGCTGCCTCTCCAATAATATTAATGCTTCTATTCCATCAAAAGCTAGCATTTACAAAGCACTTGAAGAGTTGAAAAACACTTTCCAATTTGCATTCTTAAAATTGGACGACTTACTGGTTCCTATATACTGGTTCCTTTCTCCATGCCTTTGTATCATCTGTCTTCAGTGCTTGGAACATCATTCTTCCTCACCTCTATCTCATGTACTTTCCATCTTCCTTCAAGGCTCAGTCAAGTTATTTCTTCTATGGAAAATCGATCCAAATTTAGCCAGTAATTATTTTGTAACTAATTTGTATTTTTGTATTTAATTTTCTGTCCATTTTTAACCCTTTCTTCTCTCCCTGCAAATGTAAGTTCTTTGAAGGCAGTTTTGTCTTTATATTCTCAGCACCATGGTGTTCACTTATCCTCTGCTATAGATTTCAGTTTCCAAATCATGGCAAATTTATTAAATCTCTGATTAGATGATTTAAAGTAAAATAATTCCTAACACTAGTAGGAAATTTTGCTGGAGTGTAATGGGGGGGGGATTTCTAGTTTTCAAATTCAGGCCTTTTTTTTTTAACTTTTCCCAAGTATCATCCAGCATGACCTGCTCTGCAGTAAACATTCTTGGCTTCAGAAATATGGATGAGCACACTTTCAATCAATTAAGAGACAGAAGGAAATAGCCAAGAAGCTAAGATAGCCAAGCACTTAAAGGCACAATGGGATCTCACTAAGTGGTGTGTCAAATTTCAACTGAGTATTAGAGGTCTTTTTTTTTTTTGAAGCTGAGCAATTAAAGGAAAAGTATTGTCTATAAAATATAATCCAATATAAAGACAAAACAAAAAGCTAGAAATATGGGTGAGTTTTGTTTTAAAAATGTTTCTCTGCCATTTGTTTTACATTATTTATTTTTAAGTCATGAATGTGATTTTTTTATTTTGGGATTGAAGGTTTCTCTATCATTTACATACATGGTATAGACTTAAATACTTAGCACTGAACAGATGAACATATTCTATTTTTACTCTTAAGTGGTGGATCCACAGTATGCAAATACTAGCTGCTTAAAATTTTTTTTTCAAACCCACAGAAGTTGCTGAAAGGATAAACATTAATAATCAATACTCCATTAGAGGATAGAAGACATATATTTATCTTTTATTTTTTTAAAGCAGTCTCAGCAGATTTAAATAGGAAATAGCTCCAGTAATATATTTTGAGGGATTGTCATGGAGTTCTTAGAGGTAACAGTGGCCTGCAGATTGACTTTGACTTTCTCTGTTCCAATAGTGTATTATATACCATGGTATCCCGGCTAAGAACCCATAGCAAAGAGGTCCTGGCAGCAAGGAAATGGAACCATGGCAGCTAGAAGCATTTAGCTGCTGCCAGAAGCCTTAGATCAGCCTCAAGGAAGCATTTACATGTCTCACACTCCTTATTCTTTTGTTTCCTCTGTAATTTTTGGGATTATGTGTTAAAAAAAATACTCTAGGCATGATCCCTTACTGATACTATTTGTTGAAATGATCTTAGAGACACATTCCATTTCTTCTGTCTTAAAGGTATCAATTCCATTGTGAATATCTGGAAGAGAGACACAAGATAGGGCTTTTTTTTTAAACTCTAAGAAATGTATCCCACTGATATCATTGTAGAAGGAGGGAATTATCTGAGAGAAGAAAACTATGAGACACTGAGAAAGAGTGGCGGAAGAGTTCAGTTGGTTAGTAGAAGGCAGAAAGCTAACATGACAAGATGAAAAGTAGTGTTCACTTTTCTCAACCATATATTTGTTTTTATATTTCTTTAATTCTTCCCTTCTAATTACTTACATACATACATGCATATGTATGTATGTGATGCAATGGAGACAGTGTTGGGCCAGGAGCTGGGAGGACCTGAACTCCATTTTGGCCTCACACACTTACTTGTTATGTGACCCTGGGGAAATCTGTTTATTTTATATCTGTTTACTTTAGTATCCTCATCTGTAAAATGAGCTAGAGGAGGAAATGGCAAACCTCTTTGCCAAAAAACTAAACCCAAATGGGGTTACAAAAAGTTAGACCAGACTAATCGAAAAACAACAATAATGTAGATACACACTTGGAATATTATGATCATATCTCCTGAGGTTGGAACTAGCTCTTAATATCTCATTTCTGCCTATTTGTATTTGGCAAATGACAAGGGGAAAAGCTTATCTACACATGGCGTCTCCAGCTGTCAGGGGAAGGGGCTCAGACTCTTACTTCCTGAGATGCTATATGGTTGGGTAAATCATAGTGGATATTAGTCCAGGATTAAAACACAGAGCTACTAAGAGGGAAATCCAGAGTTGATATCAGATTACCAAACTAGGGCTAGAAACAGATATTGAAGGTGACGAAACAAGATACAGCATCAGGAATTTAAGAGATCTGACTTAGTCTGGAAGCTGTAATCAGAATTGTGGGGAATCTGAGTTAGGATTCTAAGTCAAACTCAGGATCATGAGAGAACATGGCAACAGGAATCAAGGGGAAACTAAAGGTTAAAATCACAGATTGTAAAAGGATAAGGACAGAGATTCATATAATCAATTGTAATTAAACCTGTGAGCCTCAAATAAATTCCTGGGTTCACTCAGCGATGTCTATTCTTCATCCCCTTCATTTTAGAGAGGAGAAAACTGAGGTAATATGGTATAAATGGGATGAGGCCTGGATCTGAGATAAAAGGATCTGGATTTGAAACCTAGATCTAATATCATATTTGTGACTCTGAGAAAGTCACTTAACCAGATTTTAATTTCTTCACCTGTAAAGTAGGAAGTATGGAAAGAGCAGTGCAGAATCAGAAGATATGGATTCAGATTTTGCCTCTATCACTTACTATTTATATGACCTTGCATATGTTACTTAAATGCCCCGGGTCTCAGTCTCCTCATCTATAATATGAAGGAGTTGGTGGTACCTAATACCCCTTACAGTTCTATGATCATAAGTAAATATAAAAATGACATAATCTCTAAGGTCTCATAAAGCTATAAATCCTAGTTTTAATCTGATTATAAAGAATGACACAGTCTTGAAGATGCTTCAAATATAATTTTAATATGTTGAAATATTTTAATTAAAATAATATCATTTGAAGATTATTTACAAAAATCATTTTAACAGCTACTAAACAACAGGGAATATCCATTTTTTATGTGCTGAATATATGTAATAAGTTTTTTCTTTTGTTTTGGTCTAGACTTATGATGGTATCAGAATAAGTGATGCCCTCAGCATTCCAAGTGAGGAATCTTCTACCAATCATTTTGAAATTTGCAGTTTCAAAAAACTGTGTGTGGCACTGAGAGGTTTCAGTCATACAACCAGATAATGGTAAAGGTAGAACTTCATTATAAATCATTTTTACTCCAAGGCTGACTTTCTATCTACTATGCAAGGCTATCTCTCCTATGATTAGCTACCATCATGTCATCAGCAGAAGAATTACTTTAATTATATTAAGCTTGGTATCAAGGAAAACTTTGAATTCTTTTCTTCTTGAACTATTGTTAATAGAAGCCCATCTTTTTATAGGCTTGGTATTTAGCTTTTGAATCTACATTTTAAACTTTATATTTACTCTTATCAAACATATTTTGTTAATTCTGTCCAGTGTGTCAACCTGTTAAGATTATTTTGAGATTCTAAATCCCTCATCCATTAAATTAGGTATTCCTCAAGTCTTTACATAATTCACATTATAGATATACCTTCTATATCTTCATCCAAGACACTGAAGAAGTGTTCTACAGTACAAGTCTGAGGGCAGAACCTACTAGAGACATCCCTTAATGGTATTAATAAATACTCTTTGGTATAGCTGTTTAACCAGCTATTAATTTACAATACTTCCCTGTCACTAAGATGACAACTCTTCTTCTCTTCCAGGATGAAATGAGAAACTTTACCAAGTATCTTAATGGAATCCAGCTATCTTACATCTACAGGAAATATCTCTTCCAGTTTACATTTTTGTCAAAGAAGGAAATGAGTTATTTAGTGAAGCCCAGGAAGTACTTTTATTAAGAAATGTAAACAAAATAAATGCCCATCAATTGGGAAATGGTTAAACAAATGTATATGATAGATGAATATAAGAAAATATTACTGTGCTGTAAAAAATAAAGTATATGATGAATACAGAGAAGTATGGAAAGATCTATATAAACTGATGAAGAATGAAGTAAGGCCAAGAAAAAAGTACACACAGTAATTACAACAATGTAAAAGGCAAACCACTACACTCAAAAACCCCAAAGTAAATGTAATAAAATTATAAAGAACAATTAGGACTCAAATGAAGAGATATGAGACAACTCCAGTCTATTCTTCATGGAGGTGAAAGGTCCATGGGTGTTACTTATTGAACTTTTTCAATGTATCTTTTAGATGTACTTTATTTTTCTTCTCTAAAAACTACTCTTTGTCATATGGGATGCCTCTGGGAGGGTTGGAATAACGAAAAAAGAAAATATCAATTGAAAATGGCAGGAAAAAAGTCCAGGACACACTCTTCCCCAAAACCCTTCTAAATTTCTTTAAATAATGCCTCAAAACAAATTCTGGAGATGCAAAACTCACAAAAGGATGGAATAAAACAATCTTCCAGACCACAACAACTTAGAAAATCAGCAGGAAATACCTCTTTCAATAGGGTTAAAGTGTAACAATTCAGTGCAGTCTGAGCCCCAGCAAAAGCACAATAGGTCTTGGGAGTGACTGGTGGCTGCCAGAGTGCCAGCCCACTATCAGAGAGAGGGTCAGACAACTGATCAGAAGGAGATTGCAGGGTTCCCTTTGCTGTCACGTATAACAGGATTTGTTGCATTGTTCATGCTTGGATCCGGGTCAAAGTCCTGGGTCTCAGTCCTAGGGTGAGGAGGGGCATCAGCACACCAGAGCTTGTGGCAGTAGGGCAGTTAGGACCCTGGTAACAGTTCCAGGACAGAAAAGAGTCCTTAGGGTCACTCATAGGCCAGAGCACAGAAGAGGAGAGAAGTAAACACACCTCTTCCTACATCATACCACCCTGGAAGAAACAAAAACTTACAGGATCCAAGAATTATCTCTGAATTCTTGCTATACACACACACACACAGACACACACACACACAGACACACACACAGACACACACACACACACACACACACACACACACACACACACACACACACACAACCCCCAAACCGAAAGTTTTGGACAGTGCTCCCTTCACTCTGGAAGCAGAGTCTACTTTCACATAGAATCAAAAATAAAGAAATAGGTTGGAAAAATAAGCACACAGCAGAAAAAGATCCTGAGAAAGGTACTATGGTGACAGGGAAGATCAAAACACAAACTCAGAAGACAATAAAGTCAAAACTGCTATATCTAAAGTCTCATATTGAAAATCTGAATTGGTCTCAGGCCATGGAAAAAGTTCAAAAAAGATTTTTAAAATAAGGTAAAAGGAAAAATTGGGAAAAGAAATGAGACTGATGCAAGAAAATTATGAAAAAAAAGAGTAAACAGACTGGTGAAGGAGACACCCTCCAAAAATATTAAAGAAGACAACACCTTTAAAAACACATTAGACCGAATGGTAAATGAGGCACAAAAACCAATCTAATCTCTAGCTTTCTTGAAGACTGAAGTTAAGCTACTAGAAGTCATCTTTCTCTTTTTTTTTCAATATGAGTTTTCCTGATTGCTCTAAGGAAACAATACAGAGTTATCTAATAACTATAGTTTAACTTTGGAGAGAAAGGAAACCACTATTTTGGCCCAGTTGAATTTTTTAACCATGTAATAAGGGAGTCATGATTTATACAAAATATTTTTTTTCTTTCAGAAAACTCTTTGTTTTTGCTTTTAAAAAATCAAGTGTTAATTTACCTAAAGATCTTAAGGGCATAGAACAAAGGAAATAAATTTATTTTTTAGAGAGGCAAGACTGGGTGACAGAAAGATCACTAAGTTAAGATAGTATAAAACTATGTTCAAATTTCAGATACCAAACTTACTAAGTTCTTTGATCCCAGAAAAGTTACTTAACCAAGATAAGCCTCAGTTTCATAACTGGACTTTACAACAATTACATTATTTGCACTAATTACCTGCCAAAGTTGACCTGAGGAAAGTACTTTGTTGACTTTAAAGTTGCATAAATGTGAGCTGTTTTTATTGAATTTGTAAGATATATATATATATATATATATATATATATATATATTACTGACTGAAAAAGTCAATATTCAGCACTCATTATATACTAGGAACTGTACTAAGCAATAAAGATAAAGATAAAAATTAGTTTTCTAAGTGAGTCTACATTTTAATAGGGGAACATAATACTTTTAGGAGAGTGATAGTCAAGGAAAGAAGTTAATTAAGTCTACGATTACATAGGGATGGTGAGTTGATCCATAGGTCAAAAGAGTGACATAACAAGTTTGATTAATTTTTATAAGCTTTTATTGATGACTTTTTTATAATTGTCATAGTTTTGCCCAGTATCCCTCTCTCATAGAGAGCCATGCTATATAACATAGATTTTTTTAAACACAAAAATGAAGAAAAAAATCAGGACAAATAAACAGTGCATTGAAAAAATTCCAAACATGGTATTATACAATATTCACAAAGAGCAGTAGGTTGATGTGTCCTCTAATATCTCTTCAGATGATTCCTGGTTTTTTTTAACTCTCACAATTTTTTTAACTTATAAATAATATGTTTCCTATATCTGATATTATTAGGTCTAATTTCATCTGTTCAGTGACCTTTTCAATTTTATAGGATAATAAAATTCATTTACTTTGAAAGTTATAATGGTTAAATTTAGTCCTTTCTTCATCATATTCTCTTTTATCATTAAGAAGTACAATCCACAGTTTGATAAAATTAATCTGAAATTTATTCACACAGAGAGTCTTTTAATTCATCCTCAACACAATACTCAGTAAAATTCATCAATTTATATTTACAAATTATTTTTGCTTATCCAGGATGCAGGAGCCCCAAATCACTTAAAAGAAGTTTTTCCCATGGATAGGGTTTTGAGTTTCCTAGTAAATATATATTCCTGGAAATTGAAATTTATTCTTGAAATTTTCTGAGACTTCTTTGTTAATAACTGTTGTTCTGGGGGAAAAAATGAAGTTCCCATAAAAGGCCTGTAAATTGTTTGTCCTTCTGCTTTGAAACTGAATGAAAAGAATTAATTTATTGGTAATTTGGATACCATAAGATGTAACTTCACTGTAGTTGACAACTCCTTACCAGTTTGTTTTTAGTCTTAGTTTCTTGTGTATAGTAGTAATAGTGTTTAGTAAAAATGCTTATTGAATTGAATTACATAAATGAACCTTTATATATACTATGATAAAATTCCTTGGTACTATAATCAATTAGCTATGGAACTTATGACACAAAGAGAGCTTACCAATAATCATTGCCTACATTGCTCTAGTCAAATGCCATGAATTTGAAACAGATTGTATATATTTCCCAATTGGTAAAAGTTCTGACTTTTATGCAACCATGGTAGGTTTCCCCTAAGGAGTGAATGCATGAACAAAAACATTTATTCCTATTTATAGATTTTGTGAAATAAATCAGCCAATTTGAACCACTTAGAAGTGCATATTCCCTATTGACATGATCCTTGACAATCCAAAACCAACTGGCTTAATCAATACTGGCTGAATAGTTAGCAAGCAACTGCTGCAGTCAGACCACACTACATAGGTATAAAAACATCCAATTTTGTTTGCTACATTCAATCCTTGATATACTAAGTATTTATTTTTTCTTTATTCTTTAAGCATTTTTCAAAAGTAAAATCAATTAGAGTAAAATGATTTAGTTGAGACTTAGGATAATTTTAGCAAAGATTCCACAGAAGTCCTACTCTGATGTTTCATTAGAACATTAAAGTGATCTAGGCTCTCAAAGGTTATGCAAGTGAGATTTAAGCTTGAAGGCCTTAGGAAGTCCAAAATATTTTGTATATGGTCTTGGTGAAAGACTATGTCTATTGTCCAAATACCAGCAAGCTGACTACTAGGTAATTACTGAATAGACTTCAGTCCTCTGAGGTCTCTTGCTCCTTTTACAGGATAGTATAGAGTTGGTAAACTGAAGCCCATAGATTATATTCAACTGCTACTTGATTTGTATGGTCTTCATTTATAAATGAAGTTTTTTTTTTGTTAGTTTGGTATTAAGATGAACTCCAAGCTTGTATAAAAACATATGGTGAGCTGGATTTAATCCATGATAGTATGTGGACCTCTGGTGTAAAGCAGTGGAAAAAAGAATATAAAGAATCACATATTTTTAGGTTATCTATAGACATTAATTTACCTTTATAGCTCAGATTATGAGATTCTAAGAGGTGGAAGCAAACAGTGAATACACTTTAGGCATGGGGATAATTTATGAAAAGGCAGAGAGACAGGAAACAATGACATGTATAAGGATGAAAAAAAGTAAAGAAACGAGTTCCTGAATGTCATATCCTTGTAGACTTTCTTGCTATATATTACTGTGGAAGGTATTAAAAAGTTAAAGATAAGTGACAGCAAAATTCATAGGTTCTCCTTGGGCAATTGGAGGAGCCTTAAGATATGTTAAGGGGAATGGATAAAGGAAGGGAATCAGCATTTATATGTCATCTAATATGTGTCAGGCACTTTGCTAAAAGCTTTATAAATCTCTCATTTGATAAAAAAAGAAAATGATCAATATTAGAGGGATGTGGGAAAACTGGGACACATACATTATTGGTGGAGTTGTGAACTGATCCAACCTTTCTGGAGAGCAATTTGGAATTATACTCAAAGGGCAAGAAAACTATGCATACCCTTTGATCAAGCAATATGATTACTGTGTCTGTATCCCAAAGAGATAGCAAGAAAGAGGGAAAGAACCTCATGTACAAAAATATTCATAGTTGCTATTTTTTGTGAGACAAAAAATTGGATGCCCATCAATTGGGGAATGGCTAAACAAATTGTGGTATAGGAATGTCATGGAACACAGTTCTGTAAGAAATAATGAGGGATGGGACTTCAGAATAGCCTGGAAAGACCTGCATGAACTGATGCTGAGTGAAATGAGCAGAACCAGAAGAACATTATACACACTAACAACAGCAACAATGGTTTCTTCCATTTGGATTTGATTCTTCTTTCACAACATGATTAATATGGATCTATGTTTGGCATTATTACACATGTATAGCCTATATTAGATTACTTTCTGTCAGGGGGAGGAAGGAGGAGGGGAGAGAATGGAGGGAGAGAGAAAAATGTAAAACTCAAAACCTTGTGAAAAAAAAGACTGATGAAAACTACCACTGCATGATGTTGGAAAAACAAACAAATAAAAATATTTAAAATAAGTATTATCTTATTAGAAAACACTTAATAAGCATCTACTAGATTCTAAGCACTGTACTAAATGCCAAAATTACAAAAGAAAGGCTAAAATAATCCCTGCCCTCAGTGAGTTCGCAGTCTAACGGGAGAGACTACAAGTAAATGAACAAATGAACAAACTAAATGAACAATGAACAATGAACAAAAACTGATCTATCCAGTATAAACTAGAGATAATCTTTGAGGCACTCGCAGTAAAGAGGTCTTGGAAAGACTTCTAGAAGGTAGAATTTTAGCTGGTACATGAAGGAAGTCAGGGGATAAGGAAGCAGAAAATTCCAGGCATGTGGGACAGCAGCAAAAATGCAGAGACAAAAAAAAAAAAAGGAGAAACATTCCTGAAACAGTTGATCACTTCATATTGCAGAGTTCATGATCATCATAGGCAAAGGGCTCATCATGAAGATAATTAGAGCTTATGTGTCAATATTTGTTAAAAATCAGTCTTCAAAAACAATGGCTAACTGTCTACTCTTTGCCATGAGGAGCTGAGGATATAAGGATAGAAATGAAACAGTCCTTGTCCTTATGGAGTAATATGTACTTGATGAGACAATTAGGTATCTGTAAAATGTGAATATAAAATATATATAAAATACACACATATATAAAATACATACAAGGAATGGGAAAGGGATAGAAAGGGAAGGAGAAGGGAAAAGAATAAATGGGGATATAAGAAGAGGTCAAAAGTAGTCTCATACCTTACAGAACTCACAATTTAATGGAAGAGACGATAGATAGATAGATAGATAGATAGATAGATAGATAGATAGATAGATAGAGGGGCTATATAGAGGATATATAAAAAATAACAGGGGGAAGATACTAGACCCCCTCCCAAGTAGGGGAAGGGAGAAATTTTCTATAGAACATGGGGTTTAGGACTTAAAGAAAAACAAGATAGGATGTAGAGATGAAGAGGGAGAGCATTCCAGGTGAGGTATAAAGTCAGAAAAAATGTCTATAGTTGAGGAATAGGAGTGTCTTGTTCATGAAACAGTCAAGATGCTAGTGTCATTGGAACAAAGAGTACAAGTTGGGAAGTAAGGTGTAAGAAAATGAAAGGAGGCTAACTTATACAGGGCTCTGAATGCCAAGCAGATTTTGTATTTGATCCTAGAAGCAATGGCAAGCCACTGAAATTCATTAAGTAGGGAGAAGGGAACTTTACAGACTCTACAAAAGAAGAAAAGGACTTCTGGGGCCAGAAATGATGAGATCTCCTTAGTCCCATATAGTCTCTATAAATGTGTCCCACTTTTATAGTTTAGGTTTGAACCTGCTCTCTCCAAGAATCTCATATGGGCAAAGGAAGAGTGTGCCCCTGAGTGGATGGGTGAGAACTATTTTGTAACTTCTGTTCTGAAGGACATTTTTAGTAAATACTGAGAAAATAATTTTCTAGAAGCTGGTGGAATTTACTGGTTGATTTATACTGGGGAGAACACCAGATAAAGATTATGAGGTATCATATTAGGAATAATACCCTTTTGGGATTATCCGTCCAATCCTAAAAGGGGGAAACAATATTCTCTCCTCTGGGAACTTAAGTTGGCAGTAGAGTGTGAGCTGAGTAAGTGTTCCAAGTTGGTGAATGATAAGACAGGTATATCTGATTGTAGTCACAGAGCAGCACCACAGAATAAGATGGGCTTTGGGAGCTAGAAGTTGCTTGGGATTATTGCTGCAGTTTTCCAAATGCAGACCTAATTTATTCTATTCTTCAATTCTGAATCCAGCTAATTAGCCATTTCTAGTTTCTGTTCAAAATCTACATACCAATAGACTATCTCAATAGGCTATGGATACAGCAATATCATAATCTGGGCAAAGAATGCAAAGAATGCAAAAGCCCATTTTGCCCCATACTGATGTCATAAATTTGACATCATGAGATATCACAGTTTACAAACAATCAAAACTTCGATTGACTCGAAGGGTTATGGAAGGACACATTGTGAGTGTAAATAGGCTACAATGCATTGCCAACAATATCTTGGATAAGAGATAGCATCATCTAGATGGATCATCTAGAACACATATAATCAGAAAAAAGAAAAGGGCCTGTCACATTGCCTTCTATATCCCCAATTAGACTATTAACTTCTCAAGGATGGAGACTCTCTTTTGCCTTTCGTTCCCTAACATTTAGTGCTTAATAAAGACAGCTATAATGAGTATGAAGGACAATGAATGGACAGGCAAATATTCTATCTGTCGATTAAAAATCAATATTAAAAGGTTCATTGGAAGGATTCTGATGTGTTCAGTAGATAATCTTATGCAGAGGTTTGGGTTTTGTTTTTTTTTTTTTGGTTTTTGCAAGGTAACGGGGTTAAGTGGCTTGCCCAAGGCCACACAGCTAGGTAATTAATAAGCATCTGAGATCAGATTTGAACCCAGGTACTCCTGACTCCAGGGCTGGTGCTTTATCCACTACGCCACCTAGCTGCCCCATTATGCAGAGTTTTTTGAAGGACACTGATAGGAGTCACAAAAAAGAAGAGAAAGTACCACTTAATATCAGTCAGACCTTACTTTAGGCAAGATAATTACCCTCTTTGGGCCTTAGTTTCTTTATCTGAAAAATGAAGATATGGTCCTAGATATCCTTTAAGTTAATTTACAAATTTAATATGTGATAATAGTTGTGTTATTGACTGTCTCTATTAACTAAGAGCCACATACTAATTATTGATTTTTTTTTGTTTGTTTGAGTTTTGGTTTCCCAAGAATTGGTTTCTCAGTTTCTGTGCTCATCCCAGAGTTAAGAAAAGTCACAAATTTCGCTTGGCATACTGTCTCCACTTCCAGGTGCTGTGCATGAAGACATTCCAAAAGAGAAGATAAGGACATGACTAGTATTCTTCCATCCTGATTCATTTTGATGTGTAAAGCTCCACAGATGAAGAGAAGAAGGAGGAACAAGATGAAAGAAACTTAGTGTTGGAGCACTATTCTGCTTGTTGTTATGCACTTTTAATTATTGAAGCTCCTAAAGCACATCCCCATATTTCAGGAATCAGAGGTTTTTATTACCTGTGCTGAGAGGTCTTGTGACCTCTTGGAAATACTGAATTTCACCTAATATTGCATGCCCTTTTAAAGCCACATCTAGCTTTGTACCTGAAAGTTTATCTTTTCTGTAGACATTTCAAGTATCTTATAATTAGAACTTGAGCAATGGCCAGTTGGTGTTTTAGGCTACTACATCATGGCAATGTTTTCATCTGATTCAGGGAAGAGAATAGATTGTCAAAGAGATTTTTGGATCCAAGGAAGGATAACAGTAAAAGTCTTAGAGTTCACATTCCATCAAAAAACATAGCTTAGTACTGTATAACATTGTTAGGATTTCATTACAGAGAAGCCTGATACTCTTAATAACTTCAGAAAGCTGTGTGCTTTGTCTTTTTTAATGTTAAATTTATTATTTTTCTTTTTTTTCAGGATCAATATTTCCTTTTTAATTATCTGAAACATCTATTACCGTTTTCCTCTGTGCAACCTACCTATCATCCAATATAAAGTTACATGGTGTTGTCTCTTGACAGTGTGGGGTCTGCTAACCAGGAACAGGTGTCTGAGTTCAGACTCCAGTTCTCTCAGTTACTTTTACATATTCTTTTGATGTCTCTTTATATGTTTCTCTCTCATCATCTTTATTGATTTCTATTTATAAAAGGAAAATAATGTAATCTGACTGGCAAAGTATTCTGATATGCTATGAATTATTTATTTTACAAATAATCTTATTCAGCCCTTTCAATTTTGAGTGATGTAATATTCCCATTGTGTCTTTGATGGTTTTCCTTCTATTTTTCCTTTGAATCTTTTAATCGTGTGTCATTTAGTTTTGTTCCTATCAGAGAAATGCCTTTAGTTTTCATGAGGTACACAATCATAATTACTGAAAATTATCCTTGGCATTACTCAACAGAGAAAAAATAAGGATGAAGACAGTTGAGACATTTGTTGTTTAGTAAACTCACTGAACAAAAATAAAATGAAAAATTTTTTAAAGTTGTCTTAGGTATTATGTTTATTTTTCTTTCTAACTTTTTTTCTGTTTTGATTTGATTCTTCTTACACAACATGATTAATGGATCTATGTTTAGCATGGTTATACATAAATTGTCTATTTTAGGTTGCTTTCTGTCAGAAGGAGGGAAGGTAGGAAGTAGAAAAATATAAAAATCAAAACCTTGCAAAAATGATTGTTGAAAATTATTGTTGCACATAGTTGGAAAAATAAAGAAAATTATTATTTCCTGCAAAAAAATGAAATGAAATGAAGACAAGGACTGGTCCTCAACATCAGAGTTTATCTATATGGATAAATATATCCTGCTCCAAGTCAAACAGAAGCATGTTTTCTTTTTCTTTTTCTATTTCACTGGGGTAATCGCATCTATTTAAAAAAACTAAAGATACTCAAGGGAAAAATAATCATCTCAGAAACTTGAAAAAAGACCAGGCTCACAGAAAAAAAATCAGAAATCCAGAATAAGGAATAATGGAAGAGTAATGGGAAAAACTGAGTGACCCCGAAAAAGCCAATAACACATCACTTAATGGAGTTCCATGCTCCACTGCCTTTATAAAGGGGTTCCATTCTATCAAATTTTCCATGTGTCTCATCACCCTGCCTTCTTACCTTTCACCTTCTATTCCTATTCATCTGTCATATTTACTCACTGTCAAGAAGAAAGTCTGCTTTCTTTCCTGAAAAACCACTTCCCTTTTGCACAGCTGGTCTCTGTTTCCATTTATGGATCTGCATTAAGGCTGCAGATTTGTCTGTCCCTATGTCTGTAAAGCCATTAAGGCTGAAGATTATTCCATATCTTTTTTTTTAAATCCACATAGTATGTTTTATATTTGTTGTACTGAATTTGGGCCAAACTACTCCTAGAAATTGTTTTAGGTCAACAAACAATTCAACCAACATAATTTAAGAAAAACATTCTAGTTGTGCCATGAGATTGAAAAACAGCAGAGAGAAGGGCAAACAATTCAGTTCTTTGTACTGTACTATAGCTATTAGTTTGTAATGACAAAGTGACTTCAAGTATCTTTACATACTTCAGAAAAATAAAGATGTAAAGTTTGGACCTGAAATACAATGAAATTTGTAAAAAATGTACAGAGAGCCAAAATTCAATTCAACAAATGTTCAATAAAATATTTTTGTTATAAGATATTTACTCATGCCACTACCTCCTTTAACCAATCTTCTTCAGTCATTAACATTATTACATGGAATCACATGTGAGAATAGCATGCATAGCAATCACATCCCGGTAAACTCTGTTTCGGTTGAGAGTAACATCTAGGAGGGGTATCAGTCTAACTGAAGAATACTAGAAAAGTATAATTTGCTAAATAAAAAACACTGATTCCACGAGAGATCAAGAAGAAATAAAACAAAGTTTGAAAGACTGTTCAATAAGAAGAAAATGTGAAATAATCTCATAGGAAGAAAAACTTTCTTGAGAAAGCGATTGGGGAGAGATAATTTAAGAATAACTGTACTATCTGAAAGCTATGAGTAGAAAATGCATTATATTTCAAGAAATCATAAAAGAAAACTTTCAAGATATGTTAGATACAGAAAACAAGGTAGAAATTGAAAGAATTCACTCATTGCCTCCTTGAAAGAGATCCAAAATGAAAACTTCCTAGAATATCATAGTCAAAACCCAGAGCTCCTAGGATAAGGGAAAAAATACTACGAACAGCAAAAGAGACAATTCAAATAAAAAGGAACCACAATCTAAAATCACACAAGTTTTAGCAGCCATGACTATAAAGAAGCATAGAGCTTAGAATATGAGATGTTAGAATGAAAAAAAATCTAGACTTACAATTTAGAAGGACCAACGTAAAAGCTATATAATACAAATGGGTAAAATGCACCTCAGATGCCTTCCAAGCATTCTTGATGAAAAGATCAGAAATGAATAGAAAATTTGATATAAACACAAAAGTCAAACATAAAAAGCAAACACGATAGAGAAATTTTAAAGAACAATTAAAAAAGTTAAATTGTTCATATTCTTTTAAGAGGAGATGATACATGTAGCCCCTAAAAACATTATCATCACCAGGTGTCAGAAGAAATCTAATTAGACAGTGGGTCTAGGTCTCCCATAAATGGAGTGTACAAAGAGGAATATATACAACAAGGAGGTAGCAATAGCAGGAAGGTGGCGCAGACAACATTTAAACCTCACTCTTATTTGAACTGGTTAAAGGAGGGAAGAATATTCACATGTGCAATTGGGTATGAATTTCATCTTACTCACGAGGGAAACAGGAAGGAAAGGAGTGAAGATAAAGGGAGAAATAAATGGAAAGGTACATTAAGAATCATTAGTTAAAAGCAAAACAGACATTTAAAGAAGGGCCTCAAGTATCCTTAAGTGAAGGATAACTTTAAGATAATAGGATGGAGGGAAATACACAGCAATTATAATTATGAATGTGAATGGAATGAACTCACTCATTAAACAGAAGAGGATGTCAGAATGGATAAGAAACGAGAATACATCAACATGTTTTAAGAAACAAATGTGAAACAGAAAGATATACATACAGTTAAAACAGGGAGACAGAGCAGACAGTATTATGTTTTAGCTGAGGCAAAAAAAGACAGGAATAGTGATCATGATCTCAGACAAAGCAAAAGCAAAATTTAGACCTATTTAAAAGAGATAGAGACATTATATCTTGCTGATGGATACCATAGACAATAAATTAACATAAATACTAAACATATATGCTAAGCCAAATGGCACAGCATCTAAATTTTTCAAGAAAAAGCTAAACAAATTATAGTAAGAAATAGACTGTAAAACTTTGACTCTCAATTGATACCTCTCAGACTTAGACATTTCTAGCCATAAAATAAACAAAAAAGAAGTTAAGAAACTTTATAGAATTTTAGAAAAGTTAGATATGATTGACCTCTGGTGAATGCTGAATGGGAACACATGAGTATATCATCTTCACATAATCATGTGTTAGGATATAAAAACCCCACAAATTAAAAACAGCAGAAATTAAGTGCATCTTTTACTGACTATAATGCAATAAAGATTAAATTTAATAAAAAAATACTTTAAAGCAAAGATGAAAAATTAATTAAAACTAAATAATAATCTTTAAAATGGCTAAGTCAAAAACAAATTACAGAAGCATTCAATAATTTCATTAGAGATAAAGACAACAAAGATAATATATAAAAATTGTATTACAGTAAAAGTATTACTTGGCATAAAATTTTTATCTCTAAAATTTTTATTTAATAAAAGAGAAAAAAGAGTATATTAATCAATTGGACATGCAACTCATAACCCCCCCAAAAACTAATAAATATCACCTTCTAACAAATAAACACCAAAAAATTTTTTGAATACAAAAGAAAAAATTAACAAAATTGAGAGTAAAAATTAATAACTTAATAAATAAAATTTAATTTATTTAATAACTAAATAAAACTGAGAGCTATTTTTAAAGAAATAAAATAAATTAGCCATTATCTGATTTGATGTAAAAAGAAATGTAGTTCACTACCTATCAGCATTATATTATTATTATTATTATTATTATTCTGTTACATATTATATGCTATTATATTACCAATATCAAATTGAAAAAGGTGAATTCACAATCAATGAAGAGAAAATAAAGCAATTTATAAGGAGCTATTTTGCCCAATTACATTCCAATAAAACTGATAATCTAAATGAAATTGATGAATATTTACAAAAAATATAAATTGCCCACATTAACAAAACAAATATCTCTCTATATATCCATATCCATATCCATATCTATATCCATAACTATATCCATATCCATATCCATATCCATATCCATATCTAGACATATAATACTATCAGAAATAGCATTTGAACAAGCAATGATCTCCCAAATTCTGAGGATTATATTTACACATGAACTCTACCATGAAATAGAATTATATTTGAAAAAATAGGTGAAATGATCCCATCAAATTCCTTTTATGATGCAAATATAATCTTAATACTTAAACCAGAGAGAGTTGAAACAAAGAAAATCATAAACCAATTTCCCTAATGAATATTGGTGCAAAATCCAAAAATCAGATAGATATCAGCAAAAGTACCATCAGTATTTCACAAAAATCATACATAGACTATGAATAAGCTAGATTTATACTGGGAATACAAGGATTGTTTCAATATTAAGAAACATAAACAGAAGCACCCATATTATAATTAATTATAATCAATAATCAAACCAACAAATAATATATGATTATATGAATAGATGCAGAAAATTTTTTGAAAAAATCCAACTCTTGTGTTAAAAACGCAAGGAAACAGAAATAAATGGAGCTTTCCTTAATATGATAAGTAGTATCTGTCTAAAAAACCAAGATCAAGCATAATCTGTAATGGGAATAAGCTAGAAGCCTTTTCAGGGGTGAAGATAGGATGCTCATTTATCACCACTATTGTTTAATATTATACTAGAAATATTAATGATAGAAAGACAATAAGAAGAAATAAATGAATACATACAGTTAATAAGGAAATGAGATTATCATTTTAGCCAGTATAATTGTTTGTTTAGAGAAACTCAATGATTCAACCAAAAAAACTAAAACAAGAAGTTTGTCAAAGTTGCAAGAAAAAAATAAAACTCCACACACCATTAACATTCTTATATATTACCAACAAAATTCAGCAGAAAGAGAAATTCCACTTAACACAAGTATAAAAAGTATAAATTCTTAGGAATCTACCTGCCAAGACCCACATACAATTATGAACACAATTGTAATATCACATTAGAAAACACAATTATAACAACACAATTATAAATCATTTCTTACATATATAACATATCTAAATAGATGAAAAAATATTAATTGCTTATAGGTAAGTGGAACAAATATAATAAAAATGATGAAACTACACAAATCAATTTAGTTATTCAGTATCATAACATATGATCAAAATTTTACTTTATAGAACTAGCAAAGAGAAAAGGAAAATTCATCTAGGAAAAACAAAAGATCAAGAATTTCAAGGGAATCAATGAAAAAACAACCCAACAGTAAGAATAGGGTCTTGAAGTACCAGAAATCATACTGTACTACAGAGCTGTAATTGTTAAATAATCTGATACAATGTAGAAGAAAAAGAGAGGCTAATTGGTGGGTTGGAGTGTATACTCAATATATATATATATATACACACATATACATATATATATGTATATATATACACATACACATACATACATGTATGTTTGTATGTATATATATTTATATACACAAATGAACATAGTAACCTAGTGTTTGATAAACCCAAAGATCCTAGTTAGTAGGGAAGGAATTCAAAATTTATCAAATACTACTGGGAAAACTAGATAGTCTGTAGAAACTAGGCATAGACCAATATTTCATATTACGTATTAAGATAAGCTCAAAATTGGCACGTGATTTAGACAAACAGAATAATAGAATAAACAAATTAGTGGATATTTAAAGAAATTAATTGTTAGATTTATGAATAGGGGGGAAAAGTCACAATCAGACAGGAGAAAGGTTGGCAAAGAGTAAAATAGGTAATTTTGATTACATAAAATTAAAAAAATTTTCATGAAGAGTACAGCTAAAATTAAAACAAAGGCAGAAAATTGGATAAAATTTCTGCAGCAAGTTTCTTGAATGAAGATCTCACTTCTTAGATATATAGAAAACAGTCAAATTAACAATTTCTCATTTGACAAAAGTCAAAGGATGTGAATAGGCAAATATCAGAGGAAGAAATTCAAGCAATAAATAGCAATATAAAAATGCTCTAAATCACTAATTATTAGAAAAATACAAATTAAAATAACTCAGAGGGTCTACCTCACATCCATCAAATTGATCGAGATGACAAAAAAGGAAAATGACAAATAATGATTTCTTGTTTCAAATCTTGAATCTCTGGATTTGTCAAACGCAAGACTACTATGGTAATTTACTACTGGGTATTTTGTACTACTTAATCTATTCTTTGATGATTGCTACAGTAATACAGTTTATGATCCCCAAGTGGTAACACAAAGAGTAAGACATGACCGATAAACTAAACAACTGCTTAAATAACATTATTTCATTGATTACCTTAAAATTCTTGCTCTTTTGTTCATCAGATGAATTTTGTTATAATTTTTTTAGGCCAATGAAACAATTTTTTTGGCAATCTGATTAGCATGACAGTAAGTAAATTAATTTAGGTATAATTACTATTTTTATTATATTGATGGCTTATTTATGATCAATCATGATATATTTTAAATACAATACATATTTGTGTTTTCTTGTTTTCTTAATTTATAGAAAGTATAAAGAATGGAGAGAATTTTTAAATTGAAAATAAAATTGAACTTTAAAAAGTTTATACTTTTTGTTCTAGAGCTATTTAAAATTTTTTATTTATTTATTTAATGCTATAAGGTTAAGAATGACTTGCCCAAGGTCACACAGCTAGGCAATTATTAAGTGTCTGAGGTAGAATTTGAACTCAAGTCCTCCTGACTCCAGGGCCAGTATTCCATTCATGTGCCATCTAGATGCCCCCTAGAGTATTTTCTTTAAAAAAAATTGAGTGACTTTTAAACTCAAAAAACATTACTAGCTCAAAGATGGCTATAGACTGAAAACCAAACTACTTAATACTGGCAATCAAGGTTTTCTACAATAGGACATTAATATGTCTTGCAAGTCCCATTTCTCCCTATTATTTGACAGAACCTTTCATTGCACTCCCATAGCATGGCCCTCAGTCATGTCCTACTTTTAACTATAGGAATTTGGGTAGATGTTATTTCTGTCACCATAAACTTTATGTTGGCTGTTTTAGAGAAAAGAACATCCCTTTCACATTTGTATTACATTTCAGCACACTGCATTATACATAGAGAGATTTGATATTTTATGAATGAATCGTATGAAGTATGTGTCATTTGCTTGGCTTGTAAAGGAAACACACAAGTAGGTGCTTATGAGTCATGACCCAAAATATGATGGTCGTTGAACTTGAAAGGGTATTTAAGGGGACTATGTTTGAGAGACCCTGGGTACTAAACGATTAATCAATTCATTCAATGGTCTCAAAGCAAAGATTTCCTAAGCAAGAAACAAGCACTAGCACCATCCCCATAATATTCATAATCCATGTAAGTTGGCTTATGAAAACCTTTGAAATGATTGCAGTTGTACTGAACTTTTTACTATGAAGATTAGCATGGTATAAACTCATTTCCATCTAGAAAGAAGGAATTTATTAAAGAAAAACTAGGAAATATGGAGGACATAAATATATAAGGCTCTTTCCTTAGAATAAGCATGACCAAACTGTGGTCATTCATATTTAATTAAACTGGAGCCTGCCAAGAGTCAATTTTGATTAAATGACTGCTATTCACATGTCTTACAAAGTATGTATCTGTTTCAACTCCATTTTTGATTTCTGTATTCCATGTGGTGCTCTCTACCACCTACTACATCTCATCTTTAAGGATATGATGATTCCACAAATTCCAGCTAATGAAATATGTAAAATGTAATGTGTCTACAAAGGAAGGAATAGGACCCTCAATCTAGAATATGTGTTTCTATAATGCTTATCTTTGGGGCAAATTCACATTTAAAACAAGTTGTAATATATTTTGTTTTAATAAACAAAAGAAGATTACTGCCCTTCCTACTTTCTTCTCTGATTGTCAAGACATTTGTATTACACAGTATCACTGAAATGAAAACTGGAATTGGGAGCATTTACAAGAGGTTGGCTTTATTCCTTATATTAGACAAAGATGAAAATCAGGGAATGAAATTATAAATGTTCCCTTCTCTGAAAATAAAAAGAAAATTAGAGGAAAATAAGCATTTTAATCTAAAAAAATTTAGCTATAAAAATTTCAAAAATTTATGCAAAGTTTTCCTACAAAAGAAAAAATAGAAGAATCTAGTTGGGAGTCAGTATCTGTGGGAAGAGGCAACATTACATAAATAAATAAAGGACTACTTTTCCAACATGGATACAAGGAAAATGATGTAATCAGAACAGCAGGTTTATGTCACAGTAGTAAAGTTTGCATCCTTAAGATTTTTAAGCCAAAATGTGAGGATAAGCTTGCAAGCAAACAAACAAATAGGTCAAAAGGGAGAAAAAGATTAATTTCATTAAAAATATTATATATATATATAAATATTATATATATATGTATGTATATTTATATGTATACAAATAGGTATATATATATATACACACACATACACATGTGTATATATGTGTAAATACACAAATACACCATTCTACTATAAAGTACAGCAAACCTAAGTTGTCCTTGAACAACAAAGGGAAAGCTCATTTCCATTCAATTTTTAGAAAGAATATATTCATAGAAGGTATAATTATTTAAACCCTAAGTACTCTTTTGGGCTGCCAAAGAAGAAACAGGGATCGGTTTTAAAATGCCATAGCAACCTGAGTTTAGAATTTCCCACACTTTCTAAACTGGTTTTTAGATTCACCACTCTAATTTTTAAATTTTCATAAGCAGTAAAATATGACATAATCAGATTTTCAGGAAGCATTCCCTGGACTAATCTCCCTTGCCCAGAGTCAAATTTGGACATCTTTTTTGGGTCATGGTGTCACAGACTAGAGTAAACTTGGGCAATAGAATATTAGACCTGTAGTTAAGAAGAACTGAGTTCAAATCTAATCTTAGATACTTAATAGCTGTGTAATTCTGGGCAACTAAATTAACCTCTGTCGGCCTTAGTTTCTTCATCTGTAAAATGGGGATAATAATAGCACCTACTTCCCAGGGTGAGGATAAAATAAGATTATATATGTAAAGAGCTTTGAAAACAATAAAGTAATGTATAAATGTAAGTTGTTGTTATTGTTAATAATAATGATAGTTATCACTTTAATTTTAAATTCCTCATTTTATAGCTGAGGAAACTGAAATCCACAAAGTGAAAATGCTTTGCCCAAAATCATATAAGTAGGAAGGAGTGGGTCTGGGAATTGAATTCCAATCTGGTGCTCAAGTGACTAACTACTGTCTATGTTTATTTAATAAGGTTTCAATGGACTAGTATGTAAAAATTTAAATTTAATTTCTAAAAAATAGACCAATGATCAATGACAAGTCTAAATTATATTCTACTTTAGTTATCTGGGTCTTGGACTTTTCCTCTTTTTAATATGAGCTGAATATTATTTTTTGTCCAACAATTTACCTCCACATCCCCTATTAGGAGGGCAAAAGATGGACAAAAGTGCAAAAGTCAAATTAATCAAGTCAATTTCACTAGGCAAGAAAGGATGAAAAAGTCAGATGAAATGGGTGCTCTGATTTATTGGTGGATTTGATTTATCAGTCCTACTCTCAGTTCTTTAAGTTACCAAGTATCAGCTGTATTTGGCTCTCTTACCTTAGTTGAAGAAATTGTTGAAAAATTATTTCAATAGTTAAAAGTTATGGAAGGGAAAACAAAACCAACTGATGCTACCCTGCTTCTTGTACTGAACCAGGGGTTAAATGAATCTGTTGTCAAGCTATTTTCTAGCTTTGGGGAAGTAAGTTCATTATGGGTAAGGAGATATTATATTTTTTAGAAGGACATCATTTACACAAATTCCAGATCTCAAAATTGACAAAGGAGGGTACTGATTTGTTTGATAGAACCTAAGACCTTAAGTGTGATTTTACAAAGTACATGGGCCATCTTTGCCTAACACAGCAATTAAGAAAGGCTATGCTTTTATTTATAATCCTTTGTGTATTATTCTGTTTCATTTTAATGTACTTTCTGATTGTATAGTATTCAAATAAACATCACAATAAACCTTAAATATATATCTAGCTGAGTATATTATAGTTATTTGAAATAGGGATTATTATTGCAGCATAGTCTTTTCTACTTAATCCTTTCAGAATAGTTCTTTTTTTGGATCTGAATTCACAATTTAATATATATCCTTCCCATTTCTGCTATGTGGAAGTACTCTTCTGACAGAAGGCATCTTACTGTTACAGCATGGGAGAGGGGGTGAATGGCAAGAGAAAAAGATATTGCTAGAAGTTATGCCTATCCATTCTGGTTCTAACTTTAAGATTTTCTGAGGGGCAGCTAGGTGGCGCAGTGGATAAAGCACCGGCCCTGGAGTCAGGAGTACCTGGGTTCAAATCTGACCTCAGACACTTATTAATTACCTAGCTTTGTGGTCTTGGGCAAGCCACTTAACCCCATTTGCCTCCCAAAAACCTAAGAAAAAGATTTTCTGATCAGATGAATTTATGCCCTCCCTCATTTGGCAGGTGGCCTATAAGGATAAAGAACAAAGGTAATTTGTAAAGGTCAAAAGTGGCTTGCACATCATTTGCACAGATGTTCTGTTGAGTTCCTTTTTGGACTAGCTTATCCTTATCCAGGTGAATGTTGAAGGGGTGGGAGACAAGGAAGACAAGTTCTCCAACATCTCCTAGTCTCCATCAAGATCTCCTAGATCTCCCTTTATTTTCCAGAATATAAGTGCTTAAATATCCTCCCTAGTTCCTGGTCCACTCTCACTCCTGTGGTATTCTTCAATCAACCAGTAAAAACAGTACTCCAGTGCTCAAGAACACCAGGTGATGAAAGTTTACAGTCCTCCCACACACAACAGTCCCTTACAATGTTCCACTAAAGGGTCCTTTTAGAATTGACAAAAAGGAAAGAACAGAACTGTTACAGTACAATATTACTCAAAGCAAAATCAGATTGGCACACAAAACAAAAAAGGGCAGTATTTTTAATAAGGAGAGGACTGGATCTGTGATTTCATTGGTATGGAGAATCTCAAGTGAGAAACTTTTCTCTACCACTGCAAGTCAATATTTTCTCTGCATCTTAAAAGTACTAAAATAAAGATTAGAACACTGAGAGGTTAAGTGATTTGCCCAGAGTCAGAGGTAGGATTTGAACCCAGGCCTTCCTTACTTCAGGGCAAACTTTCTTACAAAGACATGCTGCTTCCCCAGTACCTTAATAGAAATAGCAATAGGAATAAATGACTACAAATGATAGTCCATTAGAACTGAAATCATTAGGAAAAATTTATTTCAGGCTCCCAATCAAAACTCCTATTTCTCTATGTTGGTAATTTAGTTATATCAGATTTATTTTCCTTTGAATGTTATGAAATACTTTGATCCAGTGGATATCAGTATCATAAAAAAAGTTTATTTGCATACCATGGAAGAAACTCTGCCTGTAGTATTGCTACTTAGTAGTTTACTCCATTAAAAAGAACTTAATCCTGGATACTCTTGGTAAAATACAGCAAAGTACTTTGCTTCTGCCTTGTATCAGCTTAATGGCTTTGCTCATTTTTACTCTATATCTCACTTGGTTTAATATAACTAATGTAACTGATGGTAAAAAGTCAACATGGAATGTTTTTCTACTTGTATAATACACATTGCTATGGGTGGAGTAAAAATGCTGAAACCAGAGCTGGGAATCCTGGTAGATGTAATGTGAAGTTATGCCATCCCTGACCCAGTCCTGTAATACACTGGACTCATTCTGTTGTCTGAGTTGGGGGTATGGGGTGTGGATGGGGGTCGAATACTCCTTCCCCTGGCCTGGAAACTTCTGTGTTGCCCTGAGAGTTGAGCAGGTGAGAGTCAGTGAGGAAGTCTGAATGGATCTGTGAGAGAGGCAGCTACCTGGCTGGAGGGAAGGAGACTGAGGCTGGTAGCCTTCAACATTGAAGTGACAAGTCCTCCTTCCCTTGCTCATTGCTCCACCTTTTGAAAAATTCTGGAGACAAGTGTGGCTGGGCTGTTTCTTTTTGGTAGGTGATTGGATCAGTGATGTATTTAAAATCCATATTTCCTCTTCTGCTTCATCTTTTTCTGCAAAGTGTGAGCATACTCTTTTAAATCTATTATATATTCTGATTTAGTGTCTTTGAAAGTGCTTTTCCAAACAGATAACACATGATAAATCTTGACTACTATGTATTGCATGCCTGTATCTTTAATCTGTGCTATGCAAAGAGGAATAGAGGATACCAGTGGCTAGTTGGAAATCAGAATTTAAGTAGTTTAGAGATCTAAACCTCCATCTGAATGTTGGAAATTTTCTCAATAGGGAACTCATCAAGCTATATGAAAAAACTTCATGATTATGATTTTATTGGTAATGACTTTTTGTCTCATACAAGCTTCTTGACCTTAGAAGAGAATGCGATATTTGTTTTACTCCTTGGCTGGAAACATTCTCATTGTTGTAGCTAAGTGTGATGGTTCAGACTGTGAGAGCCTCAGGAAGATTCTTAAGAGGAAGAAGAGAAGTAGAGTTGAGAACCAAAGGAAAAATTACACCTTTTTTATGACCCATAGAAAGAGAAAGACATATACTGGGAAATTAAGTCCTCTCCTCTCTCCTGCTGAAAAGGGGGGAGTAAAAGAGGGAGAGTCCAGTCAACTCTGCTCTACATAACACTTACTATGTTAAACTTGTATTAATTTAATGACAGCAACAAAAGAAGATTATTTTGTCATTTTATGATTTTTTCCTAAGATTGGTGCAATATTATTTTATTGATCTGTGAGTGTTTGTGTGTGTAGGGATAACTTATAGGGATATAAAATGCTACCATTCTCATTTATTGAGAGTCACAACAAGAGAGGGGCAGACTAGAACTTTGCTCCAGGATACCAATATTTTGGGAAAGGGAGTGCTTCTTTCCCAGGGTGAATTAAGACAAGCAGTTTTGATTTGAAGACTTTCACTGAGGGGAACCCACTATTGCCCATTCCTATTTGAGTCAGCTCCAATTATAAGAACATTATAATTAACATTATAATCTAATATTAAGTCAAAATCTGTCTTTCAATTTCCAATTCTAAATTCTAGTTCTGTCCTCCAGATTCAAACAGAACAAGTCAAATTCTTCTTTATATTATAAGATCTTCCATTTATAGCTATAAGGGATCTCTGAGGTCAAATATTTAGTCCAGAGAGGTTGTGTCTAGCCCAAGATACTTGCTGCAAGTAGTAGAATTAAGATTGAAACCCAAGTTCTTTGAGTCCAAATAATCATTCTTCAGATACTTGAACATTTCTTTCATGTCTTTCTCTGCCCCAAGAATTCTTTTCTCCACACCAAATATCTTTAGTTCCTTTAACTGATCCCCCCACTAATCTGTGAAAACACAGGCAAATGTGATTGTTAATCACAAATGGGAATTTATCATCAAAGAGATAGTTTCCCATAAAAAGAGAAATAAAGTTTCAAAAAGCCAGTCAGCACTGCTTCATCAAGAACAAGTCAGGTCAGAATATTTATTCCTTATTTCCATTTTTTATAGGACTATTGAACTGGTAGATTGAGAAATGTTGCTTTTAACACAGCATTTGATAAAATATTTCATTAAGTTTTTGTGGAAAAGATGGAAGGATGTGCATTGGACAGTAATAAAACTAGATAAATTCAAAACTAATTTGTAGGGGCAGCTAGGTGGTACAGTATATAGATCACCGACCCTGGAGTAAGGAGTACCTGAGTTCAAATCCGGCCTTAATAATTAATAATTAAAATAATAAAAAATACTTAATAATTACCTAGCTGTGTGGCCTTGGGCAAACCCATTGCCTTGCAAAAAAATCTAAAAAAAAAATTGTAGGTTGAATTAAAAAAACAGTTGTGACAACAAGTCATATGAAAGATTGCTATAAATTGCTAATAAGAAGATAAATGACAATAAAAACAATTCTGAGATTTCATCTCATAAGAAGAAAAAAAAAGATTGAGTCTCCTCCATACTTCTGAAGAACCAGAAAAATTTACCTATTAATGATAACCATAAAAAAGACTGAGAAGGCAGGGGAAAAGGGAAAGGAGATAGAAAAGGCTCTGGTTATATTCTGGAGAGAAGTGCAAAAATGATTCCCATACCTCAGTAGTATGTAGGCATAGCAGTCTAGTTGCTTCTTCTCAATAGTGTCCTCCAGAGACATATTTACTACCCACAAAAAACTAGCAAATATCTTGTCATGGTCCACCCAAGTCATTAATTTCATTAGAGTATATGATATCTCTATGGTCACTGATAACTTTATTTGATGAGGCATTAGAAAAATTCTTATGATGATCCTGGCCTTTCATTGGCTAATTCAGTTCTTTGCAGACCCACACAGTCAAACCTATAATTACCACCTATGGATCAACTGTCTCGTTGGCCAAAGTTCTTACATGCCAATCATGTAGTTTATAGCTCATCATTGTTAGGAACCCCATTTATCAGGGTGCTTCCAGTTCTGTACTGATGGTCACCAAGGTACAACTGCATATACCTCTATCATAAAAGGAAGAACCTTCAGTAAATCTAGAAAATTAATCAATTTAAAAACATTTATGAAATGCCTATCATGTGCACCATCCTAAGCCCTGGGGATACACAACAGATGCTGACCTCAAGGTGTCTACATTCTAATGGGAGGGGTTACATCATGCAAATGCATGTTATACAAAGTAAGCCATATATAGGATAAATAGGAAATAATTAATAGAGGGAAGTCCTAGAATTAAGAGTAGTTAGGGTAGGTGTCCAATAATATATGGGACTTGAAGGAAGTCATGAAGGTCAGTAATCAAAGCAGAAGTGGGAGTGTTCCAATTCTGAGGGAGAGCCAGAGAAAATTCTCAAAGCTGAGAGAGGCAGTGTTTTGTCCATGGGACAGCCAGGAAGGTCAGTGGCACTGGACCAAGGTGTTCTTGTTGAGAAATAACATAAGAAGGCTGAAAAAGAGTGTTAGGCATTTAAAGGTCAAGCAGAGCATGTTGTATTTGAGCACCAAGGCAACAGGGAGCAGCTGGAATTTATTGATGGGGGTCAAGGGATGGGAGGAGGATAGGGTGTCACATGGTCACACCTGTGCTCTTGGAAAATCACTTTAATGGCTGAATGGAAGATGAATTGTAGTGGGAAAGACACGTGAGGCCACCATCAGGCTATTGCAATAATCCAGGCCTGAGGATTATTATTAATCCATGCCCCACTGCATGGTAGCAGTGTCAGAAGAGAGAAAGGGATATTTTCAAGAAATGCCGCAAAGGGAATCAATCAAAAGACCTTAGCAACAGACTGAAAATGATGGGTGAGAGATGGTAAAGAATCCAGAATGATTCCTAGGTTGTGAGTCTGAGAGACTGTGAGGATAGTGTTGTCCTTTACAGTAATAGAGAAGTGTGGGGGGTAAGTTCTGTTTTGAATGTATTGAGTTCAAGACATCTGAAAGGCAATTGAAGATGCAAGATTGGAGGTCTACAGAGAATATGAGGCAGGACAGATAAATCTGCTAATCATCAGCAAAGAGATGGTAATTAAATTGTATCACCAGATGAAGTAGTATAGAGGGAGAAGAGAAAAGGATATTGAAGGACATCTAAGGTTAGAAGGAATTATCTGGAATATGATCATGAAAAGGAGATAGGGAAGAAGTTATCAGATAGGAGAGACATCTGGTCTCTAGCATGAAAGCTACAGGAAGCAATCATAAAACTATTGACTTCCAAGAACTCATTAAGACCCATTATATACCTCATCTCACAGAAACAGAATTTGGGAGGCTAGCTACTCTAACCTTATATATATTTCTTCTGGTTAGCTACCACAGTGAGAACTAAATAGAAAGTGTTTCACTCCTGGAAGTGTTTGAGTATGTTTTCCTCAGGAGTCTTCCCTTAAAATACCCAAGAAAATCTAAGGCATTCATTTCCAGGGTGAACTAGAATTTTCTACTTAACCCACAGAAAGGATTCCCTATAAACTCCCTAACAAGATTTGAGTTACTGCCAAAACCAGGGACCTATATCCAACCATCAACTCACATAGGGCTCCCTTTCTTCTACCATATCCTTCCTCCACTAAATACTGACTTTAACCAGAAGGTATAAAAGTATAAAACAACCTTTCATTATGCCAAATATTCTGCATCAAAACTAACCTAGGCTAGTCCAGTGATTTAGGCTTGAGGGTTATAATGCAATGAAATATTTATAACCTTAAAGTGTAATAAACCTAACTTTAAGGATTAAAGGATTAAAAGAACACAACCTCAGATTTTAAAAGGATATTAAGTGCTATTTCCCTCTACCTTTCCTTTAGATCATGAATTCAGGAAGAGGTATCTCAGGTAGGCAGAACTGAGAAATAAACTCTCACACAGTTTTCTCCAGGCTAGGCCTCTTATATGCCAAAATATCTATTGTCCCTTTAACAGACTAGCTAAGTTTATGAGAAGTCAATGGAGGGTCATCTTATATATGAAATGCTGGCAGTGGCTACCCATAGAAAAAGAATGTAAAAACGGCTCTAGCTATGACCCGGTAGTGATGCAAACATCATCTTGCACAGTTTACTCACTCCCCCTTAGTCATGACCCCCAGCTTCCTATTTACTTTCCACATAGAATCAACCAAGCATAAGATCACAAAAGACTGAATCTATGTCTTATCAGGATTTAACCTGGAAAACTGGAGAATCAGGGGACACACAATAGCTGTCTCTAAAGGATTGTCATGTGGAAGGGGAAATACCTGTTTAAAAAATTACATTGATGGTGGATATGTGAGTTAGTTAAGTTCTTTTGCAAAAACAATCTTTTTTTTAAAGAAAGATTTTGTTTATTTTGAGTTTGACAGTTTTTTCCCCCATTCTTGCTTCCCTTCCCCCACCCCACAGAAGGCATTCTGTTAGTGTTTTCATTGGTTCCATGTTATACATTGATATCAGTTGAATGTAATGACAGTGAAATCATATCCTTAAGGAAGAAAAATAAAGTATGAGACAGTAAAATTACATAATAAGATAACAGAATATCAATTTGTCAAGTGGGAGTGGGGATGCGGAAGTCAGAGAACTATCAGAATTATTTACCTAAACTTTGAACAAAGACCAAAGACTATTACCATCAAATTAGGGAAAAAACAGAATATTAAGAAAAGTGGCTACCCCTCTTACCTCTGTTCTCTGAATCAGTGGAGCAATCCCCATCCAGAAACTCAGCATATTGATTATGAAGATCATTGCAAGAGAGATCTTTGACTCTTGTGGAAACCCCACTGTTGAAGTTGATCTCTGCACTTCAAAAGTTCTCTTCAGAGCTGCTGTGCCCAGTAGGGCTTCTACTGGCATCCATGAAACCCTGGAGCTCTGAGACAATGATGAGACCCACTATAGGGGGAAAGGTGTCTCAAAAGTAGTTGAGCACATCAATAAAACTATTGCCCCAATCCTGATTAGCAAGAAACCAAATGTTGTGGAGCAGAAGAAGATTGATAAATTGATGATAGAGATGGATGGCTCTGAATAAATCTAAATTTGGAGCAAATGCCAAATTGGGAGTGCCTCTGGATGTTTGTAAGGCTGGGGCTGCTGAGAAAGGTATCTCCTTGTTCCACCATATTGCTGACCTTGCAGGCAATGAAGAAGTCATCCTGCCAGTTCCAGCCTTCAGTTGATCAATGGTGGCTCCCATGCTGGTAACAAGCTAGCATTGCAGGAATTCATGATCCTCCCTGTTGAAGCAGCAAGCTTCAAGGAGGCTATGCGCATTGGAGCTGAGGTCTACCTCAACCTGAAGAAAGTGATTAAGAAAAAATATGGACAGGATGCCACCAATGTAGGAGATGAAGGTGACATTGCTCCTAACATCATGGAGAATAAAGAAGCTCTGGAGCTGCTGAAGGAAGTGATTGGCAAGGCCAGCTATACTGACAAGGTTATAATTGGCATGGATGTTGCTGCCTCTGAATTCTTCCAGTCTGGGAAATATGACTTGGACTTCAAGTCTCCTGATGATTCCAACAGACACATCTCACCTGCTGAGTTTGGGGACCTCCATAAGAGCTTCATCAGGGACTATCCAATGGTATCTATTGAAGATCCCTTTGACCAGGATGACTGGGCAGCTTGGAAGAATTTTACTGAAAATGTAGACATCCAAGTTGTAGGGAATGATCTCACAGTAACCAATCCCAAGCATATTGAAAAGGCTGTGAATGAGAAAGCTTTCAACTGCCTCTTGCTCAAAGTGAACCAGACTGGCTCCATGACTGAATCTCTCCAGGCGTGCAAGTTGGCCCAGTCCAATGGGTGGGGAGTAATGGTTTCCCCTCATTCTGGGGAGACTGAAGATACCTTCATTGCAGACCTGGTGATGGGTCTCTGTACTGAGAAGATCAAGACTGGGGCTCCCTGCCAATCTGAGCAAATGGCCATGTTTAACCAACTTCTCAGAATTGAGGAAGAGCTGGGCAACAAGGCTAAATTTGCTGGAAGGAACTTCAGAAACCCTCAGGTCAAGTAAGCTCCATGGCCATGAAGCCTCAGAGTTAGTTGGTGACAGTCAACTCTGTAGAAGTCCTTCTCCAAAGAATGGGCAGCACTAAGTAGTAGACCAGTTTTGTTTTGGGGATGGGGGCCTCTGCTACTTAACTCCACCCCTCTTTCTTCCACCTTTTTGTGTTGTTCTCACTGCTTCATTAGAACTGTCTTAGCAGAGACTGTACCTGATCATTGGTCCTTTATTGGAAGACCTTATCATCTTGTGACTGGGCTAGAATCTGTTCTCACCCCCACCCCCAGTGTTGATGTGCAGAGCCATATACTTGTGATGCAGCCCCAACAAGCCCACCAGCCAAAACTTTTAGTGACTTCTATGTGTAGAATAAAAGTATTCAGTAATCCATGGGAAAAAAAGAAAAGAGACCATGTGCATAAATTTTTTACAGCAGTAAACAGGCCAACCTGATAGAATCATGTAGAAAAAAAGAGCAAAAAATGGGCTGATCATGGAGTGAGAACCTCTTTCAATATGCTTCTATGGTGGAGGAAAAAGGGTAATATTTGAGGAGCAGTTAACACCTGGTGTGAGGTAGAATCAACTGCATCTGCCTCAGTTGACAAGGTCATATTTGAACTCAGGTCCAGCTATGACTCAGTAGTGATGCAAACATCATCTTGCACAGTTTACTCACTCCCCCTTAGTCATGGCCCCCAGCTTCCTATTTAGTGGAAGGATGAGTTAGGTGGATGAGCAGCTACTGTTAAGTTCAAAGTGGCTTAGGATTCAAAAGGACATAGAGAAAAACACAGGGATACATAGAGGGGTTTATTTTCAGACTTAGTGCCCAATTAGGTTTACAAAAGCCAAGACAGAAGGAAAAGTACTTTAGCAGTACAAAAAAACATTACAAGATTTGTTTCCAATACAAAATGATTACAATATTTCCCTGTGCCCAGAGCTCCTCTGCTTTAATATGAAACAAATTATTCTGAAAACTTTGAGATCCCTTCAGAATAGGGGTCAATCTAGTTATATAAGTGCTTACTTCATCTAGAAGCTGTTTACCATTCATGGTGGCAGTTTTGAAGTCTGCAGAATCTTAAAATTCGGAAGCTGGAGAGGACTTGAGAACACAGCTTCTTAAATATTTTGTGACATGAAACTTACTGCAGTATAAGGAAATCTATGGAATATTTTCTCATTTTAAAAATGCATAAAATAAAATTTTTAGGTTTAAAAAGAAAGCCAATTACTTTAAAACACAGTTATCAAACATTTAAAGCAAAATAAAAAATATATCTAAATTCATGGATACCAGATTAAGGACTCCTGATTTAAGAGATTATCTAGTACAATCTCTCAATTTTAAAGATAAATTCAAACATTTGATACTAAGATATTAAATAACTTGCTCTAGATCATTCAACTATTTAATAGCAACTGCAGAACAATTCTCCTTTCTTCTAGTTCAGAGCTCTTTCCATTCTCTGTTCATGGCATGGTGGAGTTAAAAGGAACCTTAAGAAATCATTTGATCCACTCTACCTCCTTTGGGTAGGTGAACACTTAAAACATCCAAAAGAGAGAGCTCATTTAATCTTGAAAAGAATGTTCCAAAGGAAATAAAAAATCTTATTTGATTTGTAAACCATTTTATTCCATCTTTTCTACTGTAACCAATATTACCTTTGATTGTCCTAACTATCCTTTGAGTAATTTGCCATTTCTTTCTCCAGCATTCCTTGCAGATAAAACTGAGGCAAATGGGATTAAGTAATTTACTCAGGGGCACACAGCTAGGATATGTCTGAGGCCAGATTTAAATACAGGTCTTCTTAACTCTAGGTCTATATCTACTGTATCACCTCTCTGGCTGAAATATAACTTAATCATACCCTAAACTTAAATTTTCATGGAATTTAACATGAAATCTCAATATCAACCTAGGGTTGATGCCAGGGTTTCTTTTTACAGCAATGTACAGTTTATATATAAATATACAAATACTTACATATTTCAGGTATAATTGAGTCTGTAGGAGTAAATTGGAACACATAAATAGGGCAGGAAATCGGGTGAAAATGGGAAGGATAAGACAAAGCTGAAAGAGGTCAGGTACTAGATTCAGAAGCAATTCAGACCTGGGGAATTGCCTGTAATAAAATGATTTAGGCAGAGTTTCGGACTAGGCAGTTGAGAGTCAGAGTGCACATATGTACCATAGATCAGAGCAAGGCTGAAATTAGAGAGATATCTAAGGGCAATGAAAGATGGGTAGTCCAAGTAGATCATCAAGAACTCAGGAATCCATAGGAGCAAACAGGTAGTTTAAAGTTGGTGAGGGTTCAAAACCCTAGATAAGTAATCTGGGCAAAAGAGATGAGGGCCAGGAATCTATAAAGCTATATTGTATCTGAAAACTAGACAGTCAATTCAGGTATCAGAGAAGTCAAAACGCAGAGAATTCAAGAAGCAAAGGATGGAGTCAGAAAGTCAGGTTAGAGAATGACCCTAGGCATAAAGAACAGGAAGATCTTGGTAATTGAAGGCAAGTTATTACAGTTAAAGGAGTTTCTCAACTATTTCCTGACAAAGCAGAAATAAATCCCAGGGCAGCATAGAGTATCAAAAGATAAGTTAACACAGCTGACTGGTGGGTAGAGAAAAGAGTTGATCCTGACAAGTGGCATTGAACCTATATTTACTGTTGAAAAGTTGCATGGAAATGGAATTTTCACAAACAAAATTTTGAATGTTATGAGGAAAACTTTATTTTTAATATTCTATGGTGAATATACTTTTAATATAAATAATTGGCTCTCTCAATATATTTGGTAAGCTTGGACTTTATTATAAGATTTTCTCTAAAGTAGGACCACTTGTACTTTTTGAATTTTAAAAATATTAAAAAATGATCCATGTTGGGGCAGCTAGATGGCATAGCAGATAGAACACTGGCCCTGGAGTAAGTAGGACCTGAGTTCAAATATGACCTCAGACACTAAGTAATAATTGCCTAGCTGTGTGACCTTGGGCATGTCACTTAACCCTATTGCCTTGCCAAAAAAACAAGATCCATGTTGAAATTCTCTTTCTATGTATTTTATATTCATGTTTTGCTTTTATTTTACTTTATTTCTTTTCAAGTTTCTCTGCCTCCAATGAAATCTTCTCCTGGTTGGTGTTTCAATTGGTATGTAAATCTTTCTGCTTTAAGTGTGGGCCTAATCAAACTACCAAATAACTTCTTTACTGAGCTAAAAAAATAGTAACAAAATTCATTTGGAGCAAAAAAAGGGAAAGAATAGCAAGGGAATTGATGGAAAAAAATGTAAAGGAACGTGGCCTAGCTCTACCAGATCTCAAACTATACTATAAAGGAGCAGTCATTGAACTTATCTGGTATAAGAAATAGAGTAATGGATCAGTGGATTAGGATAGGTTCAAAAGAAATCGCAGTACATGACTACAGCAATCTACTGTTTGACAAACTCAAAGACATTAGCATCTAGGATAAGAGCTCACTATTTGACAAGCATGATTGGGAAAAGTAGAAAATAGTATGGCAAAAACTAGGCATAGATCCACATCTCACACCCTATACCAAAATAAGGTCAAAATGGGAACAGGATTTAGAAATAATGAATGACACCATAGAAAAATTAATAGACTAAGAAATTAACAGACCAAGACTATCTGTCAAATCTATGGAAAGGGGATAAAGTTATGACCAAACAAGAATTAGAGTACATTAAAAATTCAAAAGGAATGATTATGCTAAATTACATTCAAAAAGGTTTTTCACTAATAAAATCAATGCTGCCAAAATTAGAAGGAAAGCAGAGAGCTGGGGAAAAAAATCTTCACAGCTAGGAGTTCTGACAAAGGTCTCATTTCTAAAATATATATATAGAGAATTGCATCAAATTTGTAAGGTTACAAGTCATCCCCCAATTGATAAATGGTCAAAGGATATGAATAGACAATTTTCAAATGAAGAAATTAAAGCTATATACAATCATATAAAAATGTTCCCAATTATTACTGATAAGAGAAATGCAAATTAAAACAACAATGAAGTATCATTTCACACTTATCAGATTGGCTAAGATGAGGAAACAGGGAAAATGATCAATGTGGGAGAGGTTGTAGTAGGATTGGGACATTGGTGCATTGCTGATGGAGTTGTAAATGGATCCAACCATTCTGGAGAGCAATATGGAACTATGCCCAATGTGTAATAAAACTGATCATATACCCTTTGACCCAGCAATTCCAATTCTAGGCCTTTATCCAGAAGAAATTTTAAAAAATAGGACAAATTCCCATTCCAAATGGGATTCCAAAATATTCATAGCAGCTCTTTTTGTAGTGGCAAAGAATTTGAAATTGATGGGATGTCCATCAATTGGGGAATGGCTAAACAAGTTTGGTACATGAATGCTATGGAATATTGTCGATGTATAAGAAACCATAAATGGCTGGACTCTAGAGAAGCATGGAATGAGTTACAGGATCTGATGCTGAGCGAAGGGTGCAGAACCAAGAGAACATTCTACATATTAACAACAAAATCATGAGATGATCAACCTTGATGGAAGCAGCTCCTCTCGGCAGTTCAGAAACCAACTATGGACAATGTTATCCCCATCCAGAGGAAGAAAAACCAAAAAAACCCTTCAGGATCTGATGAATACTTCATAAAAAAATATCTCTTTCCCTTAATCCTAATTCCTCACACTGAAAATGACTAATCTGTAAACATGTTTATCAAAATATGTATGTAAAAGGCTAACCTGAATGTTCACCATGGAGGGGGAGGGAAATAGGAAGGGAGGGTGGAAGGAAATTTTGTAATTTAAAAATATACATGTGCATATGGATGAAAAAAAGTCCCCACTGAGGGACTGTCATATCAGAATCAGTTTAGCTAAGTTTGGAAAAGCTCATTACCAAAAGGTTGTCTCCAGCCTGAATTTTTTTTTTTGGCCTCTGCAGTTCATGAAGACCATCTTAAAAAGTGTAGAGAGAATGTAATCTGCAAAAATATAAGCCATATTCACAATGATGGTTTCATGGGTATTTCTAAAGTTGAGGAATAACTATGATATAGCCATAACGATACTTCATTAGTATCAATGACTTCACTAGAATTGAAATTCTTGCATTACTGTTAACAGGGTCCATTTAGGTCAATTAAAAACCAAGCATATGTTAAGTGGCTACTAAGGAAATAGTACCTGCCCTCAAAAGGCTGACATTCTATTGATTTGTCAACACCCACAGCAATTCCATAAATAATGAATAAATAAGTAATTATTTATAAGACTTTATCTTTTAGACAATGAATTTTCTGATATCTAATCAGGTCTATACTCTAAACTTTTCCATACTGATTACATTAATAAGATTAAATTATACAGTTAAATTAGATATTGAACTTATTTAGCTTAAAGAAAAGAAAGCAGGTTGGAGATAGGAGGAATCATGAGTGTGATAGACTCAGTTTTAAAGTATATCAAAGAGTATAGATCATATCAAATGAATGACAGTGGACAACTTTTCATTGCGAGTAGGACAAAATTCTTCAGCAAAAGTGATTTAGGTGAGTTTTAAAGATAAACATGCGAAATATTTTAAGTTATTAGAATAAATCCTAATTATCAATAAGAGTTTTATGATGAAGGAAAAAATAGTTAACATTCAGAATGAAGTTTTGTGTGGAGGCAGGGAGACAGAGTCAATGATCTCTCTTTTTTTTAATAATAGGTACTAAGGTACTTAAGCAACCTCATTTTGATGTTCTACTTAACTCAAAAATTTCAAATTGAGCATAAACAACTTGTAACAGTTATTTTTTCATGTTTTTCAAAACTGAATAGAATTGAACATTTCAATTACAAAAGGAGACAGGAAGTAATTATCTTTGGTTAATTAGAAACATATTTCTCATATGAACTTTTAAGTCAACCACCGCCACCAAAAAGAATCTTTCTCAATCAGCATCCATTTTAATTATAATGCCTGATTCTTAATTATCAAGGCTAACATTGAATGGTAGTTATTTATATAAATTATAAAAAGTGTATCACCCCAAACACGAAGCATATAACAGAAACAGGGTTCAAAGAAAACACATCACATTTTTGGCAACCAAAATAATAATATACCTGGCAACATCCTGATATGGCCCCCTTTTAATGGTGCATTTCTATTGTCTTCTCTGCCTCAGTTTCCTCATAATTAAAGGGAAGAGGAACCAGATAATCTGGTTCATTTCAGTTCTAAATTTTACCCTTCTGAGCCAGGCACTGGTCTTGCAGTCAGGAAGATTTGATTTCAATGTTCTTTCTCAGACATCTTTAGTTAAGCTATCACAATCAATTCATTTAACTTCATCATACTTGCTATTTCATGTATAAAATGAAGGGACTGAATCTGATAAGCTCTAAGCTTATCGATAACCTTCTATCTCTAAATCTATGAATCTTTAAATTAGGGGACTTTCCTTTTAATTTAGCAACTAACTCTTTTGACTGAAGGAGGGATCGTGTATTCCCCAAGACATCTTCTGATGCCATTTAAGCCAACACAAATCTCTTTTAGGGCAGGAGGTTGGATATATAATTAATGATTTCTTATGGTTTCACAAGAATTATACCAGTCTAGAAGTCAAATCAATATTCAATAGTCTGCATTTAGTTGCCTTTGCTGTGTTCATTCCTTCCTCCTGTCTCCCATCAAGTTCTTTAAGCATATCACATTAATTCATTCATTTTCACAATAATCTTATGGCTAAAATATGTCATATTACCATCATTATTATTTACCAATAAAAATGAGACAAAAAGATGAATGACTGGTAATTTTTATCATTACCAATATAGTAAAATGTTTACCTCCCCCTTCCCAAGACTGTCACAGTTGGAACTGAAAAACATATTAAAGATCATCTAGTATAGTCACCCAACTTTATAAATGAGGACATTGAGGATTAGAGCATTGGAATGATTTGGCCAAGCTCACATGAATCTTAACAAAACCAGGATCCTGTAACAACCCAGGTCTTTGACTCCAAATCCAGATATCTTTCTAGTATTCCCTTAAATCAGAATTGTCTAATTTCCCAGTATAAATCATTATTTGCACTCAAAGAGTATTAATTTTCATGGTTACTTTAGAGGTTTTCTAACAACTTGCTATTGTCAATTTTCATGTACTTTTTCCTAACAGATAATGGAAGTTACTGTAAAAGACTTGTTTATCATTTAAAGGCTCCTCCTTTAAAAATTCTTTTTTGTAAACAGTTTAATGAAGAAGAAAAGAAGAGAAATTTGACATGCTCTCTTTATCTGCTAGTAATCTTTTTGGCCTTTATAAATTAATGTGCAGTATTAAGTTTTTCAGCTTGCCTAGATTGATGGACAGGGTTCCAGGGGCAAAAGTTTTGCATGTTAATCATCAATGTTGCTGAAGAAGTTGCCAGTGACAGATTCATTTTGAAACCTAATGATAATATTTAAGGATTCAAAGTTTAGCAATATTCTATATTTCAGAGATTATCTTCTTTTAATTTATACTTGACTTTTTTGAACTCCATCATTTTCTATGTATATGTATACAAAATATTTAAACATTTTAGTTTTGAATTTTACATATATTTGTGATTAAATTGCTTTTTCTCCATTGTGACACCTGAATTAAATGGAATGTTCTGGTTCCATAAGAAATATTAACTATGAAGAATATAAATAATTATGGTAAAACATATATGAACTAATGAAAAGGGAAGTAAGAAGAACCAGGAAAAAAATACAACACAATGACTACAATAAGGTAAATAGAAAGGAAAATAAAAGAAGTGGAACGATGTATATGATTAACAAGCTTGGAAATCCAAAGAAGAGATATGAAAATGTACCTCACTCCCTTCTTTTCAGTAGGACATGACTAAAGAATTTGGTTCACTGCATACACTAACTTGGCTGATGTATTGCTTATTTTGCAGAACTGTTTCTCTAGCTCTCTTTCATTCTTTGTTATAAAAGATGACTCTCTGGGGAGAGGTAGAGAAGGGATTTATTTGGAAATAAAAGTCATGTAAAAACAAACTATACCAATAAAAATAAATTCTCTCCAGATTCTTTTTGGTCCCTCCCTCTCCCTATGATTCTGTCAAAGGGAGATTTAATTGTTTCAGATACTACGAGCCCTACTTGTACCTTCTGAATTAAAACCCAGGTTATTTGAAGATCTTAAAGTTAAACTATTTATTCTGATCTGTTTAATGGATTTTGGTTCACTCTCTCTCTCTCTCTCTCTCTCTCTCTCTCTCTCTCTGTGTGTGTGTGTGTGTGTGTAGAAATTGCATATTGCTTTTCATTGAATTGATTGATGAATTAAAAAGATGCATTCAATCCAACAGTCTTCATGAGTATTTTCTATATGCAAAGCACTGTTTAAAGTGGCATGTTAAATAAAATAAAAGGAAAAAATGGTCCCTTTTTTAAGGGTTTTTTTCTTAAGGCAAATGGGGTTAAGTGGCTTGCCCAAGGCCACACAGCTAGGCAATTATTAAGTGTCTGAGGTCAGATTTGAACCCAGGTACTCCTGACTCCAGGGCTGGTGCTTTATCCACTGTGCCACCTAGCTGCCCAAAATAACTGCCATTTTTTTTTGTTTTTAGGTTTTTGCAAGGCAAATGGGGTTAAATGGCTTGCCCAAGGCCACCCAGCTAGGTAATTATTAAGTGTCTGAGACCGGATTTGAACCCAGGTACTCCTGACTCCAAAGCCAGTGCTTTATCCACTACACCATCTAGTGGCCCAAAATAGTCCCTTTTCTCAAATAAGTACAGTACACACAAAAAGAGGGGACTGCAACTATGGCATGTGCATTGGAGAATACCTGAAACCAGGTGCTAAACCACTCTTCAAGCACCACCCATGTTCCTCCCACCATGGAAATGTATTTGAGCAAAGAACTGCCCAGGTGGGAGTCTCTTTCTGGGCTGCTTCCTGTTTCTTCTTCTCTTCCTGAATCCACATATTCTGGCCCCATGTTTTTGGACCAGTATGGCCCCAGCTCCATGGGGCTAGAACTATGTTGATTTAAATTTTTTTTCTTTTCCCTTTTTCCTTTTAACTTGACTACTCATCTGTTTTCCTAGCTAGTAATATCTCTTTAAAATGCCTATCCCCTTTGCTATTCACTCTCTTTTTGCTTAATTTCATTATTTTCTTAAGAAACTACTATCTCTTTAGAAACTAGTATCACCATTAAAAAATTCATTATCTAGCTGCTTTTCCAAAGTGAACCTGTATAATAGTTTCTGGTCTTTTGTAGGAACCTGTGAACTTTTGCAGTAATCTATGAATTAAAGTCCAAGCTTGTCTTACCTCCCCGAGTCAGAGATTGGTGAGTTTTTCACAAAGTAATCCCATATAGATTGATTTTTAAGTCCTCCTTTCTCCAAAGTCCATTTTCTCCCATCTTCATGATGACCATATGAATAGCCAGTTAGTTATACATATGGCTGAATTAAATTTTCTTTTCTTTTTTTAGGTTTTTGCAAGGCAATGTGGTTAATTGGCTTGCTCAAGGCCACACAGCTGGGTAATTAATAAGTGTCTGAGGCTGGATTTGAACTCAGGTACTCCTGACTCCAGGACCTCTATCCATTGTACCACCTAACTGCCCCTAAATTACCTTTTAAAAAAATTTTCTTGATCTTTTTTTGCATCATTGTCATTTCTTCACAATCCACAATCCCAAATAGCATCCTCCACGATAACACAGAAATACAAAAATACAAAACAAACATTTTAATCAAAAAGAAGAAAAAATTCACCAGTTTTTGTTCTTGTCACTTGAAAGGAGAGAGCAAGTTTTCTCACTGGCCAAACATCAGCACCAAATCCAGGGCTTTTATTGTTGTTATTGCTGCTGACAGATATACAGAATAAAGGTAGGGATGGTGAACTGGGGATTGGAATAAAATAGGCTTGCCACCTTTGATTAGCTTTTATTCTGACCTAGATTCAATTGAGCGGATCTTGCAAAATGCTTCCTTTTTCTGCCTCAAAGAAAAATTCTTGTATTTATATATATTTATTTTATATATCTTTCAATCATATATATGCATATATCTATATATATTTAGACAGATAGATAGATGGATAGATATAATATTGCCAGTATAATGCAAGCTCCATGAGGGCAGCAACTATTTTATTTTTATCTTTGTTTCTTTGGCCTCTAGTGGAGTAAAAAGTAGGCACTTAATAAATATTCATTAATCAACTTGACTGAAGCTTTAAAGGACCAGATTCTATACAGGTCCTGTGAAATTTCCTTGGAAAAACACCATGAATTGAAGGCACAAAATCTTCCAAAATGGTTGATCTGAAAATGTAGAGTTTCTAAGGCTATGGTAGAGAATTGTCTCAAACAACAGATGGTTCAGAGAATTGCCTCAGAGAACAGTTCACAGGATGGTTCAAATAAAAGATAATTTTAGTTTGGGTGTACCCTGTTGGGTTTTTTTTGAGGTCCTAAAATGAAAGGAGGAATTAATCAGCTCATCATAGTCAGTCTAACTCTACCAGAAAGAGATTTTTTAGTAGATAGAACTTAAGATGGCCAAGAGATGCCACTGACAAGATAAAGCTAAGAAGCAATAACAAAAGAACTGCTTCAGAATCATGAGCTCAGGAGACACTTTATAACAAAAATAAGATCAATAAATAATAAAAGATTTCATTTAAATGGTGTGAGGAATGAGTCTCTCTCTCTCTCTCTCTCATATTTAATAACTAATTGTTGTATTAGACCCAGGATTTTACATCTTTTCTACATTCTCATTCAGAAACCAACCAGTGTGAGAAATCTCTCAAAGATTTATCCTGGCTAAGATCTAATCAGACAGTAAAAGAAATTCTAAGTTTGGACTAATGGGTGCATTCATGCTCATTTTGTTTCCACAGACAGGTCTGGGAAATATTGATTTTCCCTTTTGTCAGGCAGCTGGTATGGAAATTGATGTCTCATGAAATTGATGTTTGGGTGAAACAAGTCACATATCCCAATACCCTTCTGGTAATATAACTCAGTCTCTCACTGTAATAATCATTTGTTTTCTCACTAATTATTAACCCATCAGAGTTGATTGCCACCCTTTAGGTACACTTACTCTTCGAAAGGTATATAAACTGCCATGAAAAGTCTTTTGTTTAAGAGACATGTTTAAATGACCATCCCTTTGTTAATAAGTGTGATGACCTTATTAATAAAATGATTAAATTGCTCAGAAACCATGTCTCTTGAACTTTTTATTCATCATAATAGTTTTTAAGGTTTGCCAAGTACTTTACAAATGTCTCATTTTATGAGATCAATGCCCAACAACAACAGTGCACAACAACCAGCAAGAGACAGAAGTAATGAAACCTAGCAGAGATGGAGTACCCAGGAGCTCAGCAGAACAAAATAGTGCGGTGATTGCATCAGAGGGTAGTGAATTGCCAAGATCATGTGTGTGTCTTTCACACATTTGTATTTGATATACTGGTTCTTGCCACATGTTTGGAATTTAAATCTTTATTCTTCCAGTTTCTAGCACTTTCAAAAAGTGAGTCATCCTCTCTAGTTCTGTGTTTCTTTATTTTTAAAGTTGGGGGGGGAGTAGATGGCTAAGGACACTTTTTAATCTAGAGCCATCATTCTGTGTTCTCTGCATGAATGCCCTTCTATAAGTATTCTAATATGTACACTCTTCCCACTGATAGTATGCTGACTCATAGAAGAGAATGTCACAGCTTTATGGGGATATGTTCTATTGCTCCTTTTAAAAACTATGCTATTTTAGAAAATTCCTATGGTTTGAATGACTTGTATCCTTAGGCTGAGTAATAAAAGTAATATATTTGAATGGCTTAAGAGCTATGGTTTTGAGTTGACACAAATAAAGTAACTTAAATCTGAGATAGCTCTTCTGAGGTATCCATTTTTATTAGATAAAGCACCTCTATGTGAAAGTGTTTTGGGGCTACCTACTAAAATAGGCTATTGACAAAGACTTTCCAAAAACAAAGATTTCCAAAAAAAAATTGTATTTGGCAAGTAAAAATTCTGAACATTTCAATCTAGTTCAGAAAGCATATCTACTTTAAAGAAGACAAAAAAGGCAAAGAAGAGTTCAGTCAAAAGACTTGTTATTTTGAAGATGTGCTATGGTAGAAAAGGGCTGGCCATGTAAAAATTGGATTAAACAAAGCATAGTTATAACATAAATCCATATACAAATTGACCTTCTTCCTAAAGATAACAATCAATTATCCAAGGGCAGATCAGCAAGCTTGCAATATTTACAACAAACTTACTGCCAAAGCTGGCTTTGTTTTGTTTCACCGCTTCCTCACTGTGCCATCTTGACCACTATCAGAGTTGTTCAGAGATCTATTAATTAGAGTTTATAACAGTTTGTTTCAAAGTCAAATTTCCTCTAGCATTGAAATAAAATTGACACATGACTGATTTGAGTGTTTAGCTATGGAGGTATAAATGAGGTTTTGTATTAGTCATACATTTGTTTCTAAGGTTACTCTACCTTTCAGTTTTTCTTTCTTTCTTTCTCTAGCTCCCACAAAGCTTAAATTTTTTTTGGATAATTAAGAGTTAATTGTATTTTTAAACCATATCTCTGGTAAGTCCTTTAGAAGATTACAGTACTAATGACAACAGTGTCTCTTGTAAAAATGTAACAGTGCTTTGCCTTGTTTCTGAAGCACAATTTTTCCCCCATTTCTTTAGAAAGTATTTAAGAAAATAGGAATTAAATGTTGAAAACACTAATTTTTTTAAACAAAGAATATATAATAGATATCATTAAGTCACTCTGCCTTTGAAAATAAGACAAGCTGCTGCTTGGTTTTATGCACTATTATTTACAATCAATGGTATTTTAAAATGTGACTTTTGAAATAGCTTCTACTCTAGATAGACCACATAGTACTGGTCCATAAAAACTCTCCTTTTACCTAATCATTACAGAACAGTAAAGGTAAAACGACAAATTCTTGAAGCTCAGTAAAAAATAGTCTTAGCAAAAATAGATGCATGACTAATACTAGTGAGTCCTTGAATAGAAACATGGGAAAGATTTGATTCATGCCAGTCATTAAATGGAGGTATCATCAGCATGGGACAATGGAAGAGACAATGGAGAACTTTTCAATTCCTGCTCTGCCACTCCTTAGGTATATATTTGTGATTTTGGTTAAAGGAAGAAAAGGAGAGTTGGATAATATATTTTCTTCTAGATAAAAAACTGCCATGATTCTATGATTTTTAAATATGCAAAAATTATATGTTTAATAAAATAAATTTGCCTAAAGGAAATGATTCATTCTTTTTCCAATGACAATCTGACTCACCAACCTTCAAAAAATAAAATAATCATCAATTTTCTAAAAATTCTGTAAAACAAATCTCTATGTGGGCACTGGCAGTTTTCTTTCGATCTCTTATAGAGGGCTGGACTTTGTTTCAGGAACACCTGGGTTCTAATTCTTACTTCAGCACTTATTAAACCATACTGGGCAAATCATTTAATCTCCAAAAACCTCAGGCAACTTCTTGGGATTTATCTACTAAGTTAGAGGTTCCCAAAATTTCTCAGTTCATGGTGCCCCTTAATTCAATCATGGAACCCCTAAAACAAAACAAACAATCTGACAGTTCCATTTAGTAAGTAGTTATGTCCATGTCTTAATATGTCCTAACAATTTGGGAACTGTCTAAAACCTAAATTGAAAAAAAAATTTACATTCATATCTATGTTCTAGTCTATTGTTTTCTTTTATATTTTCTCTTATTTCATGCAAACTGCCTTTTTTTTTACAGTGTAATATGGATGTGTAAAAAAATGTATCCTTAGGAAAACAACTACAATTTATTATTAAAAAAAAAACCCAAGGGTCAGCTAGGTGCTGCAGTGATAGCTCACTGGCCCTGGAGTCAATAGGGCCTGAATTCAAATACAACCTCAGACACTTGACCCTTACTAGCTATGTGACCCTGGGCAAGTCATTTAACCCTGATTGCCTTGCCAAAAAAACTGAGGAAAAATATATATGCATGCATATACATACATATATATGAATATTTATATATGTACTAGGTAATGATTATATAAATTATATGTGTATACTTTATAATATTTTTATTTCATTCTAAAATAATCACAATTATATACTAAAGCAATGTGTGCACCTCTTCAATACTGGACAGTTCCTCACAATTTGCAATTAGGTTGGATGCTTCAACTCTCATTTCCTGTTTCAGGTTGATTTTTGTATAAAACTTGCTTTTTAATCAAAGCAACAGATGAAAACCCAATTTCACAAGGATATGGCATCACAAATGGGAAAGCTCAAGAAGTTACTGGTATAGCCAAAAGTAAATAAAACCATATTGAAACATTTCAGAACATAACTGAAAGGATTTTAGCTTGGTCACATACATATATCTCTATATCTAGCTTGTAATTTACTGGGTGAATAGTCATTTTCCTAGAAATTTAAACTATCTCATGGGAGGGGGGACACAGTTTAGGAACCATTTTACTAAGTAATAAAACAGTTGTATCTATGTGGGTGGAGTGAGTCCTACATATTTGTATGATGTAGTTACAGTCTAAGCAGGTCCTACAAAATTTTATCAATTGGGGAATGGCTGAACAAATTGTGGTATAAGAATGCAGTGCAATACTATTGTGCTAAAAGAAAGGATAAGCAAAATGCTTTCAGAAAAAGTTGCAAAAGACTTCCATGAACCATTATAGTGAAGTAAACAGAACCAGAAGAACACTGTACACAATAAAATAATATTATATAGCATGCTCAGCCGTGAATGACTAAGCTATTCTCTGCAATACAATGAGCTAAGACAATTCCAAAGCATTCATAATGAGATATACTATTCATCTCCAGAGAAAGAACTGGATCAAAAATCTGATTATTTTTCACTTTATTTTTTCATGTTTTTTTCTCTTAGTCTGTGTTTTTTCATAAGATGATAATATGGAAATGTGTTTTGCATGATTGTATACATATAACCTATGTAAAATTGTTTACCATCTCAGAGAGCAGGGAGGGAGAGAGAGAATTTGGAACTCAACATTTTGAAAACTTATGACTAAAAATTGTTTTTACATGTAATTTAGAAATAAAATAGAATTAGTCAAAAAACACTTTAAAAAAGAAGGATGTTGATATAAACAGGAGAGAAAGGCAAATAGAAACCTCAAGTTCATATTATATGAAGATGAATCAAAAGTACTGAGCCTATTTTGAGGCTGGAGATAAGACTTGGGAAGTAAAAAGGAACAAACATATTATTTGTCATATGGCAGAAAGAATACAGTTATTCGTTTTTGACTAGGTCAGAATCAGGAGATATACACAAAAATTGCAAAAAGGTAAATTTAGGTTCAATAGCAGAAAAACTTACTAACAATTGGAGTTGTTCAAAAGTGGAATAGGCTGTCTAAAAATATGGTATGTTCCTCTTCCTTGGAAGCCTTAAAGCAGAGAATGAGTGACCACTTGTTAGATAATGGGGATTCATTGGCTGTATGGGTGGGGGAGGATAGTTGTTGAGGAGTCTTCCAGTTCTCAAATTAAATGACTAATTTTAGATCTAAGAATGTGGGAATCTACCTTCTAATTTTCATGACTTCTTTAATAATTCCTGATAAAGAGCAAGCAAACAAAACCAGGGACCTTAACCAAAATCTCAAAAACTTCAGTTTCATTTTTTGAAACTGATGGCATTTGAGCAAATGGAGTCATTATCAAGTGACATCAGAATTTTTTTTTATCACCTAAGATGAATTTGTAAGAGTTATATCCATTTGTTAATTTATCTTCTCTTACTTTAAAACTGACTGAAAAAATAACCAAGTTTCATTAATGTATTGTTCACATATAACTATAGACGAAGATACATATTATATGCATATGGATTTGTAGTAAATTTTTCCCAGTCCACAAAATATCAATCAGTTCTGATATCTAACCCTAGAATAAAGTAGGTACTTAATAAATTCTTACTGACTTGACAATCTATGTAACTACAAAATGACAATAACAGTCATTACTTGAAATATCGTGATTATTTGGGGAGTTGGGGATGAGTTATTTCTTATATAGAGAGAATAATATAGCATGACCTAATTTTCTTTGATTTTTTTTTGACAAAGCAGACCTGAAGCATCTCACACATTATGATTGGAATCCATAGCTCTATGGCTTATTATGATACTTAGGATCCTGTTGCTGGATTAAAAGGCATACTTACCTCTTAGTTACACTCTGAAGGATGTAAATGGATATAACTAATTCTATGCTTTTAATTAGCTAGTTGGAAGACTTAGAGCAACAGAAAGACTATTCTCTATCAGGAAAAATCTAGGGAAAATATGATGCGTGGGGAAAAGATCATATCAGAATCTGGAAATCATCTCAGAAAAAGTTAACAATCACAACAATGACCTAGAGATAGCTGAGTCACATAGAAAATGCCTAAAATCTTAGGGTTTCAAGAAGTAGCATAGGAAAGAGTATAAACAAGTGATACAGATCTAGTAGCTGGCTCAAAAAGTATGGAAGGCTTTAGAGCTCTTTGAACACAGTTCCAAATATCATTCCAGAATGGTTGGATCAGTTCACAATTCCAAGAGTATATTCCAAATTATCACACATCACCTTCAACATTTGTCATTTTTCCTTTTTGTCATATTAGTCAATCTAAAATAAGTGAGGCGGTACCTCACTGTTTTAATCTGCATTTCTCTAATTAATAGTAATTTAGAGGATTTTTTCATTTAATTCTTCATCTAAAAACTGCCTATTCATGTTATTTGGCCATTTATCAGCTAAGAATTACATTTTTTGTGGAGTTTTGTACCATTGACTAGATCAGTGAAAGTGCTGCAGTTTTTCAAAGATAATCCTAGCCTACTTGTCTCCTGCTATTTATTTCTGGGATCACTCATTTTCCATCTGTAATAACTTTCCAAGAAATAAGCATTGGATTCAAGGGACTTGTTTCAATCTGGGTAATTTGTGATTTTCATCTACTTTCTGAGTAATTATGAATCTCATTGAGGAAACCCTACAGTGTTCCCAAGGTTCAATGTAATCAATACAATGTTATTTGCAAATGGGGACTCCTAGAGGATGTTATATTTTAGAAATTTCTCTACTGGTAAATGTTTTGTCCTTCGTTTTTCGAAGAAGACCAGTGATGCCATGAAATGCATGTGAATTGGATTTGAGTGAGGGGATGCTGTGCTAAGTCACCAGTCTCACTTTTTCCTTTGGAGCCATCTGGATCCAGTGACCAGATATGAATCAGGACCACAGGAGATGACTGGATGCAAGGCAATTAGGGTTAAGTGAGTTGCCCAAGGTCACACAACTAGTAAGTGGCAAGTGTTTGAGGCCACATTTGAACATCCATCCTCTGGAATCCAAGGCCAGTGCTCTAGCCATACCCTTCTGGTGAATACTGTACAAAACATCTAACATAATAAGGATGAATACCTTTGGGGGGTTTTATGCTTTATTTAATATTCATAAATAGAGGATTATTGAATAAAGTTGCTGAATTTTATATGATCTTGATAAATGAATGGGGAGAGCTTGATGAGGATAGTCTTTAAGTCTGTATTTTGCTATATGCAATTAAAAGCTTTAAAAATAACAAGACATACAATACAGGATCTTGTATTTCCTACACTTCTAATAAAATGTCTAATAGAGTGCATTTGGCTGCAGAAACTCATTCAACATTCTACCTGTTTCCTTCTCATATTTTCATCTAGCATAATCTTCAAATACAAGAATATTGCTATTAAAATATTATTTCTATTTCATAAAGATGTAAAAAGGGATCCTGTAGGTCTATATTTAATGATGTTTTCCTTAGTTGTCTTTCTTGGTAATGATATCATATTTAATCTTTTCCATAATATTGGAGATTTCCCCTCTTTGAAATATCTTGAAAGTTATAAATTATTTCACTTCTATAAAGGTTATATATATTGGGAGGGGAGGACTAGGTATTCATCCCAATTTTTAGAAGTTTTTTTTTGCTTCTGCTAACATTTTTATTATATAAATATCTTATTTGTTTTTCTAACTACATACAATGGTAGTTTTCACCAATCATTTTTTTTGCAAGGCTTTGAGTTTTACAATTTTTCTCCCTCCCTTCCTTCCCCCCCACCTCCCTTCTGAAAGCAATCTGATATAGGTTTCACATTTGTAATGATGCTAAACATAGATTGAAATTGAATGTGTTGTGAGAAAAAAATCAGATCCAAAAGGAAAAAAGAAAATATTAGAGATAACAAAATTACATAATACATAAGATAACTTTAAAAAATTGAGGATAATAAGCTTTTGAAGAAGAAATTTTTACTATAAATATGCTGGCAAATCTGTTTGGCTTTGTTTTCCTTAGTTCCATATATGCACACAAATAAACACATACATACAAACATACAGAAACACAAACTATTCTAGGATTATGCTTTATTTAGACTTCATACAAAGTTTTCTGCAGTCACCTTTTCCACTTTATTTTTTGAAGTTTCTCTTAAATCTTCTGCCATTCTCTTCCAAAATGTTTTATGAATGAGTTTGTTCCCCAAATTGGTTGTTATCTAATTGGTTGCCCTCAGCAGCCAGGTCCCTCTGTTTAGCACAGAGGTTAAGGGCTAGCTGTCAGGGGCTATTATTCCTGGGTTATTTTGAGCACCTTGTACCAATTATTTTAAATTAAATTTCTCTGGATTGATTGAGATAGCATAACCTTTAAGGACCTAGGGTCATTTTCAAACTAAAATGAGACATTCAAGAGAACTTTAAGGAATAGAACTTTACAATTAATTAAAATTTAGTAAATATGCATATACACAGTAGTTATGAAAATGGTCTTTCACAAAATATAATTGAAAGTCATAGAGATATAATTATGTTTCTCAACCCTTTCCAAGGGATATAAATGTAAATTATGATAGTTTGCATGCAAGAAAGTTGACAAACATTGGAGCCATGAAGTCATTTGTAAAGATCTCAGGGAAATGAAAGGTGCAAGATTATGTGGTAATAATACTGGTTTGGGAGTTGTTGATGTCATATAAAAACAAATATAAATTTTACCTCTTTTATGTTTTAGATTACAAATATTAATCTCCCCATTATATTGATGGTTCCTGGAAGGCACCAAAGGGGTAAGATTCTTATACTTTGGGAAGGTCTTTAGCATAACTGAGAAGTCACAATTCCTTATGGAATTTCTGAGAGCAAACCCTCCACCCCTAGCAAAAGTAAGCTGAAATACCACCTGGGTTGAGGACCGTTCCCTTTATGTACAAGCTCAGAAGCAGCTTCATCACAGTCTGCCTTCAGTTGGTGGAAATGTATAAATATCATTCCCCAAAACTCCATTTTGGGTTTAGTTTTCTAGTCATTCCCCCCCACACACGTGTAATCTGCAAGTTTAGAGAAATTTAATAAATACATATATTAACCTAATTCCGGTTGTGCTTTCCTAAGATCAAACTCTGGAGGCTAACATGATGTTAGCTTAATTCTTTATTAAGACTAAATTCATGTAGGTCATCAAAGTCCTGGGGCTCAAATTTCCAGTCTTCCAATAATTATCTGTATGGGACCTTTGGCAAGACTGAATATCATTCTGGATCTCAGATTTTTCAATGGTAAAAATGAAGGAGTGAAACTATTAATCTTTCCATCTGTAATCAATCTATTATCAAAATAATTTTTGTTTTTTTAGACAACCAAAGTATATATTTAACACTGACATGCAAACATAAAACATAACTCCTATGTCAATTCTGAATCATATCTTTAAATAAAGAAATGTCAGTTTGCTAATTATGCAAAATATTAGTTTGCTAAAATATCTTTCCCTAATTGTGAAACAATACAAGTAATGTAAAAGTTAACAGATGAAATTAATAGGGAGGTTCATAGGAATTTATCACATTTCAATAATTGTCTTTAATATGAATATCTATTTTTATAATGCATTACATCTTTAATATTATATATTTCAATATATACATACATACATAGACTATTTCCTGATAGACAGCAAAGTTTATCACAGAAGAGAAAAATTCTTTAAAACAAATCTAAAAGGGAATTCTCTAGACTCCTTCTCATGTAAAACACAAAGGTGATTGCAATTATTAATCCATGTGAGAAAGTTTTGTAATTTTTAAAAGATTAAACATCATTCTCCCTATTTAAATCTGTTACAGTACTTTAATAAGACAAGTAAAATATTTGCCAAAAATGATATGAAATGATGCAAATTAATCATTTATTTTTCAAATTCCTGACAGGATAAAAGTGGAGTTGGATACTTTAGAAAACATGTCTTCTTCTAAAACATAACTGCTTACAAGTTGAAGGTTTCAAAAAAACTTTCAGATTGTACAATTTTGGTTTTTTGCATATTTTTAATATTACAAATTTAAAATCATTTTAGGAATGTAACTAGAACTGCATTTCATTCAAAGTGGGGAGGAGTTTAACATTGTGTAATTTCTAGCTCAATTTGTAAAAGTGGCAGCAGTTTCTGCATTTGTTCATCAAACAAGGATCTGAGAAGCAATTTCAAAAAATAGTAATGAAGGCAAAAATTGGCAGACATCCATCATCTTGTTTTTATTCAAACAATGTGGGTGACAAGTAATTTCATGATTAAAAAGTGAATTTTGTTTTAAATAAATACATTGTTTCTGACATTTGCACTGACTTTAAGAAAACAAAGGCTTTACTATGCTCCTTGTAGCTACCAGTATAAGCATTTTTAAGTACTTAGTATTTTAAGCTCTTTTAAGCACTGTGCTAGGTGCTGGGGATTAAAAGAAAGAAAATCTTTGTCCTCAAAGAGTCTATATTTCATTGACAGAGGAGAATAAAAACAATGGACAATAAATTGGAGGAAGGGAAAGCACTAACTGCAGGAACAAGGGATCTGGGATCATAGTTAAGGTGGCCCTTGAATTTTGATGACTATTAGAAGCAGCACATGAGTCTAATACCAGTTACCGAAATCCTCAGATGTTTCTTCCAACAATCACATTTGCAATCCATCCATACCTCCATGTGCAACTCTTATCCATGTCTTCCCCTAGGTTCATCTCTGCTTTCTCCTAGACTTTGAAGATTGAATCCTGGGCTGTCACCAGTGATCTTGACTTTTGTCCTGTTGCTGGACTTTAATAACTCAGGAAGGGAGAGTGATGTTAATGATTTTGTGCTCACTTAAATCCAAATCATGGGAGAGTCAAGACATCACCTGCGATGTCATCTTAAAAAAGAAAGGACAAAGAACAACATCCAAAAGACACCACTGGAGCACTCAGGCTAGCTCTTCCCCTTGCCATGGAACCAGCTTATCATCTTTTCTTCCCTTACATTTCCTTGATAACACCTTATACTCCTGTTCTTCTAAATTTCTCATTAGTTACAAATTGCAGCCTAAATATATGCACATGAACAGCTCCCCGGCCCTGCCCTTTCTGTGTTAATCATTCTCGATTGTTTACATGCTCTTCTGCTCTGGTTTTTCGCCATTAGATAGTGACCTCCTCAAGAGCAGGGACTGTCCTGTCCTTTGTCTTCCTTTGTATCCCCAATGATTAGCACAGTACTGATACACAGTAGAGGTTTAATAAATGCTTGTTGACCCTCACAACACACTTGGAGAATATTGGTGTTAAAAAGATGGAATTTTATTTTAGGGAAACTCTTGGGGGCCAATGAAAGAACTTTGTTGTTTCCTGAAGACAATCTGGACTACTTCTCTTCTTTGACCCTAAAACCAATACTGCTTGATACAACAGCAATAAGTGGTGTGGAAGAAAGTTCTGAGAAGAGATCCCATTAAGGAATATCTTCCCTAGTGTATTGATAGATGAAGCTAGAAGAAAGATAACAAACAGAGGTAAAATGAAAAGATCTGAAAAGATTTTTTTTAAAAAAGCAACAAACAAATCATTCTTACCAATGAGGTCAATGGAATCATTACACTTGACCTCAAATATCACAGTTGGAGCTGTGCAGAAAAGGAAGTAGAGAGGGCACTTAAGAAAACAAAGATGGGGAAAAAAAGTCCACTGAATCAAGCTAACCTAGAGGGGCAATATTAAGGAACTGTTTCTCAAGGTATCTGAAGCTGGAAAATAGCTACTAAAGACATGTAGGGGCTGGGGGGGGGGGGAACAGAACTTGTTATTACTAAAAATCTGGCAAAAAGAACATCAATAACAATTAACCCATAACATTTTTATGAGAATAATCTATTTATGCACTGAAGGAATCTTTGTTGACAGTATTAGAAGGGAACAAGTTTGTTTTTGCAAGCAGTATTCTACAGTATTAAATAGCTTTACCATAATAAAAGTGATTGAAAGAAGTACACAATATTTGATTCCAATATACTTATTAAATCAAAAGCACCTACTAGGCACGAGGGATACAAAAACAAGAATGAAAATCTATAAAAGGAGCTTCCATTTAACAGAGGATATAACATCTACACATAAAAGTAAATACAAACTACATATAAAGTAAATACTAGGTGATTTGAGGAGGTGTGGGAGGTAACAGCAGATGGGAGGTTTCTATATAAAAGGACTTAAAGGAATTTTATGATTCTAAGAGGCAACGATGAAGCAAGTCTGTATTCCAGGGATGGAGTATGGCCTGAAAAGACACAGGAGACAGGAGATGAACTGTTATATGGGAAGAACAGCTCTTAGAACAATTGAGTTGAATGACAGAGACAATGGAGGGGGAAAAAGTACAATAAATCTGGAAGGCAGCCTGGAACCAGATTATTAAAGACATTAAAATGCAAATGGAGGGTTGCTTTTTTTTTTCCTAAAGGGAAACAGGATGATTGAAGATTCTTATAAAGGGAATAACATAGTCATACCTTTAATTAGAAAAATTTCTTTGGCCACTGTGAGGAGAATGTATTGTAAAGGGGAAAGGACTGAGGCAGGGATGCCAATCAGGGGACTGTTTCAATAAAAGAACTAAGAGGTAATGGGGGCCTGAATTATAGTGGTGTCTGTGTGAGGGGGAGAAGAGGATGGATGAGAGAGATGATGTGGAGGTTGGAATGACACTCACAGGATATAAGGTGGGCAGGAGAGTGAGGAGTTGAGGGTGACTCCAAGTTGTGGCTCCCTGGGAGGAGGATGTTACTTGCAAAAAGGAAGTTTAGAAAAGAGATTGAATGAGTTGTATTTTAGGTTTATTGGGTTGAGATACTAACAGGACATCCAATTAGAAATGTACAGATGAGAGTTGGTGATTCACTACTGGAGGTCAGGAAATAGAATAGAGAAGAATATAAAGACATGAGCATCATATACTAAGAAATGATAACTGAATCCACTGGATTTGATGAGGTCACCAAGAGAGAGCATAGAGAAAATGTTTTGGGGTACACAACAAAGTATAAAGAGAGAAGGCAGGACTTCTTAGATAGGTAGGAGAATAAAGAGAGAGCAATATCACAAAAATCCAGAAAGAGAAGAATGTATTTAAATAATTCAAATTTAATAATAATAATAATAATTTTTAATTAATTTTTAAAATTTTAAAATAATTTAAATGAATAAACATTTTATTTAAATAAAATCAACAAAAGTTAGTCAACAATGTCAAATGCTTCAGAGAGCTCAAGAAAGAGAACTGAGAAAAGGCCATCAAATTTTGTACCTGAGAGAGTATGGCTAAATTTGAGGAATTTCAGTTGAAAGATAAGATTGGAAACCATACCCCAAAGGGTTGAGAAGTGAGTGAGAGAAAGTGAAGACAAAAAAAGAGAGAAAGCTTTTTCTATGATTTTTGTTGTGAATGAGAGAAAATATGTAGGATAATAGCTTGTGGGAATGGTGAGTCCAGTGAATGTTTTCTAAATAAGGGAGAGACCTAGTCATAATTGGAGTCAGAACAGATGGTGCTAGTAGACAGGAAAAGACTACAGATGGAAGGGAAAGGGCAATAATTGTAAGGACAATTTGCCAGAGGACAAAAGAGAAGAAGAGATCAAAGCTACAACCAGTAAATCTAGTTTAGGGACAAAGTTCATTCTTTAGTAGAGACCATTTTTTAAAATCTAGACATGCTGTTCCTCACACACACTTTATCATCTCTCTATATATGCATATATTTGTTGAATGTGTCCTTGTTATTGCAGTACAATAGATTCCTGAGTTGGGTAGGAGGTTGGATTAGATGATCTCTAAAGTCTCTTCCAATTATTGATTCAATTCAATTTAGCAGATTGCTATGTCTCAGACAGTGTACTAGGTCCTGGGTATATGATAACAAAAATGAAACAGTTCTTACCCTCAAACTTTACAAATTCTCAACATTCCATAGTCAAAAGTAATTCACAGCATTACTTCCTAACTATTTTAGCCACACCCAAAAGCCTTTGTAAATATCTCAAGGGAGTAGGAAGAGGCCCCAACAATTTTCAAAGAAAATAAATTTTATTCATTTTAAAGTAAAATATGTGTCATAAGGGGAAATTTGTACAGTCTGAGAAACAAATAACAGTACTGCAATTCCAAAAGATTAGTGCATGTATAATTGGTGAGGAAAAAAATATAAAACACAGTGATAGTTAATGGGGGTTTATAGTAGTAGGTAGACCTTTCCCCAAAGACGCAATGTCTATGTTTCATACTTATAGCATGCCCTTTCCAAATCTCATCCTATTTTTTTTAATTCCAATAAAAAGATAAAACATAATTAGTAAGAAAGGCCTACCCATTATCTGAGTTATGACAACCATGCTTCCTGGATTTTGCAGGACAGTGACTCATTCCAAATGTTATTTATCCTTCAAATAACCCAGAATTTTTTTTTCGCTTTTTTTTTTCCCGCAAGGCAATGGGACCAAGCCACCTGCCTGGGGACACACTGCTAGGCAACCATCAAGTGTCTGAGGTCGGACTCCAGGGCTGGTGCTCTATCCACTATGCCTCCTAACCCAGAAATTCTAATATTTCATCATACAGACATTGACTGAAGCAAGTCAGAAAATGTTACAGTCACTACATATTGTAGTCACAAAAGATGAAAAAATCTAGTAACATAGGATTTATGAAAACTCAAACATTCATCTATATTATTAGAAAGAAATTATGATATAAACTTAAAAGGTGGAAAAGGTCTCAAGGATTATCTAATGTACATTAATAGTGATTTATAAATAGTTAAAGTCATTTAACTTTTGGGAAATGGCTGATGAAGTTGTGGTATATGATTGTGATGGAATACTATTGTGGTATAAAAAAATGAGAGGATGATTTTAGAAAAACAGGAAGAATTATATGAACTGATATAAAGGGGAAAAATGAGCAGAATCAGGAGAACACTATACTCAGTTGCAGCAATATTGTAGTGATTGTAGTGATGAACTATGAAAAGCTCAGCTACTCTGATCAATACAATGATCAAAGACAGTTCTAAAGAACTCAAGATGAAAAATGTTCACCTCAAGAAAGAGAAATGATGACTTCTGAGAATAGACTGAAATATAATTTTTTTGCACTTTCTTATTTTTCCTTGTTTTTTTGTAACATGATTAATATGGGAATATGTTTTGCATAATTTCATATGTATAAATGACAGCATACTGTTTGCCTTCCTAGTGGGTAGGGCAGGAACTGGAGGAAGGGAGAGAATTTGAAACTCACAAAATTTTTTAAAAATGTAAAAAAGTTTTATTTTAAAATATTAAAAAATAAGTAATATATTTTAAAAATAAAAGACACTTATCAAGTGCCCAATATATGCCTAGCACAATGCTAGGCAATAATAAGCAAGGGAACACAATGTAAGACATAGTCCTTAGCTTCATAGAGCTTTAAGTTTAGAAGATAGGTATGATAAATTATGATACTATACAATAGAAGACATGCATTACAGAGACGTACAACAAAGTTCAATATGAAACCCAAGGAGGACAAAAGCTGTCACAATTAGGGGCCGGAAGAAGAGATGAAGGCGGTTACATCTGAGTTGGCCTTGAAAGGATTTATAATTATCAAACAGTTGGAAAGCAGAAGGGAAAACATTCTAGCCATTAAGAACAGTATTCTCTAAACAAGTAGATTGGAAAGCAAAAGAAAGGATCTGGAACATGGTTGGGCTAATGCATACAGTACATATAGCAGAATTTCATAAAATAAAGATGTTTTATAAACTGAAAGTTTTTCATAAACAAATTATACATGTTCACAAATCATTTGCTGCTATTATGTAAGGTATCTAATGGACTTCCCCAGGGATTTCTGCTTGTCTACATGCTATTTAATTTTTATTGAAGCTTTGGATGAAAATAGAGATGGCAAACTCACCAAATAGGCAGAGAAAACAAACATAAAAGGAATATTCACACACAAGATGACATAATTAAATTAAAAAAAATCTTGCCACACTAGAACATTTGGATAGATCTAATAATTTATTAAAATTGAACGGTGTCCTTGCTGCTTCTTGAAGGTGATACTCCATTTCCTGAATCTGCATTTTCAGTGGCTATCACCTGGAATGCTTTCTCTCCTTATCTGTATTCCTTGGCTTTCTTCAAGATTCATCTAAAACCTCACTATCTCCTGGAGGCAATGATTTCATGTTCCCTTCAATGCTAGTATCTTCTTTCTTTAGTTAATTTCAATTATATATACACATAGACATGTGTATAGATACATATATTTGCATGCATATACACATATATATGTAGTTTGCATGTCTACAAAAAAGATATTGGAAAAAGAATGAAAACATATAAAGGCATGACCTAACCCATTAAGAATTTCAGGAATTCTAAAGCTTGTGAAGCTTATCAAAAACTCTAAGAACTAAAAAAAATTTTTTTTTTTAATTTAGCTGGGTTGAAGAATAGAGGAGGTTTAAAGAGGCAGCTAGGCGGTGCAGTGGATGTACCAGGCCTGGAGTCAGGAAGACTCATCTTCCTGAGTTCAAGCCTAGCTTCAGACACTAGCTGTGTGACCCTGAGCAATTTACTTAACCCTGTTTGTCTCAGTTCCTCATGTATAAAATGAGCTGGAACCAATCCAATATCTTTGCCAAGGAAACCCGAAATGAGGTCACAGAGTCAGACACAACTGAAAATGACTGAACAATAACAATAATAACAATTTAGACAAATGAGAGACACCTTTGGATATACTGTGTTGTTACTAATTTGCCACCATAAAATCATTACTAGTGATTTGTGTGGCATTGCTGGAGGCAGGGGTGTCTCACTGAAATAGGAAGACCCACACTCATAAAGCCAAAGATTCCCAGAGCATCCAGTTTATCACCATGAGTCCTACTTCTTATTACATCAGGCCATGAGGTAGTAACAGTTCTGGAAAAGGAAGTAAGAGGAGATTCTTGCATGACATTCCCCTCACTACAATAAACATAATATGCAACATACCACCATGCATATGATGACATGTTCCTCTTCAATTACAGAGGACAACCACTAGAACTACTTACTAGTAGGAACCAACTTTGTCTCCCTTTGTATTCCCAATACTTGGCACAGTGCCCAACATACAGTAATGGCTTAATAAATGCTGACTGACTTAACAATTTAATAGGAAGGAAAAAGAGGAGGAGAAGGAAGAGAGGACAAAGAGAAAGATGAAAAGGAAGGAAAAGGAGGAGGAGGAAAAAAGAAGAAAGAAGAGGAGGAGCAGGAGAAATGTAAAATATGTAAGAAAATTTTACAAAATACAAGAAGAAAGATTAGGAAAAAGGCATTTATGAAGCTCCTCTATATGTCAAATACTATGCTAAATGCTTTACAAATATTATCTCATTTGATCACCAAAACTAATCCCAGTAGGCAGGTGCTATTATTATTTCCATTTTATAGTTGAGGAAACTGAAGCCCTGGAAGGTTCAGAGATTCACCCAGGGCCACCCAACTAGGAATTACCTGAGGCTGGATTTGCACTTAGATCTTGATTCGGCTTTACTACTGCAGCTCATTGATTGTCTGATAAAGATCTGGGTGGAGGTGGTTTTAGAGAACTGAAAGCTCACTGGAAATAAACAATTTAAAAAATTTTATAATGATAACCCTGAAAAGTAATGTGATTTTGGATGTATTAAGAGAGGCATAACTTTCAGAAACTGGGAAGTTGATTAATGTATTTTGCCCTCCTCTGACCATACCTGGAATATTTGTCTATTGATTATGAAATCAGTTCAAGTTCCTAAGTTCCCCATTTTAGGAAGGGATGCAGGAGAGCAAAAAGGATGATGAAAAATTCTCAAGATCATATTATAAAAATGATAGGCTGAAGAAGCCAGGAAGTTAAAAGAGCTAGGGGATAGATGAGAGGGGTATTTGAATATCTGAAAGGTTCCCATATAAATGAGTAATTAGGTCAAATTGGGGAAAGTGGGTGAAAAAAATCACATAAAAAAAGTGAAACTTAGGCTTGATGTGAGGAAACACTTATTAACTGGAGCTTCCAAAGAGATAATTGTTGGCCACAGGAAACAATGGGTTCTCAATTACTCATTCAAAATTCTGTCAACCAAGATTTATGAAGCACTTACTATATGTAAGACACACATTTTCCAGTAGGATTCCCTTTCACAGGTTCTCCATTCCAGCCAGACTGGCCTCACTGATACTCTCCACTCATGGTATTACATCTCCTTCCTCTGTTCTTTTGTACAGACCTTCTCCTACTGAAATTTCTCTCTCTCATACTGCTTCTTGAAACCCTGGCTGCCTTCAACATTCAGTTCTGGTGCCACCTCCTATAAGATACTTTTCATGGATTCCCCCTATTGCTAGCATTCTATTTCATTCTCCTCTAGAAACAATACTTTGTATTTATAATATATAGGCTACATATGTGCCTATACATTTAATTTTTGCCATTATATCTGCAATGCTTAGCAAACACAAAATTAAAAATGTCATCCCCCCTTATTAAAATGTAAGCTTGTTGTGAACACCAACTGATTGGCTTGTCTATTTGTATCTTCAGTGCTTAGCAAAATGTTTTGTATATAATCCACATTTTAAAATATTTTTTCATTCATTTATCCCTCATTCATCTGCAATGTCATAATTTGGATATTCCATTAAACAATAAAGACTAAAACTTTAGTATACATGCCTTCTATATGACTTCTGTCCATATTCTACCCTAAATATGAAAATATAGGCATTCTCAACATGCTGGAGTTCTTATTTGTTTACTCTTGAAATCACAGGATACCAGAGAAACAGTCTTGGTATCTAGCTGTTGTTGTCTCTTCTTTGACATATGACTAGAACATCTTCTCTAACATTTTCTTCTTCTTTTTTTGCAAGGCAATAGGGTTAAGTGACTTGCCTAAGGCCACACAGCTAGATAATTATCAAGTGTCTGAGGCTGGATTTGAATTCAGGTCTCCTGACTCAAGGGCTGGTGCTCTATACACTATTCTTCCTAGTCCTTCTCTTAGAGTTTCTTGATTAAATCCTTTATTGTTTGAAATTCTTCATTGGTTATATTTTTTGACTTATTCGTGCCCATCAAAGCTCTCTCTATTGCCCTGTGTATGGCAGAATCCTGCTATTTTTAAAATCTTCATCTTTGCTTCTGAAAGTCACAGGGAGTAATTAAAATGAGATTTATAATTTCCTAAATCAATCACTAGAGTGAGCATCCAAACCTCTGTTCACTTAACAGTATTTATCTCAGAGAGACAATGCAGCATAATGGAATAGAGAGCTGGTGTTGGTGCCAGAAGACCTGGGTTCAAGTCTTAATACACTTCCAGTGAGACCCTGGACAATTTAAATTCTTAATGTTCTAGAAGACTATGTGTTTCACGCTTCTGGCCAAGATGGCAGAGAGAAGACAGGCACAGTTCTAAAGTCTCCTAATCTTTCCCCATCTGTCATATGAAACAAACCTCTTAACAGAAATATGACCCACAAAACCCAGAAAGAAAACCCAGGAGAAAGAACATCTAACTCAGGATTTGTCTTCTGCAACTTTGGGTGAGTTTGGGCAGGTGAATTTGGGCAGGTGAGTTTGGGTGCAGGGGGTGGATCAGCCCCAGATCAGCCAGATTAGCAGCTGAATTGGAGCCGGGAAGTCTGAGGGCCTGAGAGATGGACCTGCTGAATCAGCAGTGGGGCTACACAGCCGGGGGCTTGAGTCAACTAGGGAGCACAGGCACTGGTGTTGGCGCTGACCCTCTGAGTTCCAGTGCAGGATAGCAGCAGACACACCATCCCTGGGCTCCTCAGGTCTGAGGAACTCTGAGTCCACACCTCCAATGCAGCTGAGGCCCCTTCCCAGAACAAACAATTGCTGACTACTTCTGCCTCAGGCATAGGTATGTGAGCAGAAGAACCAGCCCAGCTGACAATAGGGAGAGGAATGACTTGACCCCAGGGTAAAGCCCACCACTGATTGAAGGCAAAAGGTTTCAATAGCTCTAACTCCTCCCTTCAAGTTAAGGGAGAAGGCCTCAATCAAGGTCACAGACACTCTAGAGAAAGCAACCAGCACCTCCTACTGGCCATCCATAGAAACTGCACTCAGTGAGTAAAGCCTCTAGGGATCCAAACACCAAACCCCTGTGAACCAGCCCCTCCCCAACTCAAGGTCTTAGCAAAATGAAGAAGGGTCAGCGGAAAGGTGGATCCATAGAAAAATACTTGGAAGGGAAAGCCTAACTCAGAAAGACCTAGAACCTTTGAGGAGGATATGATCTGGTCTCCAGTACAGAAAGACTCCCTTGAAGAAATAAGTTAGGAGTTTAAAAATCAATTGGAAAATTTGGCAAAAGAAACCCAAGAGAAGATTACTATCTTGCAACAAGAAAACAAATCCTTAGAAAATACAATTGGACAAATACAAAATGAGAACAAATCTCTCAGATCCTCAATTGGGCAAATGCAGAAAGAAAATAATTCTCTCAAAACCTCAATGGGTCAAATGGAAAGCTCTTTCAAAAGTAGAATTGACCAGTTGGAAAAGGAATTGCAAAAGGTTAATGAAGAAAACTCCTCCCTAAAAACAAGAATGGAGTCTGCAGAAACTAATGACTTCATGAGATAGCAAAAGCCTGTCAAACAAAATCAAAAACTAGAAAAAAATAGAAGAAAATGTAAAATACTTCATCAGCAAAACCACTGACCTCAAGAATAGGTCAAGAAGGGGCAACCTGAAAATTATTGGACTTCCTGAAAACATTGAAGAGAAAAAAAAGCCTGGACTTAATATTACAGGAGCTAGTGATGGAAAATTGCCCTGATATCATAGAACCAGAGGGCAAAGTAGTTATTGAAAGAATACATCAATCCCCTCCAGAAAAAGATCGTAAAATGCAAGCACCAAGGAATGTTGTGACCAAATTTCAGAGCTATCAGATAAAAGAGAAAATCCTGCAAGCAGCCAGAAAGAAACAATTTAAAAATCAAGGAGTCACAGTAAGGATTATGCAGGAGCTGGCTGCATCAACATTAAGGGATCAAAGGGCCTGGAATGAGATATTTTGAAGAGCAAGGGAGCTTGGAATGCCGCCAAGAATCCACTATCCCGAAAAGCTGAGCCTTATCTTCCAGGAAAAAAAATAGACATTTAACGAAATGGAAGAATTCCAAAAATTCCTTATGAAAAGACCAGAACTAAATAGAAAATTTGGACATCAAACTGGAGGTTCAAAAGACACATGAAAAGGTTAAAAAAAAGGGGGGTGGGACAAGTTGAAATTGGCTATATCCCAGCATGGGGAAAAAGATTCTCATAAATTTTGAGAACTGTAACTCTAACAGAGAGAATATACCTAGCCAGAAGTGATGGACATTCATGACCTATCCATGAAACTGCTATCCAATGGGATGTAACTGGCTTTAACCCCACTTGGGAGAAAGACTCTAATAACTCTCAAGAATTTTAACTCTATTAGATAGAATGTACTTAGCTAGAAGTGATGGCTACTCAGAATTTTCTCTGACTCAGAATGATTTTTAAAAACACTACCTCCTTAAAAAGGGGGACAGGGAGATGGGAGGAGGGAGGGGATTGAATGGGGTAAATCTCATTACATTAAGAGGTACAAAATACCTATGGTAAAGAGGGCAAGAAGGGAGGAGATGAGAAACACCTGAATCTTCTTCTCATCAGACTTGGCTTAAAGTCAATTTATACATACTTAGTTAACTTAAAAAAACATTTAACCTTTCAAGTATTAAAAGGAGAAAAGGGGAGTGGGGACAGAGAAGGGGGGAGGGGAACTAACAAAAGGAAGGGAAGGGAAAAGGGGAAAAGGGAAAGGGGAAAGAAAGGGGAGGAGTGATATAGGAGGGCAAAGAATGAAGGGGGTGATATTCAGAAACAGAATACTGGGGAATATGGATAAAGGGGGGAGGGGGAAAATACAAACAGAAGGAAGATAGCATGGAAGGCAATAAAGAATTAGTAATCATAACTTTGATTGTGAATGGGATGAACTTTCCCTTAAAATGTAAGCAAATAGCAGAGTGGATTAAAAACCAGAACCCTAAAAAAAAAAGACCATGTGTTTCAGAGAATGTGCCAACCTGCATTGGTAGACAAAATTTCTTCTGGGAGGTCTGTAAATAAATTAAATGAAAAATCAATTTAAAAAGCTTTTATTAACCAGGTGCTATGTGTCAGGCTCTATTATTAACATAAGTGAAATTACAGATCTAGTCCTCATCCTCATTATCAACTGACAAACTGTCAGAAAACATTATAGTTTATTCACACAACAGTATGTCTGAATCTGCATAACATTCTTCATCTATTTGGATTCTCCCATGATTCTGAGGTATAATACAACAATTATCTCATCCATAAACAGGTGCATTTGGATAACTTTATCATTCACAGAAAATCTTTCTTCACTTTGATGTATTTCCTTCATCATAGTGGAGCATGTAGCTCCTGTTTTATGCTTTACCATTTTCACCATTATTTAAATAGTTAATGATTGAGTTGTTTCAACAGCTACCACTTTTCTAAACTGCCCTATTTTTACTATCCTTCTGTTCAACTAATTTCACAATTTCAAGGTTATCCTTTATTTCTTACTCTAATTTACAAGGGGTTACTAGATGTTGTAATTTCTTTCTTCAGAACATCTTGTGAATACAGTCTCCTCTCTCCACTCACACAGTTTACACTTGACATAAGCCCTCATCACCTTTTGTCTGGATTATTGCAGTAGGTATCTGATTGGTTTCCCTGCCTTGAACTGCCAGGGTAAGTTTCCTAAAGCAAAAGTTCAACAATATCACTCTCTCTCTACTCAATAAACTTCAGTGGCTCTCTATAATCCCTAAGATTAAATCTATAATTTAAAGCTCTCACATTTTGTTCCTTTCCTTCTTTCCATTATTCTGAAACATGCCTTTCCTTCATGCATTCTGGGACTAGCCACACTAGCCTATTTACTTTTCCTCACATATATGATACTCTATTTGCCATCTCTATTCTTTTGCACTGGATAGCTCCATTGCCTAGAGTATATTCCATTCTACACTTTGCATTTTATAATACTTAGCTTCCTTCAAGGCTTGCCACAAAGACCCTTCAGAAAGACCCTTTCCGGGGAAGCTAGGTGGCACAGTGGATAGAGAACTGGCCCTGGAGTCAGGAGTACCTGAGTTCAAATCTGGCCTCAGACACTTAATAATTACCTAGCTATGTGGCCTTGGGCAAGCCATTTAACACTATTGCCTTGCAAAAACCTAAAAAGAATAATAAAAATAAATAAAATAGAAAGACCCTTTCCAATGCCCTCAACTGAAAGTTTATTTTCCTCTCAAGTTACCTTACATTTACTCTAGACATATTTAGATGTAAATCACATATGTGTATTATATATAGGTGTATACACACACACACACACACACACATACACACACACACACATATATGTATATATATATATATATATATATACACAAATTTATTTATGTGTGTGTGTAGTCTGTTATTTTTTTCCCTTATAATATAAGCTCCTTGAAGGCAGAGATTGATTTTACTTTTTAATTATTTTATTCTAGCAATTAACAAAGTACCTGGCACATAATAAAAGATAGTAAACATTTGCCAATGGATTGATTATCAATTTTTTTCTCATTATTACATTATTTTTTCTTCTAGCTTTTGATCTGATCTTTGTTATAAAAAGTCAGTAGTTTTGACTATATACAGACAATTCAGGGATAACTACCACATCAATAACTAGTCTTTTGTTGTCAACATTTAATAATTTCATTTTTATAATGTCATTTGGTACTCCCTATTTCCAATGAATGCCATTTCTTAAAAGAAAATATTTATTATATAAAGGAGTAAAACTTCTGTATAATCCACAAGTTTGGGATCTTTTTCATTTTTTTGTTTATGATTTCTGACATATTTCTCACTATTCTCATGTATTCCTTCTTTTGTAGTTAATAAGTATCAAATTATATATTGGTTTAATTTGGAGGATCTTAGGGATTTACCCTATTTATCCTCTTCAAGCAGATATATATATGTATGTATATATGTATATACATATATATATATAATCCATAACTTTCAATCATTTTTGTGATTTTTTTGCCAATATTTTTCTTGAACTATGCAATAATACATTAGACCAAATTCTTGTGAGTTGTTTCTTGTTATCTATAAACTTCTGGGGCGGCTAGGTGGTGTAGTGGATAAAGCCCTGGAGTCAGGAGTACTTGGGTTCAAATCCAGTCTCAGACACTTAATAATTACCTAGCTGTGTGGTCTTGGGCAAGCCATTTAACCCCGTTTGTCTTGCAAAAACCTAAAAAAAAATAAAAAATAAACTGATAAAAAACTAATTCTGCAAACTTTTTTATTTTGCTTTTCTCCACTGAGATTTTATCAGGCTTTCTTCCACTTGGCTATAATTTCTTTCTTTGTCTGTTTTTATTTATATAAGAATGTCAAGATAGATATGATTCAGTTTTACCAGGAATTTGTTCAATAATCTCATACTTTATTATATCAATCATCAATTAAAAATTATACAAAATCTAAAACTCTGTGATTTTTTAGTATCCTCTTTCTCTTTTCTTACCACTCTAACCACTATCACTGCAGAAGGAAAACAGAATAAAAGCCCATTTTGTATTTTCCTTTGTTTCATTGGTTCTCATATCCAAAGATTTCATCATCTATTGACCAGGCAACTGATGAGGAGGGTCTTTATATATTTACTTTGGGTGGTTCTTAGAAAGCAGACTAAATCTATTGTCAGGACCACACCTGAAGATTTTTCAATATGATAGAAGCTGCCATTGCTTATACTTTGCTGACACAGACAGCCTTTAAGAAGGCAGTCTAAGTTCCATGATGAGAGGAAGTGTCAGAGAATGACTGTGGAGGGTTAAACATGTAGTGGTCACTGAATAAATGTCTGTTGAAATGAACTGAAGGCATTGTCCTGGGCACTGGGGATACATGAATGAAAACAAAAATTATTTCTTGCCCTCAAAGACCTTACAATCCATAGATAAAAATGACATTTAAAAAGTAAAAGCAAGATAATTTGAGGAAGAAGAGAACATTAAATCTCTTAGCACCTAAGAGAAGGAATTGCATTCCAGGAATTCAGGGAATCCTACATACAAAGGTTGGAAGTAAAATTCAGGGAATTCAGAGAACAGCAAATATGTTATTTCAGGTAGAAATGAGTAGCGCATAAAGGAGTACATTTTTAGTAATAATTTAGTAAATGTTAGGGTACAGTCAGACTTTGCATTGCTTTAATATCATGTTGAAGAATATAAAATTTAGCTAAGAGATTTTAGGAAAATTTTTTAGGAGGATGGACTGGAGAGGGAAGGATTAGAAACAGACAGAGCAGTTAAGAGGCTATTATAGTTGTCCAGGTAAAATGTGATGAGAACCTTAACTATGGTGATGACAATATGAGTGGTGTGAGGGGTTCATATGTGAGAAATATCATAGAGATAGAAATAACAAAATTGGAAACTGATAAAATTTGGGGGTGAATGAGAACAGAATTAAAGATGATTCTGAGGTTACAACCATGGTAGATGGCCAGAAGGAGAATAGTGCCCTTATAACAAAAATAGGAATGTCTCGAAGATGTATTGACTTATTAAAGAAGATAATTAGTTAGATATTGAACTTGTGATACATTGGGAATATCTTGGTTGTGATATCTAGCAGGATGAAGACTGATAAAAAGCAAAAGTATTTAAGTGGAACAGAAAAATTTTTTTTAAAAGGAAACAGACTCAGCAACCATTCTCTGCATAAGTACATACCCCATTTTCTAGAGGGGGGCCATTCTCTACTCTCATCTAACTTTCTGCCTAAAATTTTGAAAAATAATAAAATAATAAATATCTAGCCAATAATAGCTAGTATTTATTGTTCCTGCCAGCTGGTTTATCCTTTACCCAAACGAATGTTGAAGAGGTGGGAGACAAAGCTGGAAAATTCTCCAAGTTCTCCATTTATTAAACCAAATACAAGTGCTTAAATATCCTCCCCAGTTCCTGGTCCACTCCCACTCCCATGGCACTCTACAATCACCCAGTAAAACAATGCTCTGGTGCTAGAGGACACCAGGTGATAAAAGTTTGCAGTACTCCCACACACAACAGTTCCTTAAAAATCCCCCTTTATGTTTGTTTTTTTTTGAAGCAAAATTCCTTAATTTAATTACATAATGATGCCACATAAGTTGTAAACAAAAATTCAAAAATAGTATAAAAATGTCAATTAAACAATAGTAAAAACAACTAAGCATCCAAGTCAATTAACATGAGTTATTAAATTTTACAAAATAATTTTTTCCATCATTATATTATTCATGAATCCACAGATTTATCCCGGAAGGTGGTCATGATTTGTGATATTTCCCATACCATAAATGTGTGATTATAGATGGGACAAAGATTACAAACTTTTTTCTTTTGCCAACAAAAGACTTTTCAAAGCAATCAAATTCAAAACCCAAACTAAAAGTTACAGGTAACTAACTATTTCAGATTTGAATTACACACACACACACACACACACACACACATGCACAAACAACAGAAATAACTGTCTTGAAACACATTTACCAAGCTGAGATTGATACCCTGGCCAGTACCAAATGTCAGAATATAGAATCATTTCCCTACCTCTCCAAGCCAGTAGAAAGATGTGAAATGCCCTATAGAAGTTTAAATACACATAAACACACATATACATACACATATATTTATATTTTGAACTATTCTCTTACAAAGATATTAGCCATAAGCACAGGCTTCATTCAAAATACGAAATCTGAATTTCCCAGTCCCAGAAAAAAGTCTTCTTCCCCTTTTTTTTTTAACTTATTGACCACAAAGCTTCCCAATCAATAGCCTAAGAAAAATATGGTAGTTACCCCCACACACACCAGGAACAAGGCATGGGGGTCCCTTGATTTCTAAAATAAGTTTTTTTGGGGGGTCTTACCCTTCCTGCAGCAAAGCATGCATTCCTTCAGAGACACAGACTTGAGTTTCAAAGTTCCAAAAAGGAAGATTTTCTTTTCTCCCTCCCTCCCTCCCTCCCTCCCTCCCTCCCTCCCTCCTTCTGCAGAAGGTGAGGGTGGCAGAGAATGAGATAGAGCATTTGAAATTACTTGAGTTGTTAACAACAATACACTTTGGAGTTGTTGCATTTTCTGAACAGTAGCCAGCACCATTGCAAACTGTCCAATAGCATTTGACATTCTTACTCTCAACACAGGAAGTGCAGTTAGTGTGTACTTCATGGCTTTCTGGTGCCGAAGCAAGAGTCGTGGGGTGCTTGGTTGTATGCTGGAGAGTGGAATTCGTTATGGCTTCAGGAGTAGAATCGTCATGGGTGGCAGGGTGAATGTCAGGGTCAGCGGCACTGAAGAGGGGTCTTTAAAGTTGGCCACAGGTTTAGGGGTTTGGGTCACCCTTAGCATTTGTAGCATGGCCAGGCAGGCAGCAGTGGCCAAAAGGAATAGCCAGCAGGTCCCCTGCATCCCATTCATGGTGCTGGTGCTGGGGTGGACTGCTGCTGAGGAAGAAGCTCCATTTCCCCTGGGGCACTGCCTCTGAGATTCCACTTCCCACTAGTTCCTCAATGCTGAATACTTACTTGTTTCTTCTTACTTTCGCTGGTTCCACAATGCTAAATACTTATTTTTTTCTTCTTACTTTCCATTTCCTCCACACTTCTTTGTTCTAACTCCTGATGTCTAACTCTAGATAACAACTGACTTGTTACTTTCTCCGTAGTCTTTTGCTCTGGGATGTCGCCTGGAATTTTTCCTTGCTTGTATCTACTGGTCCTTATCCCAGACTCCGGTCAGATTTCATGTCCCTGTTCGGACACCATTTGTTATGTTCCTACTGGCTGGCTTATCCTTTACCCAGACAAATGTTGAAGAGGTGGGAGACAAAGATGGAAAGTTTTCCAAGTTCTCCATTTATTAAACCAAATACAAGTGCTTAAATATACTCCTTAGTTCACTCCCACTCCCGTGGCACTCTCTAATCAACCAGTAAAATAATGCTCTTGTGCTAGAGGACACCAGGTGATAAGCATTTGCAGTACTCCTACCCACAACAGTCCCTTACAATGTATAGCACTTCAAATTTGCATATGATCCTCACAATAGTCTGATGAAGTAGATGCTTTTAATGTTCTCCATTTTATAGATAAGTAAAGGGAGGTACAGAGAGATTAAATTAAATGACTCCTCCTACCCAACCAATTCACATAATAGCAGGTGTCTGAGGCAGGCTTCAAGCTCTTTTCTTCTTGATTCCAGTCCACACTGTTATCTACTGCCCTACCTCTCTTGTTCTGCATACAGTTCTCTAGTTCCCACCAGAAAACTTTAGCACTCTTCATAGCATCTCCAGTTCTTAGAAGGCAACTTACCCAGAAGTCAAGCTACAGTCATGTAAGCAACAAGATGGAGGCTTAGACAATTTCTTTGATCCCCACAACCTCTCAAACCTCCTCAAAACAGAAATTAATCACCAAAGGTATCCAATTTAGTTGTCTCCATGGTCTAGGACACCCAGAATCCCCCCCCCCCAAAAGGTTAAAAAACAACAAATCATGAACTAGTGAGCTTACTCAGAAAGTACTCCCTGCCCCCACCAGGGTCTGGAGACTCCCAACTTCTGGCTGCAACACAGAGTTGAGCGGTTGACAGACCTTAGGAATAAAAGCCTGTAGGAGGTCAAAGCATTGCAGCATCGGCATTGGAAGGCTCTGTTCTGCTGGTGCTGTACTAAAGAACTAGGAAATAGGAGTGGACAGGACACATACCTGGATGTGAGGGACCATGTGGCCCTCCATCAAGCCTGGGAGAAAGAGCAGAGCATCTAGCTGGAGTCAGTTCTAACCACCCAAAAGTCACTTGGAGCAAAATGGTGAGCTGCCTGGTGTGAAAGGAGTCAGAGATTAATTGAGACCCAGCCTCCAAAGAAAGAAACCATCAGCAGGGATGGGGATCAGAAAAATGGGGGGGGACCTGAAATTAACAAAAATTTCAAGAAGAAAACTCAAGGGGGAAAATAATTAACAAAAGAAAGAAATATGGCCTCCATATGTAGAAAAGAAATCACTAAATACTATATAACAAAGGAAAATGATGAGACAAAGGATCCTGTGGAATTTGAGAACACGCAATCATAACATAATGTTCCTGATTTGTTCCTGATAATTAAAATCATGAGAACAGAATTTATGGCCTGTATAGCAAAAATAATGTATAGAATGGAAAAATTAGATTTTGTAATGATAAGCTTCATCAAGGAAATTCCCCAGACAATGATTGGGAATACAAATATACAAAAGTGAAGGACAAACTAGAAAAAAAAGAAGCAGGCTATTAGTCTCCAGCAATGATTATACTTGTACTCAAAATTCATTCCTTCAACAAAAGATCATTTAATACACATATTTAAGGCAGGTGAAAACTGTAGAGATTATTTGTTCCTAGAAACCAGTCCAAGAACAAACTGTATTATAAGATTACTCTATGTGAATCTGTATAAAGGTCAGTATGCACATTCCATTATTAATAATTCCTATTCACAAGCCTTAAGATGAAGATTAACTCAACTTTATTCAAGAATTACAGAACTAATTTTAAAATGTTATAATTTTTTAATCTTATTTTCTTATGGATTTCTTCACTGTGACCTCCACATCCTTTCTCTATGTCCTCTTCCCCTCCAGAAGTAAAATAAGAAAAAGTTCCTTTAGTAATCTAAACTCCATCAAGCCCTAGGGAGCTAGTGGAAAAATGGAGAAACAATCATAGAATGCCACTCTCCACTCTACTCAATTTTCTCAAAGTTTTACAAAAATAAAACCCAAACATAAAAAAATCAACAAATTAAGGAAGTAGATCTTCCTCTCCCACTTTTTATTTCACCCCATAGCATGTTCTCCCTCAGAAAGCTGCAGAACAGATTGCTCTAGAGCTGAGGTACTATGAGTTTACTTTTGAAACAGCTCTTGGAAGCTGCTTAGAGCTCCCCTTTTCCTTTGCTCTGCAGAGACAGTTTGCTTTCTTGTAGGCATTTCACTTTACTATTGACATGTGGATATGTGAAATGATGTTAACAAATATCTAAAACTGGTTATTGATCTTAGGAAGTGAGAATAAAGCATTAAATGGTCAGTGTTTGTTTCGTTGGTATCGATTCAATCTCAAGGACTCTAAAGAAAGGCCCTCAGGAAGCTGTGTGAAACCCTCTGAAAACTGGGAGTCAATTAGGATAAGAACAGATGAACAGGTTGTTCTTATCCTAATTGAGGGATGACCCTCTTTGATCATAGATAAATCAGAGTATCAAAATCAGTTCTGTTCCTTTTAATTATATCAGATCACTGCTATATATTGGGTCATGCCCTAAGACAGGAGCATGCTTATGGGATGATGGGAATTAAAAGTTGGAAAGAATCCTGCAGGTCATCTAAGTTCATCACCCTAATTTTACAGATGAGGCATCTAGGATCCAGAGAGGTTAAGGGACTTACCTACAGACATATATTAAATTGCAAAATCAGGATTCAGTCAGGAGTCCAGGTCTCCAGTCCTAAATCTTGCCAGGATAAATGTGCCAGGATACTATTTCATTTATTCAATTCATTCATTCCTGCTTTCTTGAAAGCTATGTCAGCTAAAGGCAATTTCTGGCACATTCCATCAAGCTCGAGAAGTTCAGACCTGGCAATGGGCTGCATGTCTATTGTCTGGCAAAAATATCAACCCTCTGCATTTAATGCCCTCTATGATACCCAAGACAAAGGTCCAGTCTTTCTACCCTTGATTACAACTCAGAGACAAGATCCTTTGTTAGCAGAGGAGGGAAAAACTCACTAATTAGGCTTCTGATCTCAAGCACCTTATAATTTACAATGGGACTTAAGACATAGCTACTCTAATGTAGGTATATGAGAAGCATAAATTACCCTGAGAATTCAGAGCAGAGATTACTTCAAGCTGGATTGATTAAGTCCAGAATCTCCAGTTAGGGTAAAAGGATGAGTAGAATTTCAACAGTCAGAATTAGGGTATAGATTGTTTTAAGCAGATGTCAGTAAAAGCAAAAGTACATAGGCAGTAAAAGTGTTGGATGTTCAGAAAATATTGAGTTACTTAATTTGGCTGAAGTATAAAATATTTTAAGGGAAATCCTAAGAAGAGATTAGAATGTTGGGCTAGAAACAGACTGTTAGAGATTTGAGTTCTAGGTGAGGAGTGTGGACTCTAATCATTAGGCCCTAGGGAGGCAGGAAAGGTTTTAAGTTAGCAAAGTGAATAGAACTGTGTACTAGGAATCTGAATCTGATAGATCAGGAAAGAGGAAAAACTGGAGGTAGAAGGACCAGGTAGGAGATTATTCAATAATTTAGGGAAGAGGGAATGATGGCCTGAAATAGGGTGATGGCAATAGGATTAAAAAGGAGGGAATACATCTTTTTCAAATGATACATTTTGAGAACCCACAAGTTAAATAAAAATCAATTCAAATAACTTTGATAAATTTGTAGAATGTAAATATGTATACATCATCATTTCTATATATACCCAGCAGAAAGATAAATTCCATTTAAAATAACTACAAAATGTGAAATATTTAGAATTTATATTGTGTTTTAAGGTTTGTAAAACAATTTACATGTGGTTTCTCCTTTAATCTCACAACCCAAGTGCTCTTATTATCCTCATTTTATAAATGTGGAAACTGAGACTGAAAGAGCTTAATTGGCTTTCCCAGAATCAATATAGTGACTAAATGTCTGAATCAGAATTTGAATTCAAGTTTTCCTGCCTCCAAGTTGAGTACTTTATGCACTTTGCCATAGAGCTACCTACAAAAATATGCATATAAAATATTTGGGAGTTTACCTGCCAAGACACATTCTGGAACAGTATGAATGCATTTACAAAATATTCTTTTTTAATTTTTTATATTTTTTATTATTTTTTCAGAATGAGGAATTAGGATTAAGGGAAAAGAAAGAAAATCATGAGATAGGAAAGAAATGCACAAGAAATTTTTAAAAAGTGAATATATACTTAACCCCATTGCCTTGCAAAAACCCCCCAAAAAAGTGAATATAGTGTTCATTCAGATTCTATAGAGGTTTTTTGTTTTGTTTTGTTTTTCTTTCTCTGAATAGGATAACATTGTCCTTAGCCAGTCTAATATGATTGTCCTAGCTCTCTGAACTGCTGAGAGGCACTGCATCCATCAAGGTTGATCAACTCACAAGATTATTAATGTGTACAATGTTCTTTTGGTTTGGTCAGCACCAGTTCCTGTGGCTAGTGTCAGACTACTCATGGTTTCTTTTTTTAAAATTATTTTCTTTATTTTTTCTTATTGTATTTTCTTTAATTTATTTACACATTACTAAAACATTCTTGTTTAAGAGTAAACATAATACCCTACCCCACAAAAATATAAAACCTCATGAGAAAAAAAGAGGGAAAAAATGTGTTTGTCTATGTTATGATACCATCAGCTCTGTCTCAGGTGGATCACATTCTTTATCATGAGTCCATCATAGAAGCTACTTCCATATTTTTACACAGTTGCTGTTGCTGATTGTAATTCCCTCCATCTATTCCTCCTCACTACCATCTATTGGGAATATATCTTAAAAAACATTACAGGCTTAGATTTTTTTTTTTTTTTTAGTTTTTGCAAGGCAATGGGGTTAAGTGGCTTGCCCAAGGCCACACGGCTAAGTAAGTATTAAGTGTCTGAGGCTGGATTTGAACTCAGGTACTCCTGACTCCAAGGCCAGTGCTCTATCCACTGTACCACCTAGCTTCCCCATAGGCTTAGATTTGATAGGACTTAGCAATTAACTTAGATTGTAGAGGGAAGGAGAGAAAATGGCTTCAGTTTTAAGAGTCGAAGGTAGTACCAATAACATAAACAGAAAAGATAAAACAAAGGGTGGGTTTTAAGGAAAAGATGAGTTAAATTTAGGATATAGTAGGTTTAAAATACCTCTATGATATCCAGGTGGAAATGGCTAGAAAAAAGTACAAGATGAACCTGGAATTCAGCCTAGTGGTCAGCAGCAGAGGTCATCTGGAAGTTATTCATATATGGTCAAAGGTGTGGTGAAGTTGTCAAAAGGAAGAGTCAAAGAAGAAGGCCAAGGACAGAGCCTGATAGGAAGCTGATAATTAGGGAGTGGACAGTATATGAGAAGCATAAATTACCCTAGGAATTCAGAGCAGAGATCACTTCTAGCTGGAGTGATTAAGTCCAGAATCTCCAGTTAGGGTAAGAGAATGAGTTCAGTTAAGTCTTTCATAAGACATTGAAGGAATTGAGAACTTGAGGGGGTGGGGGGAAAAGGGGAAAAATGGTGTCCCTGAAAATAGTTGCCAAAAAAACTTTCAAAAGCTTGGGACAGTGCATCCTCTACTCTGGAAGCAGAGCCCTACCTTAATTAAGAGTTAAAATCAAGTCATGGACTGGGGAAAAGAGTAAACAGCAGTAGAAAAGAAAATCCAACCAAAGACAATTACTTTAGTCTTACAGAGGATCAGAATATAAAAATGTGAATTGGTCTCAGGTTATGGAAAAGCTCAAGAAAGATTCTGAAAATCAAGTAAAGGAGGTGAGGTAGAGGAAAAATTGGGAAGAGAAATGGGAGCAATGCAGGAAAATCATGAAAATCAAGTCAGCATCTTGGTAAAGGAGATACATAAAAATACTGAAGAAAATAACATCCTGAGAACCAATTTGGGTCAAATGGAAAAAATAGTACAAAAGGGTAATGAGAAGAAAGCCTTAAAAAGGAGAATTGACCAGATGAAAAAAGAGATGCAAAAGCTCTTGAAGAAAATAATTCCTTCAATTGCAGAATGGAGCTAAGGGAAGCTGATGGCTTTATGAGAAATCAAGGAAAAATAGAAGAGAACCAAAAGAATGTAAAAATTAGAAGAAAATGTGAAATATCTCATTGGAAAAACAACTGACCTGGAAAACAAATCCAGGAGGACTACCTGAAGGACTACCTGAAAGCCATAATCAGAAAAAAGAGCCTAGATTTCATTTATCAAGAAATAATCTAAGAAAATTGTACTGATATCCTATAAGCAAGAGGGTAATATAGAAATTGAAAGAATCCATATATCATTTCCTGAAAGAGATCTGGAAATAAAAACTCTAGTAATATTGTACCAAATTATAGAATTCCCAAGTCAAGGAGAAAATAATACAGTCAGAAAGCAATGATTTAAATATTGTGGTGCTATAGTCAGGATTACACAGGATTTAGCAACATCTACATAAAGGGTCCATAGGTGGGGCTTGGTATATGATATTCCAGAATGCAAAAGTTGGATTACAATGGAGATCAACCACCCAGTAAAATTGAACATTTTCCATGGAAAAGAAGGACACTCAATGAAAAAGGGGACTTTCAAACTTTTGTAATGAAACAACCAGAACTGAAAAGAAAGTTTGATCTCCAAGTAAAGCACGCAGGTGAAGCATAGAGAGGGTGGGTGGGAAGGGCTAATTATGAGGGATTTAATGATATTGAGCTGTTCATATCCCTGCAAGGGAAGATGATACTGATGACTCCTATGAACCTTGTCATTTATAAGAGCAGTTAGAAGGAATATATATATATATATATATATATATATATATATATATATATATATATATATAATAGATAAGGCACAGGAGGGAACTGAAAATGGAGGTATAATATATCAAAAAGATGTAGTCAATGGGTGAAAAGATGGGCTAAGACATTTCACATAAAAGAAACAGGAAGCTTTTGCAATGGAGTTGAAGGGGGGAAGGTGAGGGGGAAATGAGTGAGCCTTCAATTTCATTGGAAGTGGCTCAGAGAGGAAATAACATATGCACTCAATTGGGTATAGAAATGTATCTTACTTTAGAGGAAAATAGGAGAGGAAAGAGATGGGAGAAGGGTTGGGAAGGTGGGAGTGTACTTGATAGAGAGCAGAGTGTGGAAGAGGGAAATCAGATACAACACATTTTTGAAAGGAGAATAAATGGGGGGGGAGGAAATACAGTTAGCAATAGAAACTGTGGGAAAGAAATTAAAGCAATTTCTCTAATGGATTTATGATTTAAAAAATGCTATCCCTATCCCCTAATTAATTTTAGCCTTATTGATAAAAATATTTTTTTTGCTTCAGTTAGGTGGCAGAAACAATAACACTGCATCTCATCTTTATTTGTCGCATTACTATAGTTAGGCAATTCTCTGATAAATGCTATTTGATCTTTTTCATCTTCTTAAATACTCAAGTTTTATTTTCCTTCTTTTCGCTATTAGGTTGGGTATATAGGTTTACTTTTTTTTTTTGGAAGAATGAGATCCTCTGTCAGGTGGTTAAGAGATTTAATCTTTTTTCCCTAAGTTTCAGTACCATTTCAGATAATAATTAATATAGCATTAATTAATATAGTATTAATATAGTACTTTAAAGTTTGCAAATTATTTTAAAAAAATTCTCATATGGTCCTCACAAGGGAGGTAGATACTATATCCTCATTTTACAGCTTACAACTGAGACTGAGGGAGGTTAAGTAACTTCCTCATGGCCGCACAACTACTTAGAATCTCAGTGTTCCTGACATCAGATCAGCATTCTATTAACTACATCTTCTAGTTCTCTTCTATGGGTCTGTTTTTTTTTTTAGGTTTTTTTTTTTTTGCAAGGCAGATGGAGTTAAGTGGCTTGCCCAAGGCCACACAGATACGTAATTATTAAGCGTCTGAGACCAGATTTGAACCCAGGTACTCCTGACTTCAGGGCCGGTGCTTTATCCACTGCACCACCTAGCCACCCTATGGGTCTGTTTTAATAACATTTAATATTCTCTAGCTTTAATTTACAAAATCTTGCTTGGCTCAATCCTTGGGCATTAGACCATAATTATTCTCACCTTTATAAACTTTTTAAAGTTTTTTTCTTCATTTACTTTTTCTTTACTTTAGAAACTTCCGTTTTGTTTTTTTTCTTCTACCTATGTGCATAAAAGCAGCAATCTTTTCTTTCAACCACTTAATTGACTAGCAAAGGCTCATATACTTAGCTAATATACTTTCTGTCTCAAACAGAAATCACATCTAAATTATTCCCCAATGATCATCAGTTTTCCAGTAAATAAGACCCTGATGAATGTCAATGATGTGGAAATACTGTTCACTAATAGAAATTATAACCTATGTACACCTTTTATCCTGTGTGACTCATTCATAGCCTCTCATAAACTTTCATAAGGAGGACCACCTAATGTGGGGCTCTTGATAAATAACAAAGGAGCATGTTATGGATCATCTCTTGTTCCTACTATATGATGCATCCATGCCCTTTTTTGATTATATATCTCTCTAATATTATCCTTTATGCCAATTCTTCAAAGCAATTCTTAGTAATATATTGTAGCTTATTAGTATCTTTGAATTTCATTTATATTAATTAAATTTCCTTAGGAAATGTCAATACTGTTTGTTATTGGCTATTTTTTATTTATCTTCCATTTTTAGCATAAAATCATATTAAAGTCAGGTTTTAGTTGCATAAGTGCAAATCATATATACCTTTCATTTTTATTTTAATCTGATATTTGTTTTCCCCTTGTGCTAACAAATTAGTGGTCTGATGATACTACTTTATAAATGACATTAAAATTCAGTTATAAGTTGGACTAGAATAGCCAAAAGAGCAGATAGACACTTATCACAATCACATAGATGAAAAGAGGAATGGTAGGAATAGGCAAATGAATAATCCTGCTGAAGAATGGTAGGCAATGATAGAAAAAAAAAGAAATTCTGTATTTAATGAATTAAAATTTATTTATTTAAATATAAATAGCTAAAAAGAAATTTAATTATTCTATTTTTGTTTAATATACATCACTAAAAAGAAAAAAAAGAATGGTAACTCTTAGGAATATGATACTAGGCATGCAGAATTCCCCAGAGAGTTGAGATATCTTGGCCAACTTCTTTTCTGTGACGAAACTATTAGATTAATCCCCCCCCTCCCCTTTTTTTCACATGTTTTTCCTGGAGTCAAGTTCAAAAGCTATTATTCTGAGAGTAAGCAGTGACTTAAGAAATAATCTAGTGTAACTCCTTCATTTTATAAATGAAAAACTGAGACTCACAAGGGTTATATGACTTGCACAAGGTCACATAGCTAATTAGTAAAAAAAAAAGAATCAGAACCTAGGGATCTTAACACACAGAACCATATTCTTGTCATTATACTGGGTTAGCTCTCAAATGGATATGATTTTCACCAATAGACACACAGACACAAAATTTTCCATATACCATCCACAAAAATCATTGCCAGCTTAATAAAATATACAAGGTACTTCCACTTCTCAAACTGTATAAAAGCATTAGTTCTCATAAATAGAATCACAAGAATTACAAGTTTTGAAAACTGAAAGAGACAATGGAAATCATAAGGGTTAATCCATTCAAAATACTTTAAAAAAAATCTAAATGATTGATTAAAAGTGAGGCAGGTCCATCCCTAAAGGAACTTAATGGTTTATAAATTCACAGAATTTGAGTTGAAAGAGCCCTGATCAGTCATCTAGATCAACTATACATAAAAGCAATCATAGGGCAGCTGAGTGACACAGTGGAAAGAGCACCAGGTCCTGGAGACAGGAGGATCTGAGGTCAAATCTGGCCTCAGACACTTAATTATTACCCAGTTGTGTCAACTTGGGCAAGTCACTTAATCCCATTGCATTGCAAAAATAAAAAAAAAGAAAACAAAACAATCTCCCATAAAAACAATCACCATTAACATATCTAACAAGTGATTTGTTTTCAGATGTGTACTCTTAATGTGACAAAGAAAACTGGGCAAAAACACTTAATGCAAAAATCTTGTCCGAATGCATACAATATTCTATTAGAGAAATATCCCAACCACCTCTATTCTCCAGGATTTTTAGTGATTTTTCATTTCCTCAGCATTTAATCTATCCATAGTGATTTAAAAATTGTTTATTTTGCTCTATAACAATTCATACAAATCAATACACAATAATATTTATTTTCACATAACAGCTTTTTCAGTTTGATGGGCACCCACCTCATTTCCAGTTCTTTGTTACTATAGAGCTATAACATGAATATTGTGATTCTTATTGAATCTTTATTTCATCTTTGAATTTCTCAGAATATAAATCCAATATAGAGATTACTAAATTTAAAGAGTATGAACGATTTAGTCAATTTGTTGCATAATTACAAACTGAATTCAGAATGACTGGATCCACTTAATGGTTATATGACAGTATGACTTTTTCTTCATAGACTTTTCCAATGATAAATGATTATTACCATCTTTTCTCATCTTTGCCAATTTTTCATAGAATGAAGACAAAACTCAAGTATTTTAATTTGAATTTCTCTTACTAATTAGTGCTTTGGAGCATACTTTATGTCATCATTTGTAATTTTCAAATACTTTTAAAACTATTCATATCCTTTGACCACTTATTTATCAAGAAATGGCTTTTCATGTTATCTATTTTTGCCAAATTCCTGCATAGTCTATATAACACACTTTTATCAGTGATACTTGATGTAAATATTGTCTATATTTTATTCATGCATAAGTTTTTCAATCTTTTTTAGATAAAATTATCAATTTTATCTTTTGTAACATTTCCATCTCTTATATAGTTAAGAATTTACCCATCCCTCAAGCCAAAGGTGTGAAAATTATAACCAAGTATCTATAATGAATCCCCTGAAGCAGTTGCATATATTTGAATTCATACTAATGTTAAAATTATGTAAAATACTGTAACAAACCTTACTAGGCTATATGGCATGATGGAAATACTCAATTTGGATTCAAATAATTCTGTCACTATAGGGAATTTATTATTTTCAGTTAACTAGATTTGACTGTATCTGACCTTTTCTTGTTTTTTTAATGGTATGATCTTTTATATTCAGGTTGTACATATATTTTGTATTTATGAGTATAAATAACATAATTTCTTCCAAACTTTTCCCCAGTTTTTTGAAAACAGTTTTTTGCAAAAAAAAAAAATCCCACCCAATAATTTATGTTCTTGGGTTTTTCAAACACTGGACTGGTGTTTTTGATTCGTTCTGTTTTTTGTTTTTTTTTGTTTTTCACTGCTCTTATTCCACCTGGGAGTTGGAGAGATGGGACAAGGGAAGAAATACAACATGTTCACATATAAGTGGATACGGTATATGTACAAAATAAATAAAAGTGGAGGTAGTGCTAACCATTGAGGGAATCAGGAAAGGTCTCTTGTAGTTAGTGTCCCTTCAGCAGTCTTGAAGGGAGCTGGGGATTCTAAGAGAAGGAAATCCTATCTGTTATAAGGAGATGGCTTTGAAATAGTACCAATACCCCAAGGAAAAAGACACATGGACATGGACATAGACAGATACACATACATACAGACACACACACACACACACACATATCTCTTGTCTATCAAAGGATCAGTACATTTAGCAGAGTAGGTAAAACAGACAGCAAAGGGCAGAGAAGCCAAACTGCTACAGTAGTACTCCTCACTACAGCAACAGTTCTATCAACTGCTTCCTCCTTCCTCACTCCATAGTTCTCTGAAATTTAGCTTTTTCTTTCATGTGGTTCTAATTCTGTTGTCTAATATACCAACTCTGAATTAAAATAACATAAGCATATAGAAGATAAAAAGTAAAACTTTCTAGAGTATATATATATATATATATATATATATATATATATATATATATATATATATATATAGCAACCCATTTGGAAAATAGCCTCACCAACTGAGTTTCAAAATGAAATTTTATTATTTTTTTTTAGGTTTTTGCAAGGTAATGGGGTTAAGTGGCTTGCCCAAGGTCACACAGCTAGGTAATTATCAAGTGTCTGAGGCTGGATTTGAACTCAGGTACTCCTGACTCCAGGGCCAGTGCTCTATTCACTGTGTCACCTAGCCACTCCTGAAGTTTCATTTTCATAATCCTTCCAAAATATTTCCAGCTTTGATCTTTAAATATAATGACTCTATGAACTAAGAGACCCATGACTAAAACATTCTTCATTGGTTTTCCCTTTACTGTTATTGATAATAAAGGAATATTATAGTGCATTAAGATTTCTATGAATTGATATAGTGAAATAAGCAGAAACAAGAGGACTGGACTAGTAAAGGAATAATTTTTGTATAGTTTCTCCAGGAAAATATACTTGAACCATTTTGCCACACCCATCTCATTTTCCCTGCCTTTGTCTCTTTGACCAATCCTGTCCTACGGAGGGGGAAATACAAAAAGTCTTATGGTAATAGAAGTTTGCTACTTGGCTGTGCAAGGAGTCTTTCTGGCTTGTTTCACTTTGCTATGAATACCCCATTCTCTGTAAATAGGTTACCTCCCTTGCACCACAGCTATCCCATGGCCGGGTTCCTGCCTTGTCTCTTTGTTCCTAATGACTCAGTTCCTTGTCTTTTAGGCCAGTCCTCTCAGGATATGAGTATTCTTTGTTATACCCTGTTCCAAATGGTGGTTTTTGGGTCTCCTGAATCTCAGTCTCTCTTTGACTTGGGTACCTGACACCAACTAAGAGCTCTCTGATGCTAAACACCTGTCCCAAATCCAGATTTGGCAGAAGACTATCACAGTGGAAATAGTGAATTAGAATTCCAATCAGAGAGATTTAGAAAATGGAAAAGCATGGCTGAACCTAAGAAATCAAATACAAGGGAGTCAATCATCAAGCTGTTAGAGAGAAATCTCTTATTTTACCAAGTGATCAATATGCTTGCCCAGTATTTAATGTGTAGGTTATACTTTTATATCACCCCCTAAAGTAGGTGGCTTTCAATGAGCGACTGTTTAAATGAATTATAGTATTCAAATGAAATAGAGTATTATTATGCCATAAGAAATGATGAATATGAAAAAAATCAGAGGAATATGAGAAGACATTTGAATTGAAGCAGAATATTATACAAAATATTATATACAATGTTACAACAATTTACAAATGGAAAGATATAAAAAATTTTAATATCATGTATTATAATGCTTGAATAAGCATTATAGAACTCCAGAAAAAAACTGAGAGATTGCTGCTCCTTCCAATCTTTGCAGAGTTGTGTAACTAACCACATTTTTTTTCTCTTTTTGAATCTTTGCTATGATAAGACATCTCTACCTGGGTAGGAAAAGAGAGAGAGAGCTATTTGAAAATGTTCTAAAAAGAGATATTGATATTTTTTAAGCATTTCCCATTACCCACCATGACCTCTATTTTCCAGAGATGAAACAATAAATGCTTTTTAATAGCAATAAAATATGTTTAAATTGATATAGTACTTTGCCATTGTGAAGTATAAAAGCAACCTAATGGAAAAAAATAACCTGATGGATTTGAGAGTGAAAGACTGGCTTTCCAAATAAACTCCTTGCAAGTTGTGCCCCTGAGCAAGTCACTCAATTTTATAGGTTTTATAGTTTTATAGGTTTTATAGTTTGCTCTGAGAGGAAAATGTAAAATGGAGATAATTACAGTTACACTATTTTACTTCAGCAGAATGAGGAAATGTTTGGTAAACCTTAGAACACTTAGTAGGATGACCAGAAAGGACAATGATGAATGTTGGAAGGGATGTGAGAAATCTGAGACACTAATGCATTGTTGGTGGAACTGTGAACTGGTCCTACCTTTCTGGAGAGCAATTTGGAATTATGCCCAAAGGGCAATATAAATGTGCATACCCTTTGGTCTACCAATATCTATACCTTGAAGAGATCATAAAAAGGGGTACAAACTTCACTTGTACAAAAATATTCATAGCAGCTCTGTTTGTTGTGGCAAAGAACTAGACATTGATGGGATGTCCATCAATTGGGGAATGGCCGAACAAATTGTGGTCTATGTACATTATGGAACATTATTGTTCTATAAGAAACCATGAAGGATATAGACTTCAAAAAGGCCTGGAAAGACTTGCATGAACCCTAACAGCAATGTAGGGGTGATGATCAACCTTAATGGACTTCCTCATTCCATCAGTACAATAATCAGGGACAATTTTAGGGCATCTATAATGGGAATACTATCTACATGCAGAGAAGGAACTTTTTAACAAAGACTAAAAATCATTACCTTCAATTTTTAAAAAAAGTTGTTTCATAAAAACCTAATTTTTCTATCTCTAATATTTTATTTTTTTCCTCATGGATATATTTTTTTCTCTCAACACATTTAATTTTGATCAAAGTATGGCATGGAAACAATGTAAAGATTATCAGATTGCCTTCTGTGGGGGAAGGAAGGATGAAGAAAAATTATAAAATTCAAAACCTTACAAAAAATGACAGGTAGAAACTACTATTGTATATAATTGAAAAACAAATAAAATATTCATATATTAAAAAGAACATAAAAAAAGAATACTTGGTAGGATTCTATTGTTGTTTTAACCTTTTCTCATTGATACTCAGTTAAGTAGACAGAACAAGAATTTATTACCTCAAACTTCTGGAGAGAAAAATGAGACTAGGATAAAGATCTTCCCAAGATCACCCAGATTTTAAGTAGGGGGAATTTAGTCTCTTTTCCCAAATATTGTGTTCTTTCTCTTCTGTTATTCTACCCTAACAGAAGCACACAGTTCTTTGTGTTTCACATTATTTTATAGACTATGAGAAGAAATAGGGACATAAGATATATTTGTATGAGTTTGTTCTTAAAAGAATTCATGTTTATCCCACCAATTATAAAATGATCACGAATTTTATGTTATCTTACTTTAGAATGTAATATTATGAGGACAGTTTTGTGTAGCCTTATAATAATCCTGATGAGTAAACTGATGGGATTGGCATCATCATGTATATTTTATAGATTTATTCAAAATTGAACAAAAGAAAACCTGGGCTGGAACCCAGGCTGATGATTTCACAGTTTCAGGTTAGGCAGCATTATTTCCCTTGATAAAAATAACAACAAATTCTTTGAAAAATTAAATCTCTAAATCACTCAAGTTCATATGACATTTCCTTTGAAAATAGCTTTACAAATGAGGTATATATATATATATATATATATATATATATATGTCATGGAACATTATTTTTCTATTGTAAACCAGGAGGGATGGGAATTCAGGGAAGCCTGGAGGGATTTGCATGAACTGATGCTGAATGAGATGAGCAGAACCAGAAAAACACTGTACACCCTAACAGTAACATGGGTGTGATGATCAACCTTGATGGACTCACTTATTCCATCAGTGCAACAATCAGGGACAATTTGGGGCTGTCTGCAATGGAGAATACTATCTATATACAGAGAAAGAACTGTGGAATTTGAACAAAGACTGAGGACTATTACCTTTAATTTAGATTAAAAAACTGATAGCTTATTGAAGGATCTTGATATTTCTTATACCTTATGTTTCTTCCTTAAGGATATGGTTTCTCTCTCATCACATTCAATTTGGATCAATGCATACCATGGAAACAATGTAAAGACTGGCAAATTGCCTTCTGTGGGGGGAGGGAAGTAAAATTAGGGGGAAAATTGTAAAATCCAAAATAAATAACATCTTTATAATTAAAAAAAAGAAAATAACTTTGCAAAAGAACTTAAAATCATATGCATCCTCCAAAAAAGCATTTAACTACAGTCACATATATACAAACAACTTCTCAGGGACCAAGCTCACAAATTGTCATTAGATTTAAATGTGCCCTGAATATTTTCTTTACATTTAAAAATCAGTCTCTACTATCTAAAATGATGTGTTCCCTGTATCAAAATGCTTAGTATGGAGTCTAGCAAAATATAGTAATGTCTTCCTGATCTTTTTATAAACTTTAATTAGGAAGTCATCTTAATACTCTGATCACTGGTTCCTGAGACATTGTGTTGATTCTTTGTGAGCCACAAGAAAGGAAGGAAATAGAGAAATGCCAAATCTGGACTGGGGAATGAATATCAGTCTAAAAGACTGTGTTCCCCTTCTCAGGGCTAAAGTCTATCTATCACCTCTTCTGGTGTTCACTTCACCTTTCTTTGGTTTCATTTGGGGATTGATTGTCCAAAAGAATCTTATGACCCATTGTACATGAATACATTGCTGTTGTCTTTTAAGGGTAAAAGAAAGTATAGTGAGAAACAAACAACTATTTGAAATCAACACTTGTTTCTAATTAATTAGAAATGGTCAAGCTCTTTTATTGACATCAACATATTACACAAAGTACTATTCTTTGTCCTTCCTGGCCTGCCCTCTCGGCCTTATAGCTAAAATAACAACTGTTAGGGGAAACTACAGTGACTCACAAGTAAATAAATTCAAACTACTCAACATCTTTGAAAGGCTGTTAAAATAATATATAGATTAGTACAGTAAAATAGTACAGTAAATATAGTACAGTAAATAGTACAGTAAATATAGATTAGTACAGTAAAATAGTACAGTAAAATAATATATAGATTAGTACAGTAAAACTCATATTCACTCAAGCCTTGCAATCATTCAGGTCATGAGTGGCATAGTGCTAGACTTGGCAAGAGGGAGACCCAAGTTTGAATCCTGCTTCAGATTTAATAGTTTTATGATCTGTGGCAGGTCACTTAACTTCACTTAGCCTCTGCTTTCTGTGCAAAATGAGGATATTAGTAGCTCTTATTTCAGGGCTATTGTAAGGATCAAATGAGATAATTTATTATTATTATTATTATTATTATTATTCTCTCAAAAATATGTCAAAGCAGACCACTAAAACTTAACTACATATAAGAAGTTCTATATAATATGGGTAGCCTAAAGAATGGTTTTGTTCTGTCCCTCAACATATCAAAATGAGATCTCATATTGCATTTTTAACAAGTAAACCTTTTAGTATTTTTATTTTCCATATGACTTGAACATAAATTAGAAAACATAATTTTCCTTGTTAAGTAAATATAAGATATCAAGGAAACATCATAATTGCATTTAAAAGTTATACGATGTCATAGATTAGGGAGTACTGCCTTCAATGGCTACCTGCTGCCAACATTATATTATACATTCTTCTTATATACTTGGATAAATAAATACTCCAGTGAATCTAATAGCAACAATAATAATAAAAGTTAGTATCTATATAGTGTCTATTATTGGTCAGGCACTGTGTTAAAAACTTAATAAATATTATTTCATTTAATCCTAGGAGGTAGTTGCTATTATTATCCTCATTTTACAGGTGAGGAATACAAGACAGAGATTAAGTGACATAACAAGGGTCTCATAGCTAATAAGTAGCTGAGACTGGATCTGAATTCAGATCTTCTTGATTCTATGTCTGGTGTTTGATCCAGTGAGTTGCCTAGTTCCTACTCTCTCCAATGATAAAAATACAGTTCATTCATTTCTGCCCATTCTTCTGTACATTTGCCATAGAGGATATACCCAATGTGAAACACCAGCTCCTTCAAATATAACATATTAAAATTATTTATGGTAAGGTCTTATTCAGAGAAAATCACTAACTTTTGTGTTTCTCATTTTAATTAGGCACTATTTTAAAATTTTAAAATGAATCAAAACTTTCTTTGAGTAAAACTTTTACAAATTCCCCTCATTTTTTTTCCCCTTGAACTTCTTTTTTTCTGATTGGAAGTGTTTAACCAATACCAACTATTCCATCAATTTTCTGAGTACATTAGGACCAGAAACACTGAACATTGTTCAAGGAAATTTGTCCTTAGATTTCTAATACAATGCTAAAAAAAAAAAAACCCAAGAGATTTAGGTTTCATTGTTGTTTAGTCATTTCAATCATGTGTTCCCTTTAGGGATTTTTTTAACAAAGATACTGGAGTGGATTGCAATTTCCTTCTCCAGCTCATTTTACAGAAAAGGAAACTGAAACAAAGAGGGTAAAGTGACTTGCCAAGGGTCATGTAGCTAATAAAAGTCTGAGCCTGGATCAGGAATATTAGCCCTTCTGACTCCAGGCCCAGCATTCTATCCACTGAACCACCCAGCTAACGTTAGATTTCTTAAGTTTTTATAAATATCCTAATTTTTCATTTCATAACCAAATAAAAATTCTGTTGAAACTAACTCTTTACTCATAACTATGTAAAGAATTTAATGAAACAATAAAAAATGCACTTACCAAATTACCTTTTTATAGTAATATGCTTATCTAGTCTACTCATATTGTTAAGAATTATTTACAATATCATAAATAGAAGAAACAATGGTTATAGCTTTCACTAGATGTCTTTTTCAGTCAAGGTTATTTTTTAAATGTTTCACTTTTAAAAAATTAAAATTGTAAATTAAGATTGTGTAGAGGTGGAAGATGTCAAAGTAATTGAGTTTCACTTGGGGCTATCAAACTCCACTATTGCTAAGAAATCCTTGCTATTGATTTCTTTTTAGTCCCATAAATATGATGCAAAATATATTAATTATTATCTGTAAATGCTATACCCTTTTACAGTCTGAACCTTTGACCCTCTAAAAGCATACATTAGATAACATCATATTTTTGAATGCATGTTCTACCAATCATTGTTATAAGCTAAGCACTTCAGTGACCTACACTGTACAATCCATTACAGGTTTTTTTTATTGGTTCTAAATTTGCCATGGTCACTAACCAAATGAAATTATCAACTCATTACTTTTATATTAATAATGAGGTAAAACCAGGGTGTAAATTATCTTTTATGGCTTACTATTTATATAATATATATGCATTCATATATATATATCTGTAGATATATCCATATAACTGATTTTAAAGTGATAAATTTTGGTAAATGTCAATAATGTATCTTACTGAGAGGTTCTACATTAAGTATATATCTATATAACTGATTTAAAATGATAAATTTTGTTAAATGTCAATAGTGTATCTCATTGAGAGAATCCACATTAAGTGATGTATATCTATATCCCTCCAAGGAACTAGTAGAATTTTTTTTAAAATGCTATAGTATGAAAAATCATACTATTTTCTCAGGAGACAATGAAATGCTAATGTAGAAAAGTCAATTGATTAGTGACAGATAAAATGATTCAGATAATTGATCTTAATAGTGTATTATTACAGAAGTTGAAAATAAAAATATTTCAGGGTGGCTAGGTGGCACAGGAAATAGAGCACTAGTCCTGGAGTCAGGAGTACCTGAGTTCAAATCTGGTCTCAGACACTTAATAATTACCTATTTGTGTGGCCTTGGGCAAGCCACTTAATCCATTGCCTTGCAAAAACCTAAAAAAAAAAATTTAAAGCATATCCAAATAGGTTTTTTGGCTAAAGTTCTGGCTTTAACCACTTGTACAAAAATATTCATAGGAGCCCTGTTTGTGGTAGCAAGGATTGGAAATTAAGTGAATGTTCTTCAATTGGGGAATGGCTTAATAAACTGTGATATATATATATATATATATATATCATGGAACACTATTGTTCTCTTAGAAACCAAGAGGGATAGGGAAGCCTGGAAGGATTTGCATGAACTGAGGCTGAGTGAGATGAGCAGAACCAGAAAAACATTGTACACCCTAACAGCAACATGGGGGTGATGAACAACCTTGATGGTCTTGCTCATTCCAAGAGTGTGACAACCAGGGACAATTTTGGACTATCTGCAATGGAGAATACCATCTGTATCCAAAAAAAGAATAGTGGAGTTTGAACAAAGACCAAAGACTATTTATTACCTTCAATTTAGAAAAAAAAAACCTGTTATCTTATTATGTAATTTTGCTATCTCTTATACTTTATTTTTCTTCTTTAAGGATATGATTTCTCTCTTATCACATTCAACTGAGATCAATTTATACCATGGAAACAATGTAAAGACTAACAGAATGCCTTCTGTGGGAGGTGGGGGAAGAGAAGCAAGAATAGGGGAAAAATTGTAAAACTCAAAATAAATAAAATCTTCCTAAAGTGCTGGGTTTAAAAAGTATTAATTGAAAGAGTAGACTTGCTTGTTAGAGAAAGGGAAAATGCATATTCAGAAATTAAATGTGATACAAAAATCAAAAGGCACCAGTAAAACTTAAGAATATACCAAATAAGTAAAACAAAAGTCTCTGTATTCAAACTACTATTGTTAAAACATTATTAAAATTATTACTTCCATTAACATATATTTTATTTTTTTAGATTTTTTTTTCAAGGCAATGGGGTTAAGTGGCTTGCCCAAGGCCACACGGCTAGGTAATTATTAAGTGTCAAAGGTTGGATTTGAACCCAGGTACTCCTGACTCCAAGGCCGGTGCTCTATTCACTGCGCCACCTAGCCACCCCCAACATATATTTTAAAAGAAAAGAATAAAAATAAAATAATGCAGCTTTAGGTTTTATAAGATCATTTTAAAATATCTTTCAGGTTTATAATTTATATACTCAGATTCTTAGAAAAGTTCTAAAAGCATTTCTTAAAAATTTTGTAAAATATAGAATGATTTTAAAAAGTGAAAAAGATAATATTAGGTCAACATAAGTCCTTTGAAGTCCAAATGTCTTCAATAAATGCAAAATTGTATGTTGAGAAAAATAATAGATGGAAAAGCACATTTACCTAAAAGAGCACTAATCTGTTTCCAATCTATAAAGTACCCAGTAGCTATTTGAGGAAACCATTCTTATTAAAATACAATAGACTTTAGTATCAATGTGATATTATAATATACAAATGTAACATCCTAAATCATATAACTATTTAAACATTTAAAAAAAATTCCTTGAAAACAGCATAACATTAAAGAGAAAATGATATAACATTAAAGAGAGAAAAAAATATTTTAATGGTTTAAAAGATTTTTAATTCAGAGTCCAAATTTAAGTGGATTTATTTATAATATTAAGAATCTTGTTTTAGTTATAGCAGAGTTTAGTTTTGTTTCCTGACCAATGAACTCATGAACTATTTTAACAATGTTTTTGTAGGTGAAAAGTTAAATCATAATTAATTCTAAAGAATAAATTTGTTCAATTTTCTCTCATTCACCCCACATTCATAGTTGTTCTTGTCTTTCTAATTTCATTTCCAATATGGAACTCTCCTTCCTTCAATGGCTCCCTGATGCTAACATTACATTATACACTCTTCTTAACTTGGAATTTAAGGTCCAATACAATTTCTTTCCAACCTTTCTCTTACTACTCCTTCCTGTTTCATAGACTTCATCCAGGTTGGTTTATTCACTGTTTCAGAACCACATCTAATTGATTTCTATCTCTATGCCTCCTTGACTGGGCTACTCTTCCCCCCTTCCTTGATTATCTAAATCTTGTCCAAATTATAAGGCCCAGTTCAAGTGTCAACTCCCCCATGAAATCTTTTAAAGATACAGTGATCTCTCCCTCTTCTTATAGCAATTATTTTAATACTTCTCATTAGACTTTATTATACATTTTATATAATTAACTTTTCCATTATTATTGCCCCAACTAGATATTAAATTGCTTAAGTGTAAGATATATATTATGTCTCAACTCTTTCTGTTTTTCCACCACCTAGTTCCAGAGTGTTGTACAAAATTATTATTCAGTTGTATTTCAGTCATGTCTAATTCTCCAAGACTACATTTGAGGATTTCTTAGCAAAGACAGTGGGTGAGTTTTGCTATTTTCTTCTCCAGATTATTTTACAGATGAGGAAACTGAGGCAAATAGGGTTGAGTGACTAGCTCAGATAGAAAGTGTCTGAGGCCATCTCAGAAAGATGAGATTTCTTGACTGGAGCCTGGCACTCCATTGCTGGGTTTCAGTAAATATTTGTTCAATGACTAATACTTTGAATCATCCATATTATACAGTATATATAACACTATCTGGACCACTGCATAATGTATGCAGTATATAGTTTAGACAGTGTAGATCAAAAGAACTAGGAGGTTTTGCACAATAGTAGAACTAGCTGGGTTATTTTAGGTAGATCACTTCACTTAACTTGGTTTGTTTCCTCTCCTATAAACTGAAGGCTATGGGCTGTGTGATGTCCAAGCTACCTTCCAACTCTCCCTCTGCTAGGTGTGTCTCTCCATCTCCAACTCTGGACCTTTGCAATGATTCTTCTTCATTCCCGGAACATGTTCCCTCTCCTTGGATTTGTTGGTTTCTTCTAAGTCTCAGCTTAAGGGCAGCCACTGTCTAGAGAATTTTCTTAATCTTACTCCTCCAGAAGTTGCTGGAGCCTTCTCCACACAACCCTCTTCTATTTTGAATATAGCCCTAAGAGTAAGTGATGTCTTCTCTCAGCTAGACAGTGCATGTCCTGAGGGCAAGGACTAATTGTATTTTTGTTAGCTATGTGGTGCAATGGAGAGAATGGAAGACCTAAGTTCAAATCCTGTTTCAGAAACTAGCTTGGATCGTGGGAAAATCAATTAACTGGGGGGTGGGGCTAGGTGGCACAGTGGATAGAGTACTGGCCCTGGAGTCAGGAGTACTTGAGTTCAAATCCAGACTCAGACATTCAATAATTACCTAGCTGTGAGGCCTTGGGCAAGCCACTTAACCCCATTGCCTTGCAAAAAAAACAAACAAACAAACAAAAAAAGAAATTAATTAACTGTTCTATGCCTCAGTTTTAAAGTTATAAATGGGGAATATTAGCAGTACCTACCTCCCACAGTTGTTGTGAAGATCAAATGAGATAATACCAAGTGTTTTGAAAACCTTAAAGAGCTATTATATAAACAATATACAAACAATTGTCCTTGTATTAGTGTCTCATAGAGTGCCTGATACATAGTAGGTCCTGAATAAGTGAAAGTTCACTGGGTTTAAACTTTAAAAAAATTAAATATATTAAATAATATATTCAGTGAAACTTTTTTTAATTTGAATTAGGATAAAAGAATTCAGAACTGAAGGCCCTGTCAGTTTCCATAGGCCAATCTCATTTTATGGATTAATTAAGATAAAGTTTTAAAGCTAAACTAAGATAAGCCCAAGGCAACACAGCTAACAATGAGGAAAGCCAGAATCTGAATTCTGATTTTCTAATTCCCAACTCAGAAACAGAACTTTTCCCCCCCTCTGTCTAAGACTATCTTTCATGTCTTCCAGGATATTTTTTACTTAGTTTATAAATTTCCTCTAATTTTTCAGCAATGAAAAGTTGATTCAATTCTTTTGACTGAGCTAGACTCATCTAGGAAGAGCTGGAACCCTTTCTATATCATTTTATGATATCATAAATAATTTATAACAACATATTTGAGTAGACTGGCTGAAAGTGAGAGGACAAAAGTCATGATACATTTTTACTGACTGTCAATAAATTGGTTACAAACTGATGATCACCAATGCTAAATTTAAATTAAAATAGTACTCTTCTGTGTTTTTGAATCAAAAGTCAGTAGGGAAAGAAATATATGAAGAAACTATTAAGAAAGAATTTTAAACTTTTGAATATTTCCTAAGCTACTGTGTGGATATCTTTATAATGAAGAAAGGATATTTATGCTTATTATTTAATGGGAACTATACTGATCAGAAAACTGCAACTGACTCCCCTAAAAGGGCACAATCCAGATTTCCTGTCGAATAGATCTACAGATCACAAAGGTGTTTTTTTTTTTTTAGTGAGAAGAAAATGTGCTGACCAAGAGGGCTAATAGGAACTACATGTGAAACTCTCAGCTTGATCTTCTAATCTTTTCTTCCCTTTTCTACCCATTTCCTCCCCCTACCACTATTCCCAAAATCTAAAAACTTTTTTTAAATAGGTTATGCAAATGACTTCTGAAACAGAATGGATTTTCCATAGCTAAATCTTTCAGAATTGTCACTGCAGTTAGAGGGTGAGAGGCAGGAAGAAGGAGAATGAGTCCACAAAGTTTAGGAATAATGAGTCTGTGAAACAGAAATCTAGTGAAATGCTCTTTACTGAACTACTAGAGTTCATTGCTGGACCAACCCACACCTAATCAGCTTTGCATGAAATAACAACCAAAGGAAGGAAGAGTACATCTCAGCTCCCAGAAAGAACATGAGACTTTAAAAAAGAAAAGCAGAGCAAAACAAACCAGGAGCCTCAGACAGGCACTTTGTTATAGGATGACTATCTCTGAAACAATGAGTTAACATACAAATTATTTCCTAGAACACTGTGTAAAGGTGCTATATTCATCTGGTTTTCCCAGACTATGTCCAACCAACTGCATCATCTAGAAAAATCAGTAAAATTTCTCTCACCCAATCAGTTTGGGTTTTTGGCTTGTTTTAATTAAATTTTTTAAAATTATTTTGTTTTTATTAGAAACAACATCAAAAATCAGTAAAATCAACTAAACATATTGGTAACTTTTTAATTAACTTCAGTGAATAAAATATATATAAACACTTTTTCCATTGCTTCCTTCTAAGTTTTCAATATGCACAACATCGCAAATTTGCTTGTTTTGGATAGAACATAATAATAATAATTAAACTTGAATGTCTAACAATAAAATCTTACCCTGTTCAATGAATGCTATTATTAAACTTACAACTATAACTGGAAGAAGATTGTATAGAATATATCCAGATACAACTGTGTCATAAACAATGAAAGCTAAAGATAAAAATTTAAAAATTAAAAAAAGTATAATGAAACATTACAACCTTAAGTTCTCTCTTTTGGGGCAAGCAGACACTATTCCTCTTCCAAAAAAGAAAATTCTTTTGAGTGTATGCCCCTTAAAAAATTTTAAAATTCTGCTTGAGTTTAAGGGTTTTCATTGTTTTTGCTTTGGGTCTAGACCTGTAATTTCACTGGAATAAGGAATTCCAATGTCACATGAAGCTGGTCGAAGGAACTGAGGATGTTAAATGTGGAGGAGAGAAAATGTGAGGAATTCGGTAGTGGTCATCAGAAATCTAGAGTGATGCTTAGCCCCACAGGACAGAAGCAAAAACAATGGGAGAAAGCTGAAAAGAAAAAATAGGCTTGATGTTAGGAAAACTTTATAACAAGCTGTCCAAAAGTAGCTTGCCTGAAGAGGCAATAAGTTGAGTTCCCACTAGTTGGAGACCATTAACCAGAGCCTTGATGACCACTTGTCAAGTGTGTTATAGTGGAGATGCCTTTTGGTTCTAGATTGCTGAGATTCCATTCTGTGAAACTCTACACTTCTGCAGATTTGCAACTTAAAGGTGTGGAATGATAGGTCCAGTGAATAGTTGAATCATATCTTCCTGACACCAAGAATTGTTCACTCTCTCACTCTTTTTACCTTCCCATTTAGAAGCAGATGGTCAGTTATGAAATAGATAAAATATTACCAGAAAAATAACACTGTGACAATGAACAAACTCTTGGAAATCTTTTAGAAATAAGGGAGATTATCACATATTCAAGAAAAAGAGAATAAAATGGAAAGAATACAAATACTATTTGGTTGTAATTTCACCAGTGCAGGAAAATTCTGTCTACCAATGCAAATTAGTAGTTCTTCCAAGTATATGCAGGGAAGGATATGCAACAAACCTCAGAAGCCAATTCCCTACCCGTTATACCACACAGCCTCTTAATATCTGAAATTAATAATTTTATAACATTTTCTACTGAAATCTAATGAAAACATGTTTTCTTTAATTCCTTAAGTTGTAAAACACAAATTTCATTTTGTTGTATTTGCTTATTAAGCACTTACTATAAAAGAACAATGTGCTAAGGCAAGATATAAAAGTTTAGATAAGACATTATCCTTGCCTTCAAAGCATTTAGCTTTGGATAGGAGATAAGACATTATTTCATATAAACAGATAATATGATATAAGTGAATTAGAGAGAATTACAATTTTTCTTCAAAGACAGTTGTAACTTTTAAAATAGAACTAATAATATTGCCCATAACCAAGACAGGGTGGTGACATACCAAGACAGTTCTTCAATAATTATTACTAAGCAATCATTCTTTCATTTAAACTAAATTAGAATGCTGTCTTACCTTAGCAAAGACTCAGCAAGCTTTAGCCACTCTTTGAAATCAACTTGGTTTCACTAACAATTTTTACAAATATTTAATATGTATCAGGTCTTAAATGATAGGTTCAAATAGGAATATAGTGGGATGTATTAATATATTTTTAACCTAAAAAGGATTTGGGATTTGGGAAAGTTATATACAAATTTATGCTAAGTTTTATTTGTGGAGACTTTATATTAGGAGAACATTTCTCTATCAATCTTAGATTTCTTACACACACACACATACACACACATTTTCTAGTATTTTGTCTTATCAATAACTTAAAGTAGAAGAAGAATCCTATTCTGTTCTCTTTTAGCAGTTTAAATTCTATTTCTCAATTTTTTTTGACAGTTTCTCTGGAATATTTCTTTCACCTTCATCTCTACAGCTCAAAGTAGAAGAAAGACGAGAGGGGTGGATCAGTAGATAGGGCCTGAGTGGTGACTAGAGGGAGAATAGAAAATTGTACTTGATAGGATGCTGACATTGGGGTCAGGAAGATCTGAGTTCCAAATCCCAGCTCAAAAACTTATCCCAGCTCATAAACTTATCCCAGCTCTGTAACTCTCTAGAAGTAATCAGTTTCACATCTGTGAAATAGGAACAAATAGCACCTTTTTCATAGGATTATGCTAAAGAGCAAATGAGATACTGTGAATGAAGTATTTTGCAGTCTTTAAAACACTATATAAATGACAGCTATTGATCAGCAAGTCTTGAGGTGCAGTGAATTATAGCATTGGGACTAGAGTCAGGAAGACATCTCCCCAAGTTCAAATCTCACCTTAGACACTCACTAGCTGTTTGACCCTGGGCAAGTCACTTCCCCCAGTAGGCCTGAGTTTTCTCATCTGTAAAACGAGATGGAGAAGGAAATAGCAAAGCCTTCCAGTATTTTTACCAAGAAAACCCTAAATAGGGTCAAATGGTCCCTGCCCTCAAGACGCTTACATTCTAATGGGAGAGACAGTGTGTGTTGTGTGTGTGTGTGTGTGTGTGTGTGTGTGTGTGTGTGTGTGTGTGTTATGATTATATTATAATATATACAAAATGAATAATAGTTTGGGGTACAGGGGGTCAAGAAAGGCTTCATGGAGAAAGCAGCACTGGAGCCAATGTAGGTGAGAAGAGTACATTCTAGGCATGAGGAACAGCCAGTGGACAGTCAGGAGATGAAGGCACAAGGAGTTGACTGGCCAGCATGGTTGGACTTAAGAATGGAAAGAACTCATGCAGGAAGAGACTGGAAAGTAGGAAGGAGCCAGTCCAGGAGACTTAAATGCAAAAGATGAGTCAACATCCAGGCCCAAAAGCAACAGGGACTCATTAGAGTTAACTAAGTGGAGAGAAGGAAGTGGCATGAAAATCCCTGTGGCAGTTGTACAAAGAATGGAATGAAGTGGAAGAAAGGCTTAAAGTAGAGAGCCAATAAGAGGCTGCTGTGAGGTTCTGAACTTTGGAAGTGGCCTTGGGAGGGGAGAAAAGAAAGTACAAGTGATGTCTATTTTGTGAGGATAGAAGCAACATTCAGGAACTGATTATATAGGCAGTGAGTGAGCCTGAAGATTTAAGGCTGATAAAGAGGTTAAGAATATGAGTGACTAAAAGGATGACAGTGTTCTCAACAGTATTAGGGAAGTCTGAGTGATTGGTATCTTTGAGGATGATTGGGTTTAAACAAAGCAGCAATAAAGGAAATGATGAGTCCTGGGGGAAGGTTTGGAAAGGGAATAAACAACATAAGAATTATAAGAAATATAAACATAGCCAAATGACAGGTTCCCTGGAATATTAGGAGGGATCAAAAAACATTTGAATCTATGAGACAATAAATATCGAAAGTCAAAAAGACAAAAAATAAAATAAAATCTAGCTACATCAGAGAAAAAAATTGACCTGAAAAACATATCAAGGAGAGATAAATTAAGAATGAGTGAACTGGCCAAAACTCATGACCAAAAAAAGGGCACCTGATTTTATATTTAAGAAATCATGAAAGAAAACTGTCAATAGGTATTAGAAATAAAAAGCAGTAAAAATAGAAAAAAATTCACTTATTATTTTCTGAAAGAAACTCCAAGATTAAAACTCCTGGAAATGTCATAGCTAAAATCCATTGCTTCTAGGTCAAACAGAAAATACAGAAAGTAGGGAGAAAAAAATAGAATTCAAGTATTGAAAATCCACATTTAGGATTACACAAGGTTTATGAGCTACCACAGTAAAGGAGTAGAGGCTTTAAAACAGGATATTATTCAAAAGGACAAAATATATATAGGTTTATAATGAAAAATAGGTTATTCAGAAAAATAAGATATAATCCCATGGTGGGGGGGGGGAATGAATCTTTAACGAAATAAAGAACTTATAAGAAATTCCAATGAAGTTAGTATGGAAGAAACTTAGATTAGACCAACACCTCACACCCTTTGCCAAGATAAGATCCAAATGGATACAGAATTTAGACATAAAAAACAATACTATAAGCAAATTAGAAGATAAGGACTAGTTTACCTGTCAGATCTATGGAAAGGGGAGCAGTTTATGACTAAGGAAGAGTTGGAGAACATCACCAAAAACAAACTAGATGATTTCAATTACATTAAATTAAAAAGATTTTGCACAGACAAAACCACTGTAACCAAGATAAAAAGAAATGTAATAAATTGGGAAACAATCTTTACAACTAATGATTCTGACAAAGGACTCATTTCTAAAATATACAGAGAACTGAGTCATATTTTTTTTTTTAAAAAGCCATTCTGCAATTGACAAATGGTCAAAGGATATGCAAAGGTAATTTACAGATGAGGAGAGCAAAGCAATCCATAGCCATAAGAAAAATTGCTCTAAATCATTAGAGAAATGCAAATTAAAGCTTCTCTGAGGTACTACCTCACACCTCTCAGACTGGCCAATATGACCAGAAAGGATAATGATCATTGTTGGAAGGGTTGTGGGAAATCTGGGGCACTATTACACTGTTGGTGGAGCTGCAAACTCATCCATCCTTTCTGGAGAGAAATTTGGAACTATGCCCAAAGGGCAACAAAAATGAATATACCCTTTGATCCAGCAATACCACTACTGGGTCTATACACTGAAGATATGATGAAAAAGGGTAAAAACATCACTTGTACAAAAATATTCTTTTTGTGGTGGCAAAGAATTAGAAATCAAGTAAATGTTCCTTAAATGGGGAATGGCTTAGCAAACTGTGGCCTATGTATGTCATGGAACACTATTGTTCTATTAGAAACCAGGAGGGATGGGAATTCAGGGAAACCTGGATGGATTTGCATGAACTGATGCTGAGTGAGATGAGCAGAACCAGAAAAACACTGTATACCCTAACAAGCAACATGGGGGTGATGATCAACCTTGATGGACTTGTTCATTCCATCAGTGCAACAATCAGGGATAATTTGGGGCTGTCTGCAATGGAGAATACCATCTGTATGCAGAGAAAGAACTGTAGGGTTTGAACAAAGACCAAGGGCTATTACCTTTAATTTAGGAAAAAAAACCTGATACCTTATTGTCTAATCTTGCTATCTCTTATACTTTATGTTTCCTCTTTAAAGATATAATCTCATCACACTCAGTTTGGATCAATGTATACCATGGAAACAATGTAAAGACTGACAAATTGCTTTCTGTGCGGGTGGGTGGGGTGGGGGAGGGAAGTATGGGGAAAAATTGTAAAATTCAAATAAAATCTTTAGTAAAAGAAAAAAAAGAAAAAAGGAAATTCCAATGAAAATCCCATAATGCAGTAGAAATTTTGAAACCAAACATGGGAAGCAAAAGAAATATCAAAAGGTAACTATGAATCAGTACTTTTAGAAGACTAAAATAGCTACTAGATTTTTACATACTAATAGAGGGAAATGATGTGATTTTTTTTGAATCCTGATATGGTCAAGTTTCAAAGAAAGAGAGAGTTATAATAACATTATCCTGAGTGATTTTGTTAAATTTTGATGATCTTGAAGAAAGAAAAAGGAGAGAAAAAGGAATATACACTAGGAAAGAAAAGGGATGGTAGAGTGTCAGAACTTTTCTCACATAATGGGGAAGTAGAAGACTATTAAAAACAAGGAGAAATGGAGAAGGGAGGGCAGGCATCACTTGAATTTCACTCATCTGAAAGAGACAAAGGAAAACACAACATACACACACACACACACACACACACACACACACAAAGAGTTTGGTACAAGAATATGTTCATTCCAACAGAGCTACAGGAGGGAGCTGAGAGAGGGAAATAATAGGAGGGATTAATAAGAAGCACAAGTAAAGTCTATGCTCAGAAAATGGATCTTAAAGAGGGTTTTAAAGAAGCAGAAAGAGTAAGTATTTGGGTTAGTGTAAGAGAAGAGGATGGGGAGAGGAAGCTTACTGCATTAAGCAAAAAACACTGGTACTAAATATACTCCTTTGTATTCTTTCAGGGGTAGGGAATAAGAGAGGTTAAAGTATTAGAGAGCAAAATATAGGGAAACATACAATTAACAATTTTAATACTTAAAGTAAGTGAAATGAAATGGAGATACTGAAAAACAGGAGGACAGAAAGGATTAGAAAGTAGAATTCAATAACAATGTTTACAAAACAACATACTTGAGAAATAAACATTTACAAAAATATAATTTTTTTAGCTAAGCATAAAAAAATCAAAAGTAGCAACTATGATCTCACATAAGGGAACACTGAAAATAGCACTGAATAAGAGAGACAAAGAGGAAAAGTATACTAAAATATACAAGAAATAATAAATTCACATCTAACATACATGCACCAATTTTTGGTGCATCTAAATATTTAAAGGAAAAAAAATTTGATGAGTATAGCAAACCATAATAGTGAGGGACTTCAATGTCTAGTTCTCCAGATTTAGACAAATCTAACAAAAAATAAATGAGAAAGATCATAAAGACCTGAAGAGAATTTTCAAAAAGTTAAACACTGGTATTTAGTGATGGAGAAATAGAAAGGAATATGCATATTTCTCATAATTATTTTGCACATTTATAAAATGTGATCATATATCAGCACATTAAAGCTTCATAAATAAATGCATAAAATAGAAATATTAAAAACATCTTTTACTGACCAACATGCAATAACATTATATTAAATAAAGGGTATTGGGAAAAACTCAGATTCTAAGATGTTTAAATTTAATGAATTTATGGGTCAAAAAACAAACCACAGAAGCAAGTGAAAGAATCAAAGTAAGAATAATAATATTAAAATTTTTAGGATAAAATCAAAGTGGTGCTTACACCATTTTTAGCAACAGTTTAGAGAGAAAATAGATAAAGGAAGTGAGTATGCCACTTTTTAAAACCTAGAAAAACCAACAAAAACCAATAAAAAACACAATTAAATGCCAAAAGAGAAATTCTGAGAAATCAAAAAGTAAATTAAAAATCAAAAATAAAAACTGAATTAATAAGCCAGGAACTTGTCATGAAAAAAAATGATTAAATAATTTGATTTTTAAAAAGCAAAAGGGAAATCAAATTTCCAGAATGAAAAAGTAAAAACCCAACAAATAAAGAAGAAATAAAGGAAATTATTAGAAATTATTTCACCCAACTATATGCCAATAAAACTAACAGTGTAAATGAAATGATTACATATATACAAAAATGTAAATTCTTATTAAAAGAATAAGAAATACAGAAAATCCAATCTCAGAAAAATAAATTGAACAAAATAAAAATGAACTCTCAAAGAAAACCTCTGAGATCAGAGTGATCTATAAATTAGTTCTTTCAAACATGAAAAGAACAATTAATTGCATAATTTAATAATCTATTTGAAAAAATGAGCAAAAAAAGGTCCTGTCAAATTTGGTTTTGATACCTAAACCAGGAAGACTCAAAACCAAGGGAGAAAATTTCAGACTAATATAGCTAATGAATGTAAATGTAAAAAAAAATTTAAATAAAATATTAGCAAAGAGATTGTAGTAACATATCAAAAAACATTTACTCTGATCATGCTATTTATTTAGATTTATATCAGGAACACAGAATTTGTATGATATTAGAAAAATTATAAACAATATAGACCACAAAAATAAAAACAAAAAAAAAACCCATAAGAAGCTTTTGACAAATTGAAATATCCAACCTATTTAAAAAACATTAGAAAGAAGGAATAAATGGACTTTTCCTTAATATGGTTAATTAGTATTATGTCTTTCAAAGGAATAAACTATCAGTTTTTCCAATAAGATCAAGGATAAACCAATACTACTTACATAGTGCTAAAAATGCTTTCTATAGCAATTAGACAAGAAAAAAGAAATTGAAGGAAAAGCTATAGGAAAACCGGAAATTATCACTTTCTACAGATGATATGATTTCCTTAGAAAACTCTAGATAACCTACTAAAATTTATTTTAACAATTTATAAATTCAGCAATCATAGGCTATAAACCACAGAAATCATCGACATTCATGCATGATATTAACGAAATGCAGAAGGAAGAGATAGAAAAAAGAGATTCCTTTCAAAGTAACTACAGAATATATGAAATAGTGGGAGTTTACCTTCCTATATATATATATATATATATATATATATATATATATATGTATATTTATACAGGAACTTTAAGAATACAACTTAAGACAGCTTTACAGATATAAAGAAAGATAAAAATTGGAAAAATATAAATTGCTTATGTACACCAAAAAAGATAATAAAAATGGCAACATTACCTAAACTGATTTATTTATTTGATGTCATATCAATCAAATTCTTGAGAGGGAAGATCCAGTAGAGTGCTAAGGTCAGAATCTAGAGGCAACAGTTGTGAAGAGAGGTAATGGAAATTAAGCCTGAGATTTTAGACAAATATCTAGGTGTAAATGAAAGGGAAAAGAAATATAGAATGTCAGCCTCAGGGGATGGCAGGGTTAAGTGAAGGTTTTCCAGGATGGAGGATGGAGGAAAACTAAACGTGCATATAAGTTTTGAGAAAGGTTAGGGAGATAATGAAAATAAGAGACAGAAAAATAAAGATCAGGGGTACAAGCTTCCCCCAAAAATACTCTTTTGTTAAACTCAAGAAACTGCTTCCCAGAATGTCACTGTAAACTGTTTAAATGCACTACTTAAAAAAACAAACAAATATGGACAACTTTCCCCCCCTCCAAATGCCAAGTGATGAACCTAAAGCTACCAACTTTACCATTATTATCCCAAAACAAGGAGCAAAAAACCCCATGAGAATCTTATTACATAGCATGATATGTTGTGTTTAAAAACAAAACAAAAAAAAAAAACTAAGGCAAATTTTCCTTTAAAGACATGATGAACATTGTATGAAAACAGAAAATGTTAACATTCCCCTTGATGATGATAAAAAATGTTCTAATGGGCTTTAAAAAATCCAAAACCAGAAATAGTAATCATAAAGAAAAAAAGGAAAAAATATCTTCAGCAATAACATCAACAAATTTTAAGAGAAGGGGATTTTTTTTTTCATTTTTTTCTGGGTGGTGCTAACCTGAAAGCCAACCAACATTCCTAACTTCATTCTTAAGAACGGATGAAATACATCTGCAAAAACACCAAAGCTAGAAAATGGGTAACCTTGCCAAGAAAAAAAATTTAAGCAGATTGCCTTAGCTGTTATTAGAAAAGAAAGAGGAAATTCAAAGTATATAAAAAAGCAAAAAAACAATTTAAGTATGTTAAGTTATATGTTCATAAATAAATCTGCATACCCTCATACATATATATATATATATATATATATATATATATATATATATATACACAACAGGTATATTTTTTGGCAAGTAATTCATACTCTGGAGTTTGGATTATTTATAATGTAGACTATTTCCCAGTGTCTACTGCAGATGTGAGCTTTTTTCTTCCCCATTGCTGTGGGCTGTAATCTGATACTATTCTTTGAAAAATATATCCTTTTTCTCCTTAAAACTTAAAAAAATTCATATCAGCAGGTTTTTGGCTGAGTGAAGTAAATTATTAAGTCAATAATCATTTGAATTTGTTCCTCTATACCAGAGATACTTGGAGTTAGGCAAATCATTTCTGTGGCTTCCTGCTGTTCTGGACAAAACTAATTTCCTGTCTTGAAAAAGACTAACTCTGGAGTCATATGATGTCAAGTTAATAAAAATAATATGGGGATCAAACATCTAGAGAGAATTTTAAGTTAAAAATTTCCACTGATCATAATAAAGATATTTTAATAATTAAAAATTTTTAAAAAAACAATGGAGATGGGAATTGATTACAAAATAGGAAAAAACTCAAAGAATACAGCATTTGAGGGAGTTCATAAGTAGAACTGGAAAAACTCAAAAGACTGAGTTTTCTGTAAGCAAAAAAAATGTGAAATGAATTACATAGAACATATGAGGTATATTAGGAGACATATGAGATATGTTAGGAAACTTAGGAGATACAAAATAAGGACAGGAATGTATTTGAAAAACTTAGAATCTATATGGGACAGAGATAAAGCAGGCCAAAGAGTTTGATGAGTTGGAAGAGTATGGAAATAACTCAAGGGCTAACAACAAAAAAGAGACATGGTTCAATAGATACGTGAGAAGTCCTGAAAAATTGTGTTCTGATAATGATAAAATTTCAGAAAGTCCACAGGGCATCAAATTGGAAAGCATTCTAAGACACAATATTGAGGTCACTATTCTTAGTCTGCTCTATAAATTATTTAATACTGAATATACACACACAGAGATAGAAAATGAAAGATCCAAGAACTAGGACAGTGATTATGTCATGGAGAAACACAAATAATATTAAACAATAGAACATTATTTGTTATTCATTATTACCCCAACAATGGGATGATGTTTTGAAAAAAATCTTGATAAGGAATACAGTCTAGTTTTGTCATAAATCAACTTGGAAGTTATTTGTATGTTTCAAATTCAGTTTTTATTATTCCAATCAAAAGGGAATGAGAATATTACAATATACAGGTGAAATTTTTTTCTTTTTATAGAATGAAGTATAGAATGTTTGAGTTGTAAGTGATCCCATAGGTAATCCACTGGAGTTCCACCTGCCCTTAACAAGAATTCCTTCTACAACATCCCCGATAAGTAAATCTCTAATTTCTCTCTGAAGATGCCCCCTTCACAAGGAACTCTCTACTTCTTAAGATAATCAATTATAATTTTGCATAGCTGCTAGGAATTGTTTTTCTCTTACAGATCTAAATTTGTTTTTCTGAAACTTTCACCCATCCCTACTTATGCACTTTGAGATCAAATAGAATAAATTTAAATTTAGTCCCATTTCTACATGAGCCTTCCTTTTTTTCACCCCAAGGCAATGGGGTTAAAGTGTCTTGTCCAAGGTCACACAGCAAGGTAATTATTAAGTATCTGAAGTTGAATTTGGACTCAGGTCTTCCTGACTCCAGGACTGGTGCTCTATCCACTGTGCCACCTACCTGCCCTAGTATACCATTTTCTTGAAACAGTTTTCATACATCATGATTTCAAGGTCCTTCACCTATCCTGACTGCTTTCCTCTGGATACCCTCTAACTTAAACATTTGTTTCCTATTATGCTTCCCCCAAGACTTCCCTTCTATAGGCCAAATATTTCCAGTTACTTCAACTAATTCTCAAATGTCAGGACCTCTCTCTAGTCTCATATCTCCACCTGGGATTGGATCTTTCAAATTGGAAGTCATATAAGCATTTCAAACACCAAAACTGAACTCATCCCCCAGCCCTAACTACCCTCTTTTTCCTAACCTATCATTGTTATCAAGGGTATTACCATTCTCCCAGTCATTCGGGTTTGTGATCCATGTACCGTATCAATTCCTCATTCTCTCTCACCTTCCATATCCAATCAGTTGGCTGATCCCACTGATTGTACCTTCAAACAATCTCTCACAGATTCCCCTGCTATCCTATGACATTGACACCACTCTTGTGCAGATGCTCATCACTACACACCTGACCTACTGGGTAGACAGATGGTTGCTCTCCCTGCTTCAAGTCTCTCTCCATTCAACCATCAAAGTGATCCTCATCAGGAGACTATGTAACCTACCCCTTATTTAATAAACCCCAAGCACTCCTATTACCTCTGAGATCAAATTTAATTCCTTCATAACCTGGCCCTTTCCAATCTTCTAGTACCTTACTCCTCTCCACATTTGTTACACTCTAGTAATTCTGGATTCCAAGTGAGCATTTTCTTAAACTATTCCTCCAGGCCAGGTCCATTTTTCCTTCTCCGGACAGAAGCTCCTAGCTTTCCTGACTTCTTCCAAATTATAGACTTACCTTTTCCACATACCTTTCCAGTACTGAGACTACCTTAATTTATCCTGTATAAATCTATTTCAACAGAATTGTTTACATGTACTGTCCCCCATTACATTGTGAATTTCTTGAGAGCAGGGACTGTTTTCACATCCCCAGTTCTTAACACAGTACCTGCCACATAGTATGTTTTTAAAAAAGCTGATTGACTGAAAGTGTTTAAATGTCTCTCTTTTCATTTTTTGATGCTAACAATATAGCATTGAACATAAGTTTAATGTGTTAATATTTCTGATTTTTTTGCATTTGTGCATTTTTGATGCTCTAATATATTGTCAGTTTTTGTAAATATGCCATACAATGTTTAGGAGTATGTATATTCCCTTTCTTTTCCATTCAGTAAGTACCAAAAAATCTACCATAACTAATTTTCTAAAATTCTGTTTTATCCTTTACTTTCTTGTTTATCTTTTTTTTTTAGATTTTTCTATGTCTGAAAAAGATAATCAGAATTGACCCACTGTTATGGTTTTATTCTCTACTTCTCTTTTCAGTTTTATTGTTTTCCTTCAAACATTCATATGCTATGCCATTTTCAACATATATACTATGGTACTTTTAAGCATAATGTAACTTTCCTATTTATCGTTTTTTTGATAAATTCTATTTTTATGGTTTCCTTATTTGAGATCATGATTCCCTGATTTTTTTTTTATTTCAAGAATAATCAAGGTTATTCTAGCCCTTTATTTTAGCTCTGTGTGAACCTTTATGTTTGAACTGTGTTTCTTTTCTTTTTAGGGTTTTGTTTTTGCAAGGCAATGGGGTTAAGTGGCTTGCCCAAGGCCACACAGCTAGGTAATTTTAAGTGTTTGAGGCCAGATTTGAACTCAGGTACTCCTGACTCCAGGGCTGGTGCTCTGTCCACTGCGCCACCTAGTTGCCCCCAAACTGTGTTTCTTGTAAATAGCATACTCTTGGAGTCTGCTCTCAAATCAGTTCCTCTAACCTTTTCAGCTTTATGGGTAGTTTAATTCTTTTCATGTTCACAGTCATGACTGTAAATTGTGTCTTTACATCTACCCTATATTCTACTATTTTTTTTCTTTGTCCCCTATCCCACTCTTTAAGAAAAAAGTTGGCAAATTAGGAATTTTTTTCACTAGTGATCTATAATTCAAGAGTTCTTTTGCACCACTGCCTCCCTTTACTTAACTCCTCAGTCATATACTTTTGCTCCTTTTCTCCTTTAGTGATCTACCCTTTTTGCTGGAGGTGCCTAGGTTCTAGACTGGCAGAGTGCTGGTCTGGCCTCTTACTCTGGTACAGAAATGCTGCCCCATGCCTGTGATGGATTTGATCTCATTCTCTCTTTTGTAGTTCATATGTGGGCTGCCTCAGTGCTTGTATGAACTTATTTTCTGCTGTACTGTATTTCTGGGTGTATTGTCACTGGGTCTTCTGTCTATTCTGGATTGTTTCCACCCTGATCCTCCAAATGTCTTTGATACCCTTCTTGCATTCCCAGACAGGATGATGAAGATGGAGTTGTTTCCTTCTAACTTTTCTTTATTGTCACTCCCTTTCATGCATTTTTTAGAGCTTTATTGTGTATTGGGAGGGAGGACAGTCTGGTTCTTAAATTCCATTATACTCTACTTTAAGACTGGAAACACTTATCTTTTTAATGGTTCAGTCTCAAATAAAGTCAGAGAAACAAAGCAGAGAATAAAAGCTCTAAACAATATTTTTGCAAAAATATTAAATAAAATGTTGGCAAAAAGGTTATAACAATTTTTTTAAATGATTCTATGCTATGACTAAATTCGAATTATACCAAGGATGGAAGGTGAGTTCAACATATGGAAAACTATAAATGTAGACTATAAGTTCCTCATGATTCCATCAATGGATACTGAAAAGGTTTTTGATGAAATTCAAATCTGTTCTTCTTAATACTGAAAAGCATAGGAACAAATGAATGCTTCCTATGGAAAAAATAGCTAAAACTGAGAATCAACAATATGCTTAATATAGAAAGTCTAGAAGCCTTTCATTGGAGGCAAAACAAAGATAATCGGTATCATCATATTTTTTATATGAGCTAGAAATGCTAGTTAAAGCAGGAAGACAAGAAAAAGAAATCATGAAAAACAGAAAAAATGTTTGGGTAGATGATGGTCCATTTAGACCTTAAAAGTCAACTAAAATATAATTAGAATGATTCCCTAGCAAATTTGTAAACTTTCAGTCAAATACATATAAACTCATCAGGATTTCTGTTTGTGACCAACAAAATCCAGTAGGAAAAGATAGAAAAATTTAATTTAAAATAATTACAGAACATGCAAACTATTTGGGAGACTATATTCTAACACACACAGGAATTAGGTGATAACAACTATAAAATACCCTTCAAAGAAACAGAGAAACCAAAATAATTAGATATGTTAATTGATCATTTATTGTTGTTGAGTTGTTCAGTCATGTCTGACTCTCCAATTTGTAGTTTTCCAGGCAAAGATACATGTCATTTTCTTCTCTAGTTCATTTTATAGATGAGGAAACTGAGGCAGAGCTCACTCAGTGTGTGACTTGTCCAGGGTCACACAGCTAGTAAGTGTCTGAAGTCTCACTTGAACTCGGGCCTTCATGGCTCCTGGCCTAGCACTCTATCCACTGTGCCAATTTAGCTGCCCTAAGGATTACTTTGTAGAGCTAAAAAAAAAAAATAATGAAATTCACTTTGAGAAGCAAAAAGTCACAAATCTCAAGGAAAATAATGAAAAAAAAGTGGAAAGTAAATGGACCTAATACTACCAGACTTCAAATACTACAATAATACTACAAAGCAGTTACCATCAAACCTATTTAAGTACAGATTTAAAAGGTAGTCAAGCTGATCAAGTCAGTAAATTAACATCTATTAAATACCACCTGTCACATATTATGCTAAGCACTAGGGACACAAAGAAAGTCAAAAAGATGTCCCTGACCTTAAGGAGCTTATAATGAAATGGGGGTTACAACCAACAAATGTATACAAACAAGTTATTTATAGGAGTAATAGAAAGTAAATAAGAAGGGGAATGCACTACAATTAAACATTGGTTGGAAAAGGTGTAGATGATTGGATTGTAGATAGGAGTTAAAGAAAGTCAGAGAAGCCATCAGGCTGAGATGTGGAGGAAAAGCATTTCAGTTGAGAGGCACCATAGAAAATGCCCAAGGCTAAGAGATGGAATTTCTTATCTGCAGAAAAGCAAGGAAACATTGTCACTTAATAGAAGAGTACATTGGGGATTAATGTAAAAGAAGATTGAAAAGGTAGAAGGGGCCTAGGTTATGAAGGGCTGTGAATGCCAGAGCATTTTGTATTTGATCCTAGAACCAGGCAGAAGGTGGGGTGGGGAGGAAGGATGAGGTGGGGAGACAAGTGTGACATGGTTTAGGAAAAATCATTTGAAGTCACTGAAGGACTGGATTGGAGTGGAGGAAGAGAGTTGAATCAGGTTGATTCTCCAGCAGGCTAGCAATAATCCATATGTGAGATAATAATGATCTGCATTAGAGTGATGGGACTGTCATAGGAGAAAAAGGAGCATATTCAAGAAAGAGTGCAAACAAGTAATGAATAGACCTTGGCAACAGATTGGCATATGGAACAGGAGAGACAGTGAAAAATCTAGAACCCCTAGGTTTTGAGCCTGAAGTCCTAGAGAATGGTGGCACCCTCTGTGGTTTATAGGGAAGGTAGGAGGTGGGGAAATTTAAGAGAAAGACATTTAGCCTGAGATGTATGAAAGGCAGGTGGAAATGTGAAATTGGAGGTTGGCAGAGAGTTTGGGGCAAGATATGTAGATCTAAGAATCATTATCATTGATAAGGTAATGAAATCTATGAAAGTTGATGAGATCATGAAATAATCTGGATGAAGATCCAGCAAAGAAGATTCAGGAGTGTAACTGGAGAACCAAGATAGAGTAGTGTTCTAAAGACTTAGAGAAGAGATCAAAAAAGATGGTAATCAGCAGTGTCAATGGCTAAAGAAAAGTAAGGGAGAATGAGGATTGAGAAAAGGAATGAACATTAGAATCAATTTTACTCTATACAGAAAGATATGAACATAGCAGTAGAGTGTTCAGTAAGCCTAAAGACTAATAAATGAAATAAAAACCACTTATTTAACAAAAACTGCTCAAAAAAATAAGAGGAAGAAGTTTGGCAAAAGTTTGGATAAGATTTCACACCACATACTGATAATGGAGTCAAGCTAACCTGTCCCTACCAAAGATAAATGAAGCTTCTAGCCTGACATTCACACTACAGATCTCACCAAGAAAAAGAGAAGATTTGGGGCAGCTGGGTAGCATAGTGGATAGAGCACCGGCTCTGGAGTCAAGAGGATCTGAGTTCAAATATGACTTCAGACACTTAAAAATTACCTAGCTGTGTGACCTTGGGCAAGTCACTTAACCCCATTGCCTTGCAAAAAAACCAAAAAATAAAAAAAAATGAGAAAAAAGAAGATTCAAAGAAGTTTTCAACTGTAGACATCATAGAGGATCTTTGGAGGGAAAGGGGAAGTAAAGTCCAGGAGGTGGAAAGGGGGGGAGCCAGTAGGAGGCTTTTAGCCACAGTACAGCTTAATAATAACAGAGGTCCTGGCAGCTAGACAGCAAGCTAGCAGGGAGGATCCCAATCCCAAACAAAGTCTGAACCCTGAGAACACTGGGGTAAAAGACAGGACTGGATTGGGAACAGTCCTCTATTAAGTCAGAACCTGGACATAAAGGAGGAAACAAACAAGTGCAAAGGCAAGGCCCGGACTGCATGGGCAACATCATGGCCAACTACAAGTCAGGGGTCAGACCCCAGCCCTAGCAAAATAAAAGCTTGGGTCTAAACTCCATATACCCCAGAAGCAGAACTACAACAACAAAAATGAACAAAAAAGCTAAAAGAGTGCTCACTATAGAAAAATACTTCACAGATAAAGATGACAGCAATGACATATCTGAAGAAGAAAGCAGTGAAAATTTATTCAAAGGAGAAGTAGAAAAACAGGCTATAAACTGGACTCAAATACAAAAGTTCATTGTAAAGTTTAAAAAACTTAAAAACTAAAGAAGAGATGAAAAAGAAAAATGGAAAAAAAGAAATGAAAATCATGAAAATTATGACATGTTGACCAAAGAAATCAACTCCATTAAAAATAAAGATAACCAACTGGAAAAGGAAACAGAAGATAACTGATGAAAATAAAATTCTATGAATTAGAATTAAATAGCTAGAAACTAATGAATCTACAAAAATATAAGATTCCATCAAAAAAAATTAAAAGGCTGAAAAAACTGAAGAAACTGTAAAGTACCTTCTAGGGAAAAATGAATGCTCTGGAAAACAGATCCAGGAGAGACAATCTAAGAATCATTGGATTACTATAGAAAGCATGGACCAACAAAAGAACCTGGAAAATGTCTTGCAGGAAATTATAAGGGAAAACTGTCCCAACCAATTAGAACAAGATAATAATATAGGAAATGAAAGAATCCACAGAACCCTTCCAGAAAGAGATTCCAGGATAAAACCTCCAAGGTCTGTAATAGCCAAATTCCAGAAATCTCAAATAAAAGAGAGAATATTGATTGCAAGCAGCAAAAAAGAAAACAATTCAAATACAAAGGGAACACAATCAGACTAACACAGCACCTATCAGCCTCAACACTGAAGGATCAGAAGAACTGGAATAACATATTTGGAGAGCTAAGGACCTGGGATTACAACCCAGACTGTACTACCCTGCAAAATTCAGCATATACTATCAGGGTAAAAGATGGATGTTCAGTGAAATATAGGACTTCCAGAACTTCCTGACACAAAGATCAGAAATGAACAGAGAATTCAATTGCCAAATACATGACTAAAGAGTTATACACAGGGGAAAAAAAAGATAAATTGTACAACTTGAATAAAATGGATGAATATTTGCAAAAATACAAACTGCCCAGATTAACAGAAGAGAAAATAAATTACTTAAATAACCCAATTTCAGAAAAAGAAATTGAAGAAACCATCAATAAACTCCCTAAGAAAAAGTCTCCAGATCCAGATGGATTTACAAGTGAATTCTACCAAACATTTATGGAACAATTATTTTCTAATTTCCATAAACTATTTTTAAAAATAGTAGAGGAAGGGGTTCTGCCAAACTCCTTTTATAACATAAACATGGCGCTGATACCTAAACCCAGAAGAACCAATATAGACAAAGAAAATTATAGATCAATCTCTCTAATGAATATTGATGCAAAAATCTTAAAATTTTAGCAATGAGACTACAGCAAGTTATTATTAGGATTATACACCATGATCTGATTGGATTTATACCAGGCAGGCAGGGATGGTTCAACATTAGGAAAACACTCAATATAATTAAACACATCAATAGTAAAACCAACAAAAATCATATGATTGTCTTAATGGGTGCTGAAAAAACCTTTGATAAAATACAACATTCATTCCTATTGAAAAACACTAGAAAGTTTAGGGATAAATGGAGTTTTCCTTAAAATAAAATAATAAATAGTATCTATCTAAAACCATCAACAAATATTATATTTAATGAGAATAAACTCAGAGCATTTCCAATAAATTCAGGGGCAAACAAGGATGCCCATTATCACCCTTACTATTCAATATAGTATTGGAAATGCTAGCAGTAGCTATAAGAGAAGAAAAAGAAATTGAGGGAATCAGAATGAGGAAGCAAAAACTTCCATTCTTTGCAGATGATATGATGGTATGCCTAGAGAACCCAAGAAAATCATCTAAAAAAACTCCTTGAAACAATTAACAAATTCAACAAAGTAGTAGGATATAAAATAAACCCACATAAATCTTCAGCATTTCTATATATGAACAACAAAGCCCAAGAACAAGAGATAGAAAGAGAAATTTCACTCAAAATAACTGTAGACATTAAATACTTGGGAATCTACCTCCCAAGACAAACTCAGAAACTGTATGACAATTATAAAGCTCTCCTCATCAAATAAAGTCAGATCTAAATAATTGGAAATATGTTAAATACTCATGTTTAGGTCAAGTAACAATAAAAATGATAATTCTACCCAAATTAAATTACTTATCCAGTGCCAACCAATTAAACTACCAAATAACTACTTTACTGAGCCTGAAAAAATAGTAACAAAATTCATCTAGAGCAACAAAAGGGCAAGAATAGCAAGGGAATTGATGAAAAAAAAATGTAAAGGAAGGTGGCCTAGCTCTACCAGATCTCAAACTATACCATAAAGCAGCAGTCATCAAATCTGCCTGGTATAAGAAATAGAGAAATGGATCAGTGGATTAGGATAGGTTCAAAAGAAACTGCAATAAATGACTACAGCAATCTACTATTTGACAAACCCAAAGATATCAGCCTCTGGGATAAGAACTCACTATTTGACAAAAAATTTTGGGAAAACTGGAAAACAGTATGACAAAAACTAGGCATAGATCCACATCTCATACCCTATACCAAAATAAGGTCAAAATGGGTACAGGATTTAGACATAAAGAGCAATACCATAGATAAAATAATAGACCCAAAAATACTCTATCTGATCTATGGTAAAGGGATAAATTTATGACCAAACAAGAATTAGAGCACATTATAAACTGCAAACGAATGATTCAGACTATATTAAATGAAAAAGGTTTTACACTAATAAAATCAATGCTGCCAAAATTAGAAGAAAAACAGAAAGCTGGGGAACAAGTTTCAAAACCAGTTCTGATAAAGGTCTCATTTCTAAAATATATAGAGAATTGCATCAAATTTATAAGGTCACAAATCATTCCCCAATTGATAAATGGTCAAAGGATATAGACAGTTCTCAAATGAAGAAATTAAAGTTATATACAATCATATGAAAAGATGCTCCAAATAACTATAGATTAGGGAAATGCAAATTAAAACAACAATGAGGTATCATCTCACACCTATTAGATTAGCCATGAAGAGAAAAAGGGAAGATGATCAATATTGGAGAGGTTGTGGGAGGATTGGAACATAGATGCATTGCTGGTGGAGTTGTGAATGGATCCAACCTTTCTGAAGAGCAATATGGAACTGTGCCCAAAGAGCAATAAAACTGTCCATACCCTTTGATCCAGTAACTCCAATTTTAGGACTACATCCAGAAGAAATTGTAAAAAATAGGAAAAGGCCTACATGTTACAAAATAGTCATAGCAGCTCTTTTTTGTAGTGGCAAAGAATTGGAAATTGATGGGATGCCCATAAATTGGGGAATGGCCAAACAAGTTATGGTACATGAATACTATGAAATTTTATTATTTTATAAGAAACTATAAATGATTGGACCCTAGAGAAGCATGGAAATGACTTATGGGATCTGATGTTGAGCAAAGGGAATAAAGCCAAGAGAACAATGTACACATCCACAACTTTATGAGATGAACAACCTTGATGAAAGCAACTCCTCTAGACAGTCTAAAGAGTTAGGACAACTGTATTTGGCTGGTTATGGACTATATTATCCCCAACCTGAGGAAGAAACCCTCCCCCCCAAATCTGATGAACACTTTATAAAAAGTATCTCTTATGGAGCATTGCATTTAGAAGGAGCATATATAGACAAGGCACAGGAAGGAGCTGAATATGATGATATAATATAATAAAAAGATGGAGTCAATGAGTGATAGAAGAAAGCACTGGGAGAAAGGGAAAGGAGAGGAAGAAGGGGCTAAGATATTTCACATAAGAATCAAGAAGAAGCCAGGAGAAGGCCAGGGGAATGAATGAGCCTTCATTCTCATCAGAAATGGCTCAAAGAAGAAATAACATATACACTTAATAAGGTATAGAAATTTATCTTACCCTGGAGAAAAATGAGACGGAATGGATGGATAAGGGGGTACGGGGGTGGGGAGGGAAGGAGGAAATAGGTGATAGAAGAGAGAGAAGATTGTGGGAGAGGGTACTATACAAAACACTTCTGAGCAGGAACAGGGTGAAAGGAGAGGGAGAGAGTAGAAAAAAATGAGAGTGGGAAGGAAGAGGGTGGAAGGAATACAGCTAGTAAAAGCAACTGTGGGAAAAATATTGAAGTAACTTCTTTGGTGAATTTATGATAAAGAAGGCAGAGCCGTTAAAATCTGAACACAGATTGAACTACTTTTTTTCCCTCTCTCACTATTCTTGAGGTTTCCCATCCTTTTGGGGGTGAGGGGGGGTTTATGATTACTCTCACAACAAATTTATTGTAATAACATAAAATAAAATAAAAATTTTAAGTATCTCTTACGTATCTCTTTCCTTTAATCCTAATTTCTCATGCAAAAAAATTACTAATTTATTAATATGTTTAACAAAATATGTATGTAAAATGCTAACCTGTTTCCCTACTGAGGGGAGGGAGCGGGAAGGAAGGGTGGAGGGAAATTTTGTAACTTGGAAATATGCATGTAAAAATGGATGAGAAAAAAATTAAAAAACAAACTCCACTTTCTGACCATCTTGGTGGCAGGTCTCTTGCTGAGGGTCCTTTTGCACTGCAGGCAGGAAGATGATGGACACAAAGAAGGCAAAAATGTTGCAGGAGTCCATCAACTCAAAGCTCCAGCTGGCGATGAAAAGTGGCAAATACATGCTAAGCTACAAACAGACCCTGAAAATAATCAGATAAGGCAAAGACAGATTGGTCATTTTAGCCAACAACTGCCCCGCCTTGAGGAAATCAGATTGAATATTATGCTATGGTGGCCAAGTGGCAACAACATTGAATTGGGCACAGTATGCCCAATTCTACAGAGTATGTACAATGGCTATCATTGCTCCAGGTGATTCTGATATCATCAGAAGCATGCCAGAACAGACCAGTGAAAAATAAACTGCACAAAATTATTCTTTAATAAATTGGCCAGATTGTTTAAAAAAAAATACTCCAAATGGAAACGTGACAATTTTTTTAAAAATTTGTTTTCTTTCTTTCTTTCTTTCTTTCTTTCTTTCTTTCTTTCTTTCTTTCTTTCTTTCTTTCTTTCTTTCTTTCTTTCTTTCTTTCTTTCTTTCTAACTCCACAACCTTTCCCCCAATCTTGCTTCCCCCACCCCACCCCCACAGAAGGCAGTCTTAGTCTTTACATTGTTTCCATGGTATACATTTTTTTTTAGGTTTTTGCAAGGCAAGCAGGGTTAAGTGGCTTTCCCAAGGCCACACAGCTAGCTAATTATTAAGTGTCTGAGACCAGATTTGAACTCAGGTACTCCTGACTCCAAGGCCGGTGCTTTATCCACTACGCCACCTAGCCCCCCCCCCCCCCAACATGGTATACATTGATCCAAGTTGAATGTGATGAGAGAGAAATCATATCCTTAAGGGAAAAAAATAAAATATAAGAGATAGTAAAATTACATTATAAGATAATGGTTTCTTTTTTAAATTAAAGGTACTAGTCTTTGGTCTTTGTTCAAACTCCACATTTCTTTATACGTTGCTAAAATATTCTTAAGAGCAAACATAATACCCCCTCCCCCACAAAATATAGAACCTCATGAGAAATAAAGTAAAAGAAGGAGGAAAAAAAAATGTGTTTCAGTCTGTCTCAGATGGGATCGCATTCTTCATCACAGAAGCTACCACCATACTTTTCCACAGTTGCTGCTGATGACTGTAACTCCCTTAATTCATTCCTCCCCACTACCATATACAATATTCTCTCTCTCCCTTCACCCCGTCCCTCTTCTAAAATATGCTGTAGGGCAGCCAAATGGTGCAGCAGACAAAGCACCAGTCCTGGGGCCAAGAGGCCCCCAAGCCCACATATCACCCCAGAGACCCAGCAAGTGGCCCTGGGTGGTCCTGGACAGGCCACCCAATCCTAGCACCTTGCAAAAAGTAAACAAGATAATGTGTTATATCTGACTATTCTCTCCCATGATCTACCCTCTCCTCTATCATCCACATCCCTCCTCTTCCCCCTATCCCTCTTCTCTCCTTCTTCTCCAGATGTCTATACCCTATTGAGTATATACTGTTTCTTCTCTGAGCCATTTCTGATAAGAGTGAAGGTTCCCTTATTCCCCCTCGCCTCCCCCCCTTCCATATCATTGCAAAAAAAAAATGTCTTTTAATGAAGTATCTTAGCCTATTGAACCTGTCCTTTCTCTTACTCTCAGTTATTTCTGTTTTAACCATTGACTCCATTTTTTACAATATCTCATATCTTCAAATTCAGCACTCTCCTGTGCTTCATCTATAAAAACTCCTTCTACCTGCTCTACCAAATGAGGTGGCTTGTATAAGCATTATCAGCATCATCTTTCTATGCAGGAATACATACAGTTCATCATCATTAAGTCCCTCATAATTTACCCCTATTCTCAGTTCTCTATGCAACATCTGAGTCCTATATTTGAAGGTCAAACTTTCTGTTCAGCCCTGGTAGTTTCAACAGGAACATTTGAAATTCCCGTTTCATTGAAAGTCCATCTTTTCCCACTAGAAGAGGATGTTCAGATTTGCTGGGTAGTTGATTCTCAGTTGCATTCCAAGCTCTTCTGTCTTCCAAAATATTATATTCCAAGCCCTATGAGTCCTTAATGTGGATGCTGCTAAGTCCTGTGTAATCCTGATTGTAGCTCCACAATATTTGAATTGTTTTTTTGATCTGGTTGCTCGTAATATTTTCTCTTTGACTTGGAAGTTCTGGACCTTGGTTATAATATTCCTGGTTTTTTAAAATCTCTTTCCAGGGGAGATTGGTGGATTCTCTCAATTTCTATTTTGCCCTCTGCTTCTAGGATATCAGAGTAATTTTCCTGTAGGGATTTTTTAAAAATGAGGTCAAGGCTCTTTTCCTGGACATGACTTTCAGGTATCCCAATAAATTTTAAAATATCTTTCCTGAATCTGTTTTCCAGATCAGTTGGTTTTTTAATGAGATGTTTTGAAATGAAATGGTGCACCAACTACCTTGAATTCTTTGACCAGCAAAGAACTTGTTCTCAGCTACAGTGAAAGGATGAAAGACACAAGCCTTTTTTCATAGGAACAAAAGACCAAAAGACCACTTTGAGTATCCTTAACCTCTATATATCTTACCAATGCTCTTGGACAGCACAAACATATCTCATGAGATAATCAGTGGGACCCAACCATACAAAAAGATCATAAAGTTGCTTGCCAAAATTCTTGTCATACTTCCTTATCTTTACAGTTTTGATATAATCCTGTTATCTCAGGATGAGCTGCTTCCTGGGAAAACACAAAGATAGGAGAATGAAAACTTCCTGAGATACCAAGCCAGTAGTGTTGCAAAACAACAGAGGGGGCAAGAGGGTCTTGGAGATGTTTGTCCTTGTGATCTCACAGCTGTGGTCCTCAAGGATCACTAACAATGTTTCACATTTTCTTCTAATTTTTCATTCTTTTGGTGAAGTATTGTGTCTTAATTTCTCATAAAGTCATCAGCTTCCTTTAGCTCCATTCTACATCTGAAGAATTTGTTTTCCTCAAAGAGCTTTCTTATTTCCTTTTCCATCTGGCCAATTCTGCTTTTGAAAGCATCCTCAATAGCTTTTTGAACTGTTTTATCCATTTAACCTAAGCTGGTTTTTAACATGTTATTTTCTTCAGCATTTTTTTGGATCTCCTTGACTAAGCTGCTGACTTCTTTTTCATGATTTTCTTGCATCTCTCTCATTTCTTTTCCCAGTTTTTCTTCTATCTATCTTATTTGATTTTCAAAATCTTTTCTGAGCTCTGTCATGGCCTGAGCCCAACTTCCATTTTTCATGGAGTCTTTAGATGCAGGAGCTTGTACTTCCTCATCTTCAGATTGAGTATTTTGATCCTCTTTGGGATCATAGACAAAGTATTTGTCAATGCTCCATTTCCTCTTTTTTCTCTGTTTACTCATTTCCCCAGTCTGTGCCTGGTTTGGGGGTACTTCCTGAGCTTTTGAATATTATTGGGATATGCCCCCACAATGAACTAACTCATCATGTGAGGCTCTGACGACTCTCCTGGTCTGTGAATGACCACAAGTGTACCCCTCTGCCACGGGAGGGGGGGAAATCCCTGTTCAATAGGCGGGGGCCTAGACTGCAACCAGGATCTAAATGTGGCCAGGGCCCCAGAGTCCTGTTCTAGTGACAGAGGACAAAACTCAGAAGTCTCTCTCTCTCCGCTTCCCTACCTTCAGTGGACTGAGCACTCAGGGCGTAGTTGTCTGAAGGCTCATGCTTGCTGGCTCCTGCTTCCATTTCCTGGATCTAGGTGCACTGATCACACTGACTTCCGCAACCTCCATGAGGGCCTGGGCTTTGAGCTCATTCTGGCATAGGTCTCCCTGCTGATCCTCCAAGTTGTGCCCAGTGCTCCCTGGGGTGCAAGTCAGGAAACTGCTTCTGCTGCTGAAAGCCATGGCTCCCAGGCACTCTGGGGCTGTTTCCAGGAGGCTGAAGTTTCTTCTCTCTGATGGGCCACCCCTCTAACCCCATGGAACGGAGTTTTTCCACTATTTTCCAGGTTACCTTGTGCTGGAGAATTGCCTCACTGGATCTTTCTGTGGGTTCTGTCTCTCAAAAATTTAGAGTCATAATTTTAAGATTTTTGAAATATTTTGAAGAGAGTACCTAGGAGAGGCTCTTCTCCTGCTGCCATCTTGGCTCCTCCCCCCAACAAATTTTTACAAAATAAGTCACATCATAAACAGATTATCATTTGAAACTTTGGATATAAGAAGTATTCATGATTAAAGAGCTAGAAAGGAACATAAATTAAAAATGGATAATTTAGATTACATAAAAATAAAAAGATTTTATACAAAATCAATATAGCTAAAATTATAAGAAGTTAACTGGGAAAAATTATTTTACAGTTGATAAAAGTCTAACATCCAATAAGAGTTAATCCCCAATTATCCTTAATTCTCTAAGAGGATCAAAATGACATCACTCTGTTAGAGTCATATTACAATATCTCTGACCGCAGAATGCTCTTCAGAGGCTGGGCACAATATTCTATGTGAATACCTCAGGCGGGTTCTCTCAACTTGTGTATCTTGTGTTTCCTTTGAGCAGCTTCCATTTTGCCTCACTCATAGAGTACAGCACCCTCTCTAAGGAGGGCACACCATGCTGGGTGGTCCATCTCAATTTCAGAAGCTGCACTGAGCACACAAGTGTCTGCAATCATAAACTCTCATGACTGTTGATATCAAAGGCCTTGGTCAGATTTACAAATGTTGCATACAAACCTCTGTTCTGTTCCTGGCATTCTTCCTGGAGTTGTCAGGCAGCAAACACTATTCTTTGACCCTTTTTCCAGTCACACTGGCTCTCAGGGAAGTGACCATCTTTCAGGTAAAATGTCACTCTATTGAGGATGACTCTGGCAAGAAACTTACCAGAAATGACTGTGATTGTCACAGGACAACCTATTCCCTTTACTTTTATAGAGATAGACTGTGGAGGCATCCTTGGCTCTTAGGGATAACTTCTTCATGCCATATAATCTAGAAATTTTAGTCAGCTTTTGAATGAGCAATGGACCCCCCTCCCCCCCCCACACACACACATCCTATAGATCTCAGCTGGAATAGAATCAACATCAGGTATTTTGTCACTTGAAAGGAACCTAATGGCATTCAAAACCTCTTCTTCAATGGGAACTTCAGCTAGGGCCAGATTGATTTCAATTTGAGATAAGTGGTCAATGACTGATTGATAATGGTCTGTTGAGGACATTATGGAAGTATTCAGCCCATCTCTCTAGGATCATGTCCCTATCATTAGTCCATCAAAATAATGAATAATTGAGATACACCACATGTCTTTGGCCCAAAAATAGCTTTCAGAGCATCATAAAAGCACTTTGGACTGTTACTATCGGCATAAAACTGAATTTTATCTGTCTTCTTACTGAACCAAGAATCCTGCATCTCTCTAAGTTTTACCTGTACTTTATTTTTGATGGAATTAAATGCTGCCTTTTTAGAAATGGATGAACCATCCTGCTAGTAAACTCTGTGGAGTTCTCATTTTTCAATTAACAGCTCCTGTATTTCCTCATCATTTTCATTACACCACTTTTGATGTTTGTGAGGGCTTTGACCCAGATGAGCAAATGTAGTGCTATATATCAGATCTCTAAAAGCTGCCCACTTCTTTTCTGCTCTGCTGTTGCCAACTGTGTGTTGACTCAATTTTCTCTCCAAGTTAGCAACAAACTGTTCTTGCTCAGAGAGATGCTCTAAACTCTTGAAATTAATTCTTCTAGTAGCCATTGTGCCTTGGAGCCATTTCAGTTGAATGCGCATATTTAGCTTAGAGAGGATGAGTCTGTGATCAGTCTAGCACTCTGCATCACACATTGCCTTTGTCACTCTCACATCCTGTCTGTCTCTTCTCTTTACAATCACATGGTCTTATAGATGCAAATGTTTGCTCCCAGGGTGCATCCAGGAAATTATGTTGTATTAGGTAAATGAAAGACAGTGTTTGTGATGACAAGGTCATGAGCTAAGCAAGTCTTCGGTAGTAAGTGACCATTGCTATTGCTGTTTCCAACTCTATTCCTCTCAATATCTAAATATCAAAGAATATAAAGAAACAATTCTTAAAGGAAGAAATTCAAGATATTAATGACATACCAAAAATGCTCAAAAATCACTAATAATTAGAGAAATGCAAATTGTAATTCTTACTCTTCAGATTAACAAAAAGGATGTTGAGGAATTGAAGGGGGAAGAAGAGACAATTCTCTTTGCAGAGTTATAAAGTGATCCAATAATGAAAAACAATTTTTAATAATTACCCAAAAGTTACTAAGCAATATAATCCTAAGCAATTATAATATTAATATACTAAGCAGTAAATAATATATACTTATATATGTATATCCTTAGACCCAGTACTGCCACCACTCCAAAGAAAATTAAAAAAAAATAAAAGCATAAAAGAAATTGTAGGTACAATAATAGCAACTTTTTTACTTGTAATGGAATGATGTTGTGCTATGAGAAATAAAGAGAAACATGGGAAGACTTTTATGAACATTTGTGAACATTTAAAAAGGAAGTCGTGGTCATAAAAAGTTAATAAAGTTTTATCAAAGACAAATTATACCAAAGTAACCTTATATTCTTTTTCTTTTTTTGACAAGGTTACTAATCTTTTAGTTTACGAGAATGCCATAGTTTACTTATTTGAAAAACATGATTTGAATCTCACCTTTCCCTTCTCCCAGCTTAATTTTGATTTTGTAATTAGATGAAAAAATATTATTTCATATAAATGTTTTTTATTAGAATCCAGAGAGTTAACATTTTCTCATCTTATAATGGGATTGCTTGATTTCTCTCAGCTCAGTTGATGATTGGTTTATAATTATAAGACTACAAAGTATAAACACCTCAGGATGAAATCATAAGGCAACAAAAGGTTATCACTTTGGGATAAAATCTTTTATTGAATTAGAAAGGCAACTCCCCATTTGCTGGTTGAAGATGGACATGCCCCAAACAATAATGAGACACAATCTAATCAGTTCCTGGAGGTTTACAAGTGTCAGCAGTCAAGCTTAAAAAACCCAGATCCTGGAAAGGGAGTCATTTATGAAACAAACAAGTAGGGAGAAAGAAGGGACTTTCCTTTCTTCCTTCTACCCCCCCCCCCCATCCCCACAAAACAGCTATCAGGAGAGGTATTCACATCAGGAAAGTCATTTTGAGATAGTGTAAGGTTCTCCTAAAAGAGACAAATTCTACAGACAACCAAAGGTTCAGAGAAGTAGTCACTCAATGATAAAAGAAGCTACAAGGAACATGACTCCTTGCAACAGAGAAAAGAGTCAGATATGGACTGAAGAAAAAGCTAGCACTTAACCATCAAGAACTGAATTGCAAAGGGAAATTCAAAGAGAGAGAGAAAGGACTTTAAGACTGCAATACTGTTGGAAAGAGCTGCCTTAGCTACATATGCTCTTTACATGATTGCAACCATATACTCTAAATATATTCCAACTCCTTGCATGGAAACCGAGTATTTGTAGGAAAGTATACTCCAAATTCATGTTAGGAATGTTTTATATCTATAATTTTCTCTAAATCACTTGTATCTACTGGTGCTATTATTAAAGGGAAGCACACTAGTGGTGGTTCATCCTTGGGCTATAGTTTCAGGAGTGCAACCCAAGAGAGTCACCCTAGAACTTATGAGAGCAGAAGTCACCCTTTAAACCAGTACCTAGTACCAGTAGGAGGAGAACCCCAATGAAGGTATAATAGCTACATTTCTAGCAAAACATTTGCTAAAGCATCTTATATATTACTCTTGTGGAAAAAGTTGGAGTTAAAGTCTAGACAACAATAAGATGAGGTGATTTAGAACTAGCTGAATGACTAGATCCAGAAGGATTGTTAATGGGTCAATTTTGGTATATATAAGGCCTCCATACCATAGGCCTTTGGTAGCTATGCTTGGTCCCATGTTGCTTACTAATTTTATAAATAATTTATATAAAGGCATAAATGGAATTCTCAATAAATTGTATGTAACACAAGCAGTCAAATGAGGTAACTAACACAGATGAAAGAGTCAGAAATCCAAAATCTCTTGATAGACTAGAACATTGAACTGAATCTAATAAGATTCAATTCAAGAGGGGCAGCTAGGTGGGCACAGTGATCCACTATGCCAGAGCACTGGCCCTGGAGTCAGGAGTACCTGAGTTCAAATTTGGCCTCAGACACTTAATAATTACCTAGCTGTGTGGCCTTCGGCAATCCACTTAACCCCATTGCCTTAGGGGAAAAAAAGCCCTAAAACAAACAAACAAACAAATAAATAAATGAATAAATAGAAAAAGATTAAATTCAATAGAAATAAATGTAAAAGTCTTAACAGTTCAAAATATCAACATCAAAAGGATGTGAGAGGCATGGTTAGAAAACAATTTCTCTGAAAAATAGAGGTTTTAGTAAACTGCAAATTCAATGTGAATCAATAGTGTAATGTAACCACCAAAAAAAAAAAAAAACTAGTGATCTTAGCCTGCAATGTCACTGAAATCTTTTACAATACTAGAACAATAACAAACGAATAACAAATTATGTGATTGTGTGAATCTTTGAAAATCTCAAAGATCTTTTTCATCAGAACAGTTGTTAATTAATACCTTTCCCATCCTATACTTGAGAGGTTGGGTTTTTTTTACTTCAAATGTAGAACTCTACATTTATCCTAAGTAAATTCATTTTTATTTTATTCAATTATGATTCTAAACTATAGAGAACATTTTGGCTCCTGATTATGTCATCCAATGTATTATCCATGCACTCCCAGGGTCATGTATCAGCAAATTTGATGAGCATATTATTTCTAGTTTCTTCCAAAGTCACTGATAAAACTCTTAAACAATTCCCAAGTTTCCCAGGTGTTTTTCCAGTGGCATTACATAGCCTTCACTACTGGGAGGTCTGAAACCAGAATCTGATCCCAACTTTTCCACAGAATTTTCTCTGTATGCTATAATTCCTACTCCATAGAACATTCATGGGCATTGAAGGACCAAGTTCCAAATCTCAATAGAATTAGATTTTAGCTCCGAAAGGGAGACCAATATAGGAAGGAAAAAAATTATATGCTCAATATAATCATATTAAATACTGATTTAAAGTTAACATTCAATAGCTATTTATATTGAATTTTATTCTTAAGATTAGAACCACATGTAGAAATTGGCAATGCTGCTTTTATGTCATGTCTATATTTGTTCACAAATTCAAATTAGAATATGTGTAAGAAGCACAAAAGCTATTTAAAACTATAATAGTACCTGTGTAGACATTATATAAAATTTAAATTCATTGTAAAGAGAAAGGAACAAATCAAAGTGATTTTCAAACATCTTAAAAACAGTAAAATATTGTGCTAAACAGAATAATATAATCTTAAAACTTGGATTATGATGATTATGTAGCTTTTATCCATTCTTTCAGAGAAAAATATTGCTTTCATGCCAAGGGAGAATTTATCTTAAATTTACAAAATATATTAGCGTTGCCTACTAGATGACATTTAGTTTACATTTCTAATTCAAATTATAGAGTTAGTCAATGCTATTTAGAATATAATTACAGAATGGATCACAAATGAGATCAGAATGAAATACACCAAATATACTGGTGAATGTTTCAGAAAAAGAAGAAAAATATAATGCAAAGGGAGACTGTAAACAACTAATGGGTATAAAAAATTGGTGTGATATGAAGAAATAAAATAGTACTAAATGAAGCAGAAAAAAAGAGGTATGTTATTGTGCTCTTGTGAATTTTAGAAGTATAGAGCCAAGATGATAGAGTATCAGGAAGAAGTATAGTGTTCTTCCAACATACCTCCATCATAAAAATCTAGAAAATGAACTAGATCAAATGGGAAAAACTGACCATGCATCAGTTTCCAGCTCACATCAGCACAGAAAGTCAGATAGAGAAGAGAAGTCTGTGGACAAAGAATGGAGTCTAGCCAGGAGTGTGTAGGTAGAAGAACTGAAAGAGGCCTAAGCCTGTACACAAGGCAAGGAGAGGTCCTGGATCCATACAGGGATCCTTATCTTGTTTGTTTGGTTTTTTGGGGTTTTTTTAGGTTTTTGCAAGGCAAATGGGGTTAAGCAGCTTGCCCAAGGCCACACAGCTAGGTAATTATTAAGTGTCTGAGACCAGATTTGAACCCAGGTACTCCTGACTCCAAGGCCGGTGCTTTATCCACTACACCACCTAGCTGTCCCTGGGATCCTTATCTTGTGTGTGGTGAAGGGAGATGTACTATTTCTCAGTTCTGTCTTTCATTACTCAGTTTCAGGTCATTGATCCAATGTAGATTGAAGAGGAGACCCATGTTGCATTCTGATTTTACTTCATTTAGTACATCAATTTGCATAATTCTCTCTTCCACTCCTACCTGAATGTACAAATATAGCAAAAAATGCTTCCAAAATAACACAATTTTCTATCAGTGATATCAAGTATCACAACCACCAATCAAGTCAGCATTTTTCTAGCTCTTAATATATATTGGACATAATAGGGTAATAGGTAATAGGAGAGGCACTATTAAAAATAGAAAAGTAGCTTCTAATCTGAAAGAGATCACAAAATAATAGTGAGATAAAAATATACAGTCTTATCTAAATATATTTCAAGAACACTTAACATACAAATAGAGGAAAATACTTTGAGGATCAAGAATTAGTAGTAATTCTCAAATGTACTGACTGAAGGAATCAGAGGTTGAAAAAATTTTTTAAAGATTCAAAATTTAAGGTTAGATGAATTATTAGAGAATAAAAGCAAAAATAAACCTAGTTAAAAGAGAAAATCAGATAAATATTTTGCAAAAAGGTAACAGGAAATAAAGTAATATCAATATTATGCATATATGAATCAAATGGAATAGCATTCAAATTTTCTATTAATTAAATAATTTATTTTCCAAATATATGCACAGTTTTCAACAATAATTTTTGTAATGTTTCAAGTTTCACATTGTTTCTCTCCCTCCTTTTTCTCCCTGACAGAGAAAGTCTAATATAGTTTATGCATATATAATCATGTTAAAGATATTTCCATATTAATCAGTTGTGAAAGAAGAATCAGAACAAAAAGGGAAAAAAATACAAGAGGGAAAATAATTATAAAACAAAAATTTTTTAATTGCATTCAGACTTCATAGTTCCTTTTCTAGATATGGAGTGGCATTTTCTATCACAAGTACTTAGAGTTGTCTTTGATTACCATACAGCTGAGATGAGCAAGTCCATCATTGTTGATCATCACACAATGTTGCTATTAATTCATATAATTTTCTTCTCTTTTCTGCTCACATCACTCAGCATCAATTAATGCAAATCTTCCCAGGTTTTTCTGAAGCCCCACCCCTCATGATTTCTTACCAAATCATAGTACTCCATCATATTTGTTATACCACAATTTGTTCAGTCATTCCCCAATAGATTCTATCAATTTCGAATTCTTTGCCACTATGAAAAGAGCTGCTATACTTTTGTACATGTGGATTTTTTATCCTTTCTTGTGATCTCTCTGGGATAGAGACCTAGTAATGGTATTTGGAAAGGGTCTGCACAGTTTTATTGCAATTTGGGTATAGTTCCAAATTGCTCTCTAGAAAGGTTATTTCAGTTCACAACTCTATCAACAATGCATTAGTGGTGGGGGCAGGTAGGTAGCACAGAGGATAGAGCACTGGCCCTGGAATCAATAGGACCTGAGTTCAAATCCAGATTCAGACATTTAATAATTACCTAGCTGTGTCACCTTGGGCAAGTCACTTAACCCCATTACCTTGCAAAACAAAAAAACAAAAAGAATCAATACATTACTGTCCCAGTTTTCCCACATCCTCTCCAATGTTGATCAGTTTCTTTTTTTTGTCAGATTAGCCAATCTGATAGCTATGAGGTTGTGGTACCTCAGAATTGTTTTGATTTGCATTTCTCTAATCAATAATGATTTAGAGCATTTTTTCATATTTCTATTGATTGCTTAATTTTTTTATCTAAAACTGTCTGTCTTGTAGTCTTATAAATTTGACTCAATTTTCTATATATTTTATTAAATGAGTCTTTTATCAGAAAGAAAGACTGTTGTATAGTTTCCCAACTTACTACATTCCTTTTAATCTTGATTGCATTGATTTTATTTGTGCAAAAACTTTTTTTAATCAACCAACAAGTATTTATTAATCACTTACAGTATGTTACAGAGATTTAAGTGTTGGGTATAAAAGAAAAAATACTGAAGCAGTACCTTCCCTCAAAGGGTTTACAATCTAATACCAAAGATAACATGCACACAAATAGTTGCAAGATATATTCAGAGTGGATAATTATCTAGCAGCCTATTCAATCTGTGACTAACTCTAATAATTAGCAAATATTGATTTTCATTAAGCCTAAATTTGCCTTTTTTTCAATTTTCACTCCTAGTTCTATCATCCAGGGCCAAGTAAATCAAATCTAATCCCTCTTTAGTTTATTTATTTTCACATTACTACAATAGTCTTGTAAAAATAAACATAATCTGCCCCCCAAAAAAGAGAAACTTCAAGAAAAATAAAGAGAAAAAATAAGTGTACTTCAGTCTATGTTCAGATTATCATCAACTCTGATGGATTGCATTCTTTATCATAAGTCTATCAGAGAAGTTGCTTCAATATTTTTTCCCACAGTTGCTATTGCTAGCTGTATTTTCCTCCATCCTATTCTTCTCTGCTCCCATTTATTTTATTCTCTCTCTCCTTTCACCCTGTCCCTTCTCAAAAGTGTGTTATATCTGACTAACCCCTCTCAAAAATCTTCCCTCTCTTCTATCCCCTACAACCCCTGCCTCTCCCCTGTCCCCATTTTCCCTTCCCTTTTCTATCCTATTTTCCTCTAGGGAAAGATAGATCTCTATACCCAACTGAGTGTGTATGTTATTTCCTCTCTGAGGAAATTCTCATTCCAATGAGAATGAAGGCTCACTCATTCCCCTCACCTTCCCCCCTTCAACTCCATTGCAAAAGCTTCTAGTCTCTTTTATGTAAAATATCTCAGCTCATTCTAACTCTCCTTTCCTTTTTCACCCATTGATTCCATCTTTTTAATATATTATACCTTCATATTAAGCTCCCTCCTGTGCCTTGTCTATATATATATATATACGTATATATATATATATACTCCTTCTAAAAGCTCTAATAAATGAGAAGGTTCATAGGAGTCAACAGTATCATCTTCCCATGCAGTTCATCATCATTAAATCCCTCATAATTTGCTCTTCCTGTCCATCCTCCATACTAGAGGGTCAAACTTTTTGTACAGTTCTTTTTGGCTGCTTGTAATATTTTCTCCTTGACTAGGGAGTTTTGGAATTTGGCTATAACATTCTTGGGAGTTATCTTTTTGGATCTCTTTCAGGAGGTGATCAGTGGATTCCCTCAATTTCTATTTTACCATCTGCTTCTAGGATATCAGGGCAATTTTCCTGGATAATTTCTTTTAAAATGATCATGACTTAAGGGGGCGGCTAGATGGTACAGTGGATAAAGCACCAGCCCTGGAGTCAGGAGTACCTGGGTTCAAATCCGGTCTCAGACACTGTGTGGCCTTGGGCAAGTCACTTAACCCCATTTGCCTTGCAAAAACCTAAAAAAAATGATCATGACTTTCAGGTAGCCCAATAATTTTTAAATCATCTCTTCTGGATCTGTTTTCCAAGTCAGTTGTTTTTCCATTGAGCTATTTCACATTTTCTTCTAGTTTTTCATTCATTTGGTTTTGCTTTATTGTTTCTTGATTTCTCACAAAGTTATTAGCTTCTCTTAGTTCCATTCTACACTTGAAGGAGTTATTTTCTTCCTGGAGCTTTTGTATCTCCTTTTCCATATGGCCAATTCTACTTTTTAAGGTATTCTTCTTTTGGACTACTTTTTCCATTTGACCTAAAATTGTTTTTAACATGTTATTTTCTTTCATTATTTTTTTGTATCTCTTTCACCTACTGCTGACTTGGTTTTCATAATTTTCTCACATCATTCTCATTTCTCGTCCCCAATTTTTCCTCTATCTCACCTCCCTTACTTGATTTTCAAAGTCTTTTTTTAGTTCTTACATAGTCTGAGGACAATTTCTATTTTTGTTGGAAGCTTTGGATACAGAGTGTGAGTTGTCATCTTCCATGTGACCAAAGTAATTTTCTATTATCAGGTTCTTTTTCTTCTGTTGTTTGCTCATTTCCCCAGCTATGACCTGATTTTTAATGTACTTCCCAAGTTGTTGAAGAGTTTTAGGGATACCTTCCCCAGTAACCCCAATTCCTCCAAGGTCATATGAGAGGCCATGACTGCTCTCCTGGCCTGTGCTCTGGTCTATGGATGACCACAAGCCCTCCCTTATGTCCTGGGGCTGTGAGGAGGATTTGCTCTACTGTGGCAGTATGAGGTCCCAGACTGTGACCTAGATCTGAGTATGAGCAAAGCAACAGAATCCTGTCCCAAGGATAGCAGAGTGACCTCTGCATTCTCCCTGGATACCCTTATGGTAGGTGGGTTGAGTGCTCTGAAAGCAACTGCTTGGTGACTCAGCAAGTTCCCAGGGTGGGGCTGAGCTGAGGTCTGCACTGGCCTGGGCTCTGCCCTCACTCTGGTGCAGTAGAGTTTTCTTACTGTACTTTCAACTTGTCCTTGGTGATCCCTGGGCTGAGAGATCTGGAAACCAGTTCCACTGTCATAGATCCAAGCACCCCCAAGGACCCAGGAGCACCGGGACTATTCCTGGAAGGTTGGAGCTGGTTGCCTTAGGTGTGGAACAGCCTGGACTACACTGTGGCTCTTTCCAATCTAGTGGAACAGACTCTTCCTACAGATCTTCCAAGTTGTATTTGGTAGAAAAATTGCTTCACTCAATCTTTTTTGTGGGTTCTGCCACTCTAAAATTTGATTAGAGTCATAATTTTAAGGTATTTGGATAGGTCTAGGGGAAAGCTTCTAGGAATTCCTGCTTCCACTCTGCCATCTTGGCACCATCTTTGTGCAAAACCTTTTTAATTTAATTTAATCAAAATTATCCATTTTATATTTTATAATGTTTGCCCCCTTCTTTGGTTATAAACTGTTCCTCTTTCCATAAATCAGACAGATAAACTATTCCTTGTTCTCTTAGTTAGCTTATGGTATCACCTTTTTATGACTAAATCTTGTTCAGGGCTATCCCAAATGCAGTCTGCAGGGCAATTTTATGTGGCCACCTGTGGGTTTACTAAATGTTTACTACTGCAGAGCTCTCACTAAAATGGCAAACCAAAATATATTATCTATTGTTTCAATAAAAACTTTTAAAAAGTAAGGTTGGACAGAATCCCATTCAAATTCTTAAATGAAAAATTAAATTAGTTACAGGAGGAAATAAAGAGTAAAACCATTACAATGAGAGATCTCACTTTATCCCTCTCAGAACTTAATAAATCTAATCAGATAAGTAAGAAAGAATTTAAAAAGATAAACAAAATTTTAGTAAAGTTAGAGATGATAGACCTCTGGAAAAAATTAAATGTGAATAGAAGGAACACATTTTTCTCTGCTTTATATAGCAATTTTACAAAATATGATGGCATATCTACACATAAAGCAGAAATATTAAATGTACCCTTTTCAGACCATAATACAATAAAAATTACATTCCATAAAATGTCTCATAAGCATAGATTAAAATTTAATTGGAAACAAAATAATCTAATTGTAAAGAATGATTGAGTCAAAAAACATAGAAATAATTAATGAAGCAACATAGAAAAATTTGTGGAATGTAGTCAAAGCAGTATTTAGAGGAAATTTTATCTCCCTAAATACTCACATTGGTAAAAGAGGAAAAAAGAGCAGGACTGGGCAAGCAGCTAAAAACAAAAGACCCTAGAAAAAGAACATTAAATCTCCAGCTAAATAGCAAAACAGAAATCCTGAAAATCAAGAGAGACATTAATAAAATTGAGAGTTTAAAAAACTGAACTAATAAATAAAACTAGGAGCTGGTTTTATCAATAAAACAATAAAATAGATAAATCATTGGTTTATTTGAGTAAAAGAGAAAAAAAGAAGAAAAACAAATATACCAACATCAAAAATGAAAGAAGCAAATGTACCACCAATGAAGATGAAATTAAAGCAATTATTAGGAGTTATTTTGCCCAATTATATATGCCAATAAAACTAAAATGCAAGTGAAATGGATGACTATTTACAAAAATATAAATTTTCCATATTAACAGAAGAAATAAAATGTGCTCCCTAAGAAAAATCCCTAGGATCAGATGGATTTATAAGCAAATTCTACAGTTAATTCTAATATTGTATAAATTGTGTGGAGGAAAAATGTAAAGGAGTTCTACCATATTCCTTCTATGACACAAATATGGTTTTGATAGTTTAGTCAGTAAGATTAAAAACAGGAAAAAACTATAGATCATTTTTACTAATGAATATCAACAAAAAATTTTTTAAATAAAACAGTAGTAAAGAAACTAAAGCAACATAAAAGAAAGAATATACATTATGATAAGATGGGATTTATATCAGGAATGTAAAGCTGATTCAATATGAAGAAAACTATAAGAATAACTGACTATATCAATAACAAAAACAGCAAAAGTCATATGATTATAGCAACTGTTGTGGGAAAAGGTTTTTGATAAAATACAATCTCCATCCCTATTAAAACACTAGAAAATACAATAATAAATGGAATCCTTCTTAAGAGAATAAGTATGATCTATCTAAAGCCAAGAGCAAGAATTATCTCTAACTGGGACAAACTTGAAACCTTCACAATAAGATCAAGGGTGAAGCAAGTATGTCCATTATCACCAACATCATATTAGAAATGTTAGCTAGACAAGAAAAAAAATTGAAGGAATAAAAACAGGCAACAAGGAGATAAAACTCCCACTCTCTGCAGATGATATGATGATCATGTCCTTTGTTCTTTTTTTTTTTTTTTAGGTTTTTGCAAGGCAAATGGGGTTAAGTGGCTTGCCCAAGGCCACACAGCTAGGTAATTATTAAGTGTCTGAGACCGGATTTGAACCCAGGTACTCCTGACTCCAAAGCTGGTGCTTTATCCACTACGCCACCTAGCAGCCCCCGCGTCCTTTGTTCTTGAAGAAGTCCATGACATCAGGGAAGTGACACCATGAAAAGCACATGAATTGAATTTGAATGAGGGGTGCTGTGCTGTCACCAGCCTAACTTTCTCCTCCACAGCCAGATATCAATCAGGACAACTGGAGTTGGCCCTGGATGATTTGCCCAAAGTCATACAGTTCATTAGTGTCAAGTGTCTGAGGTCAGATTCAAACTCTTGTCCTCTTGACTCCAAGGCCAGTGCTCTATCTACTGTATCACCTAGTTATCCCAATGATAGAGACATTAGAGAATGAACTAAAAAAAAAACTAGTTGAAACAACTTCAGCAAAATTTCAGGATAAAAAAATAAATCCATGTAAATCATTGGCATTTCTATATATTACTAACAAAATGCAACAGAAAGGAATAGAAAGAGAAATTCTATTTCATGTAACTGCAGACAGTATAACACATTTGGGAATTTAGGCATACTTGAACTATACGAATACAATTATCAAATACTATTCATATAAATTTTATTTAATTTATAAATAATTACATAAACAATTGAAGAAATATTAATTGCTTCTTGAGTAGGCCAAGACAATATAATAAAATGACAATTCTACCTAAATTTATTACCTTATTCAATGCCATACCAATAAAAAGTCAAAGAATTATTTCATAAAGTTAGAAAAAATAGTAACAAAATTCATCTGAAAGAACAAAAGCTCAAGAATATCAAGGGAGGAAGCTGTTATGGACAATGCCTTCCTAAATCCAGGCAAAGACTACAAATCAAAAAAACCACACTGAATGAACACTTTTATTTATTCACTTTTTAAAAATTTCTCATGTTTTTTCTTCCTATTCCATGGTTTTCTTTCTTTTTTCCTTAGTCCTAACTCCTCATACAGAAAATGACTAACATGTAAACATGCTAAACTCAAATGTACATATACAATGTTCATGAGATTGCTTGCCACTGAGGGGAGGGGGGATGAGAAGGGAGGGTGGAAGAAAATTATATAACTTAAAAATATGCATGTGGATGAATGCTGCAAAACTTTCATAGCATGTAATTGGAAAAATAAAATAAATATAATTAAGGGGAAGAAAGGTTAAAAACAAGCAAAAAAGAGAATATCAAGGGAATCAATGAACAAAACATGAAGAAAGGTGTCCTAACAGTACCAGATTTCAGACTATATTATAAAGTGAGAATCATCAAAATAATCTAGTACTGCACTAGAATAGATTAGGTATATAACATAGCAAGCAACCAGAGTAATCAAGTGTTTGATAAACACAAAAGTTCAAGTTTTTGAATCAATAACTCATTGTTTGACAAAAAATTTTTGGTAAAAATGGAAAGCAATGTAGCAGAAAGTAGGCACAGTTGAATATCTCACATCATATGCCAAGATCAAAATAGGTACATGATTGTACCTATGATGATATCATAAGCAAATTAGGGGGACATGAAAAATTAAATCAGTGAATATGGGAAGGGTTTATGACTGAACAAGAGATAGAATAACAGAGGAAATGGATAATATTGATCATACGAAATTTAAAAAGTTTTGTAGTCAAAATTGAAAGGAAAGCAGGAAACCTGGGGGAGAGAAGGAAAATTACAGCAAATTTCTCTGATAAATGCTTCCTTTCTCAAATAAATGGAGAATTGGAATAAATTTATAAAAATTTTTAAAAATAAGAATCATTCTCCAAATAATAAATGGACCAAGGATATGGATAGGTACTTTTGGGAAGAAGAAATCAAAACCACAAATAGTCATATGAAAAATGCACTAAATCACTATTAAATAGAGAAATGCAAATTAAAGCAATTCTGAGGTACCACCTTATACCTATCAGATTAACTAAATGACAGAAAAAATGAGAAATGTTGAAGGGAATGTGAAAAAAATAGATACAATAATGAACTATTGGTGGAATTGTGAACTGTGACAACTATTCAGAAGAACAATTTGGAACTCTGTACAAAGGACAATAAAATTGAGCATAATCTTTGACGCAGCAAAACCACTACTAAGTAACCCAAAGAAAGCAAAGAAAAAGGAAAAGGCCCTAAATGGACAAAATATTTACAGCTGCTCTTTTTGTGAGAGTAAAGAATTAGAAACTGAGGGGATGCCCATCAATTGGGAAATGGCTGAACAAGTTTGGTATATAATTCTGAAGGAATATTATTGTGCTATAAGAAATGAGGGAGATGACAGAGCAGTTAGGATATTGTCTGCAAGACTTCACATGTAAAAGAGATATATTGCATACTTTCTCAATGAGTGGGAGTTTAAAGCAGGGGGAGTATTTAGAACTCAAAATTTGGACAAGGAATGTCAAAAAAATTAAAGAAGTTTATGAACTCTGTGGTCAGATATACAAGGCAGTCATTTTAATCACTTAAAGTGTGAAAATTAAACCACATTATTAAAACACTTATTTAAGAAATCCAAGTTAAATGTTAACTGCTATTTTGTCAATTTATGACATTCACAACTTGAAATATTGCAACTTAAAAATATATATAACTAAATTTCTTATTCTCAAAAGTAATGAATCACTCTTAGAAACTTCATCTCCACCCTTCTGTAGCCTTCCCAGCAGGCTCCCATATATAAATTTCTAGACTCCTACCTACTCGCTAGATACAAATGATTCACAAACCATTCATTAGACAATTTGGTTGTTGGGGAAACAAAGGGCAGCTTTAAAAAAAAGACAGGCAATGATATTCATGATTATGGCTTTTAATATATCATAAATATATTTTGTATGGAATTTTAACCTAATATCCAACTGTTATAATGTGGCCTTGTTGATAGATATTATTATAAATTGTTTTTCTTTTAAAGATGTTATTCAGATATGCCTTATAGCCTAAAAATAACAATTTAACTCATCAAAAATAGACATTTAATATATTTCATTTCTAATTACTGAACTTTCATTTTCTCTAATATTATCTATAATCCATTATACAATGTTCTCAAAAGAAAAATCTGATAGAATAAAAGATGATCAGTTTTGACATATCATTTGTCACATCCATTTTGAACCATGGATTTTGAAAGAATGCTTTTCAAATAGGTTATTTTTTAAAACTGCATTTTTTTATCACTGTTATACAATTGAGAATAAATTCAAATAAATATTGCAAATGTAATGTTCTATTTTTCTCCATTGCAATAATCACCAAATTATTCAGTATTGTCTATTAATTTTTAGTATTTGCAAATACAAAAACAATGGTAACAACTTTAAGCCAAGCAAATTTATTGCCATTTTAAAAATATCAACAAAAGAAACCATGTTCTGAAAGACTTAACTCTTTCAACTCAAGAACTCCTATCCTATGATCCCTGCTCTCCAAATTGGGGAGGGCTTTGCAAGATCCAGTATATCTTGGTATTTCCAGATATACTTACTTTACTTCCCAATCATTTTCTCATATCTGTCTTGACAATTGTACTATATCCTATTCCCCAACAGGTTAAATCAATACTAACTTTGTTACCAAATTGGAGAGGGCTTTGCAAGATCCAGTATATCTTGGTATTCCCAGATGTACTGACTTTACTTCCCAATCATTTTCTCATATCTGTCTTGGAAATTATACTATATCCTATTCCCCAACAGGTTAAATCAATACTACTTTTGCTATCAATCTATTTCCCAGAGGATTCACTTAACCATCCATAACTTTCTAAACCAAAAATTCTCTTTCTGGCTATCATTCCCTTATATTTACTTCCTCTTTCATTAGAATATAAATTCCCTGAGAGCAAGGACTGCCTTTTTCCTTTTTATGTCTTCAGTGGGTAGTTGGCATATTAAAATTCACAAATGCTTTTTCATTTAATAGTTAACAAATAGTTATGGTGCCATTTTGAAGTTCAAATATGTACAGTGACCTTCACCATCTATACATATTTCCTTGCTGAAAATTTAGTGCTTTGATCAAATAGGCAAATAATTGAGGGGAAAAATTAGTTTCTGTTAACTAAAGATTGATTCTTTTTATTACTTCAAGACCATATTAGTATGTTACTGTCATCTGCCTATACATTCTATTTGCAAATTTTAATATGGTACTTTTTAAAATTTCCCAATTCCAACTGTCACTTTTAATAATTATGCCATAGCATAAAAAAGAACAAAGTGCAAGTATATCATATCTGTATACATTTCAATGGAAATTTCCAAAAATTCATATAGGAGTCAGAAATCTGATACAGATTTCAAAGTTAAACAATTCTGATCATTTAGATCAGTCTATAGCTTATTGACTATATTGTCAAAAAATACTCAAGTCCCTCTTAATTCTACAAGCCCTCATTTCTGTGTGTAGTTTGTCTCTACTTATTAATTTGCTCATTGTTTTCAAGAAGGCAAGGACTATCTTTAGCCTTTCTTTAGAACCCCAGTACTTAGCACAGTGCCTGAAATATAATAGGAGCTTAATAAATGCTTATTAACTGACTGATTAATTATATTAAGACCACACCTTTCCTTACAATGACATAGGAAACAAACTACTAATAGACAACTAAACCAAACATAAGCCTCCTTTGTACCCCATTCTCTTCAGTCCAAGAATGAACACATATCTACCATCATGTTACTGTATAATGGTATTTCTTTACTTGGAAAAAGAATTCTGTAGAAGTAAATTTAAAACATTATAGTGAGGGGCGGCTAGGTGGTGCAGTGGATAGAGCACCGGCCCTGGAGTCAGGAGTATCTGAATTCAAATCCGAACTCAGACACTTAATAATTACCTAGCTGTGTGGCCTTGGGCAAGCCACTTAACCCCATTGCCTTGCAAAAAATAAACACAACAAACCCCCCCCCCAAAAAATAAAACATTATAGTGATTACCATGTTGGTCCAAATAATGGCAGGGTGACACAATGGAGAGAGGGCTAAACTTGAGAGTCAGAAACAGGCAGCTTCAAATTCAAATTCAAATTCAAATTCTGCCTCTAACAAGTCCCTGAAGCTTCCTAAATCTTAGGACATTCAATGAAACTTCGAGTTACTGACAGGTAGCAATCTGAGAAATCCCAGGTCTTTGTTCTATTTGTCCAAATATTATCCACTCCCCTAAAATTTTAAAAGGTCCTTTAAAAGGAGGTGGGAAATGAAGGTAAAAACTAAAGTTGTTCCCAGTAGACTTTTAGAGCAAGATCTTGAAGCCCAGAACTGAAACAGGTTTTTCTTCCCCCTAAGAAAGTAGCTAATATATGTAAGTCAATCTCACTTGGCCTTTCCCTTTCCCATTCTACTGTAAATCCTTTCTCTAATTTTATTCCATTTCTAGGGACCTCTCTCTGGTTAAATGCCAAGCTTGGAAATACAACTACTCTTTAGAATCTACTATCGTACCCCTCTCCCAACTTACTTTTCCATTTAGTGAAACTTGTTATAAATAGCTCATGAATAATTAGTCCAAATTGATTAAAATAGTTTTTTATTATCTTAACAAAATGGCACACCCCTGGAGGTGGGAGAGAGGGACAAGAAATCCAGGAAATGGAAGGTCTTATTATGCAGTTTGAAAGGCTTCGTTCCTGCCAATCATAGGCTGGGGTCACAATCTAAATTGATACATTGATCCCTAGACATTTCTCTCACCCTGCTCATTGTACTAATGAGCAACAACTATCTCCTTGGGAGGTCAAGACCCATTTTAGAAAGGTCAAGACCCACCTAATCTTAGTTTTTAATCATATTAAGGCTACCTGCCCATAAAGCAATAATAAAGGCAGAGTCCAGTCTTTGTAACATAAACTAACAATCCTCCCTTCACATTCTTGTGGAACTCAAACACCCACATATTCCTCATAACTGAAGTCCTTGGGGGTATTCTATGCAACTGTGAACAACAACCTCAGAATCCTCAATAATTGGGAAGCAGAAACCAAGCTTCTGAACAAATGTGACTTGAGTTTAGATTTAATCTACTATTTAGTACTTGTTCTCTTGAACAATCACTTCAACTCTTGACTCTGTTTGTTCACTGTAAAATGAAGGAGTAAGATGAGTTGATCACTATGATCCTATGCAGTGGAGCACTGCAGTCAGTTTGGACCAGTAGCAAGAGTTGACAATGAAATTTTCAGGTATTCTGCAAGCTGGTGCTTAAATATAACCGGCACCAAGTTTTAGCTCCTAGCACCTCCCTCTGAGGTTATTGTGAGGATCCAATGGGATAGTTTAAAAGTGCTTAGCACAGCACATGCTTGTTTCCTTCCTTCCTTTCTGGACAAATGTTATTTGTTGCTCTAAAAGAACTGGAATCTATCACAGCAGCGTGCATTTTATATAGACATAAGACTGTCTACTTTAAATGACTGTGGCTTTAATAATGAATATTTGAAGGCTAACTTAATTCTATGTTGTTCTGATATGGCTATTACAATGGCAGTCTTTAACAGAGAACCTAAGGCATTTTTATTTCACCTTGTGCTATTTAAAATTTTAATTAACGTCTTGGACAAAAGGGAGTGGGAATACCTATCAGATTTTCAGATAATACATTGCCAAGTGGGATAACTTGAATACTGGATGACAACTATGATTCAACTAAAGTAAAAAGGCAGGGTTAGTGATCATGACTGAGATAAAGCAAAAGCAAAAGCAGATTTAATTAAAAGATAATCAGGATCTAGTGGCACAGTGGAAAGAGGGTCTTGCCTGAAGTCAGGAAGATTTTACTTCATGAGCTCAAATCTGGGCTCAGATACTTATTAGCTGTGTGACTCTGGGGAAGTCACTTAATCCTGTTTGCCACAATTACTCCTCTGTAAAATGATCTGGGAAAGGAAACTGCAAACTAGTCTGGTATCGTTCAAGAAAATTTAAAATGGAGTCACAAAAAGTTGGACACAATTGAATAACAAAAGTCAGAAATTACATTTTGCCAAAAGGTACTATAGACAATAAAATATCAAAAAATTTAACAGCAAATTTCTCTTATAAAGGCTTCATTTCTCAAATAGAAAGAGAACTAAGTCAAATTTATAAAAAATAAGATACATTCCCCAACTTATTGATCAAAGAATATGAAAAGACAGTTTTCAAACAAAAGAAATTAAAGCTATTTATAATCTTATGGGAAAATACTTTAAATCACTACTGATTAGAGAAAAGCAAAGAAAAACAATTCTGAGGAACCACCTTGCACTTATGAGAAATGACAAGTGTGAGAGATGAGGAAAAACTGGTATATTAATGAATTGTTGATTGAGTAGTGAACTGGTCCAACCATTCTGAAAAACAATATGGAACTATGACCAAAGGCCTATATAAATCTGTGCATACCCTTTGATCTAGCAATACCACTATTAGGTCTATATCCCAAAGAGATCACAGGAAAAAGAACTGTGTGTACAAAAAATATTCATAGTAGCTCTTTCTGTGCTAACAAAGAACTGGAAATTGAGGGGATGGTCATCAAATGAAGAAGGGCAGTAACAACTGTTCATCCTTCATATTTGAAGAGGACCAATGACTTCATGACATTGAGATCAAGATACAGTGTGTTCAACTGGATTATCAATCCAGTACAAGCTCTGAAGGCTCTATCATAGGTTGGACACATTTGAGGTGGAGACATCTCTAGATTTTCAAATCTCATATTTCCTTTATGCTACTGTGATTCTACTTTGTTCATGGAGCACTGCACTTCTTTGATTGTGGGCACATCCTGCTGGACAGCAAGTCCCATGCCAATATCTCCCAGGTCTCACAATAGATTTTAAAATTCTATAGAGAGACCTTGAGAGTCCTTGAATCATTTTAGAGAGATCTTGAGAGTCCTTGAATCATTTCTGACCTCCATGTGAATGCTTGTCTTTTGTGAGTTCTCCATAAAATAATTTTGGGGGCAAATGTGCTTTTGGTATTAAGGCTTTGAGACCAGTCCATCAGAGTTGTAACTCGGCAACAGAGTTTGAAGGTTTAGCAGTTCAGCTTATCTGGTAATCTTCAGAGCCTTCCTAAGACAATTGAAATAGAAGTGGTTCAATTTTCTGGCATGGTACTGGTGGACTGTCCAGATTTCACAGACATACAACAATGAGGTCAGCACATCAGCTCTAGAAACTTTAGGTTTGGTAGGAAGCCTATTACCTCCTCTATCTCATACTTTCTTTAAGAGCCTCCCAAATACTGAGCTAGTTTTGGCAATGAGTTCATTAACCTCATTATCTATGTGGGCATCCCTGACAAATATTCTACCAAAGCAAATTAACTTATCCAAAGAATTCAAAATTTCTTCATTTGTTGCTCCATGGTTCCATGGTTCCATGGTTCCATAGAATAGATGGTATGGAGTTGGTTGGTGAAGAAACTCTGTTTTCTTGGTATTGATTGTCAGGTCAAAATTAACACAAGTAGCAGAGGACTGATCCATACTCATTTGCATTTCAATCTCAAAGAATGCATTGAGTACACAAGTATCTGAAAGCAAAAAGTTATGTATCAACTCTCCCTTCATTTTAGTCTTTGCTTTAATAGCTTTCTCAAGTTAAAGAATTTATCATCTGTAAACAATATCCATTGATCTGATACTATTAATCATGAGGTCTTGTGGAAGACATAAAGAAATCTGGTTGCCTGTAGATGTTCATCTGTATTATACACCAGTTTCATGATGGCATCCTCACACAGGTTCTGGATAAAGGATGATGCTCTCATGCTTTCCTGGTCATCAGTGGAATGAAGTAGGTCTGTGTGTTTGCTCACATGCTTTTAATGTTCACTTTGAGGTTGTCAGATGCCTTCAATGAAGATGAAAACGACATTTTGGCATAGGATTTTGATGGAGTACTTGTGCTGAACAAGTTGTAGCATTTGAATGTAATGGAGTTTTATTGTTCTGTAAGAAATGAGGAGCAAGAAGATTTCAGAAAAAACCTGGAAAGACTTGCATGAACTGAGGAATGAGATGATTTCAGAAAAAAACATGGCAAGACCTATATAAGTTGATGTAAAGTAAAATTAGAAGAACCAGAAGATCACTGTGCATAATAACAGCAATGCTTATAATGATGGATCAACTGTGAAAGGTCTGGCTACTCTGAACCAATGCTCTAAGGCAATTTCAAAGGACTCATGATGAAAAAAAATGGTATTCACCTTCAGTGAGAGAATTGATGAATTCTGAGTACAAACCAAGTTATACTTTTCATTCTTTTTTTGTTTTTGCTTTTTTGTGATATGGTTAATATGGAAATATGTTTAATTGATACGATATTATTTACCTTCTCTGGGAAGGAGAGGGGGGCATGGGAGGGAGGAAGGTAGAGAATCTAGAACTCAAAATTTAAAAAGAAAATGTAAAAAATAAATAAATAATAAATCGTAAAAAGAAAATATGTGGTTGAAATTATGTGAATAGTAAGTGATCATTCACATAAAATAAGCAATATATATTGCATAAAATAAAGAAAAACTATAAAACAGGGTTGTCAAATGAGTTTTTGAGATAATTTCTAATTCTAGATAAAAAAATTTTCAAATAAATGTTTATATATAAACATTCATTAAGTCTACTCTTGAGTCAGGCTAACTAAGCTTCACGTTGGGAGACAAGGGAAAATCCATCTTTGCTCTTAAGTCTCTGCTCACATATTAATGAAGGAAGTCAAAATGAAATAGTCATGTCAAAATCTATATGCAAGATAAATTGGAGATAATCAATAGGAAGAAGGTACTGGAACCATTGGGAAAGGCTTCCAGTAGAAAGTGAGACTTTAATAGAGATTTGAAGCAAGTCAGAAAAACCAGAATACTGTGATGAGAAGGGAAACCATTCCCAGTATAGGTAACAGTCACCAAAAATGCCCAGATGGAGGGTCTTGCTTGAGGAGCAGCAACAAAGACAGTCACCCTGGAGAAAAGAGCACATAGAGAAAGGGGAGATAGAAGATGCAGAGACTTGAAAGAAGGAGATGGGGTTGGGGGTGGTAGAGAGGAATTATGGTAACTTGCAGTCTCTGAACTTGCAATCAGATATCATTCTGTTCCTTCAAACAGTCATCTTAAATTCCTTTTTTTTCAACTCACTTGACAACAGAGGGTAGATGGATAAGTGAAACTGTCATTATCATTGAAAAGATAGGTAGGCAGATTGATTGATATATAGATACAGTAAGTCACTACTGTTATTTTTGGATTTGAAGTATAAAATATTTAAGACACCAATATAGTGAATTGATTGGTATTCCACTAGAGTTAGAACTTCAGCAAAACTGAATGACAAATTATAGTTTGTTTTTTTGATGAAGCAGTGAAGTAACTCCCAAAATAATTTAGCAATCTTAGAGGTTAGCTTAATGGATTATTTGTTAAAAAAAAAAAACTCATTGGGGGCGGCTAGGTGGCACAGTGGATAAAGCACCAGCCCTGGAGTCAGGAGTACCTGGGTTCAAATTCGGACTCAGACACTTAATAATTACCTAGCTGTGTGGCCTTGGGCAAGCCACTTAACCCCATTTGCCTAGCAAAATCCTGAAAAAAAAAACAAACCCAAAAAACACTCATTGTCCCCATCATTTAAATGAAAAATTTTAGTTTATCATTATATCAGGACTTAGAAGCAGACTGAAGATTTCTACACACTAAAATGTATTTATTTTCATGCTTTTCAAAATAGCCAAGTATTTTCTTAGAAGCAGACTGGTGTTAGGTTAACACAACTTCTTGGTGACTGCCAAATATAGGTTCATGGCCAAAAAATCACATCTTTCTCCTTTTATTCTAATTAAGTATATTGGAAAAAGAGATGTCCTACTAGCAGAGCAGGTTGTACAGGCACTGAACTGGATTTAAAGCATGAATCTCTTAACTATACTTTGCCCTAATTTATACTAGCAACAGTCAAATCTGTTGGTCTATATCCCACAGAGATCATTAAAAAAAGGAAAAACACCAGCATGAATGAGAATATTCATAGCAGTTCTTTGTGTGAGAGCAAAGAATTGGAAACCAAGGGAATGCTCATCAATTGTGAAACAAGTTGACTGAATAAGTTATAGCATTTGAATGGAATGGAGTATTATTGTTCTGTAGAAACAATGAGCAGGGAGATTTCAGAAAAACCTGAAAGATTTATATGATCTGATGCTGAGTGAAATTAGCAGAATAAGGAGAATATATGACACTTTAACAGCAACATTATGAGATGATCAACTAAGAGCTAATGCAAAGATCAAAGACAATTCTAAAAAACCTAAGATGGAAAAATTCCATACATATCCAGAGAATGAACTGCAGAATCTGAATGCAGATCAAAGAACACTATTTTCACTTTTTTAAAAAAATGTTTTCTTTTATCCTTCACACGTTTTTTTTCCTTTTGTTCTAATACTTCTTTCACATAGTACCTAACATGGAAATATATGTAACATCCTCTCAGATGGGCCAATATGACCAAAAAGGATAGCAATCATTGTTGGAAGGGTTGTGGGAAATCTGGGACACTATTACATTCTTGGTGGAGCTGTGAACTCATCCAACCTTGGAGAGAAATTTAGAACTATGCCCAAAGAGCAACAAACATGTGCATACCCTTTGATCCAGGGTATTCACTACTGGGTCTATACCCTGAAGAGATGATGAAAAAGGGTAAAAATATCACTTGTACAAAAAATATTCATAGCAGCCCTGTTTGTGGTGGCAAAGAATTGGAAATCAAGTAAATGTCCTTCAATTGGGAAATGGTTTAGCAAACTGTGGTATATGTATGTCATGGAACACTACTGTTCTATTAGAAACCAGGAGGGAAGAGAATTCAGGGAAGCCTGGAGGGATTTGCCTGAACTAATGCTGAGTGATATGAACAGAACCAGAAAAATACTGTATACTCTAACAGCAACATGGGGGTGATGTTCAACCTTGATGGACTTGCTCATTCCATCAGTGCAACAATCAGGGACAATCTGGGGCTGTCTGCAATGGAGAATACCATCTGTATCCAGATAAAGAACCATGAAGTTTGAACAAAGTCCAAGGACTAATTTCCTTTAATTTAGGGGAAAAAAACTGATATCTTATTATTTGATCCTGTTATCTCTTATACCTTATATTTCTTCCTTAAGGATTTGATTTCTCTCTCCTCACACTCAATTTGGATCAATGTACAACATGAAAACAATATAAAGACAGACAAATTGCTTTCTGTGGGGGGTAGGGAGAGGGAAGTAAGATTAGGGGAAAAATTATAAAACTCAAAATAAAATCTTCAATAAAAAATTAAAAAAAGAAATATGTGTAACATGATTGTACATGGATAACCTATATCAAATTACTTACTATCTTAGGGTGGGGCAGGGAAGAGTGGGAAGGAGAAAACTTTACCAAAATGAATGTTGAAAATTATCTTTGCATTTAATTAGAAAAATAAATAAATAAATTGGAAATTCCTTTATAAACCTAATCACATTAAAAAGCTTTCAAATAAAAGACTAGGTTTAAACACTGGATTTTTGGTAACCCAGTTTTGGTATTTACATATTTTTAATGACAGGAAACAAGAATTTGAAAATTAATGGTTAGGTCAAAAAAGCCAACATCTTTTTTAAAATTAGACATACAACTACTACCAAAAGAAGAGAAAGAAATGAAGTAAGAAATATATTAGAATTAAATTGCTGGGGTTTTTTTTATACTGGCTTTCTAAAGAACTAAAAGTAGACTTGACAAGCACAACTTGCAGAGAAATCTGGGTACTATATTATTAAACTTACCAGTTTAAAATTATAGATTCCCTACTCTGAGATTAAAAATCTCCAAATTGAGTCAAAACTGCTCCAGTTTATTTCATCTGTGATATTCCTACAAGTAAAATTCACCTTTATGAACAAAGCAAATGCATGGGTTTGTTTCTAAGAGGATAACTGTGTACTCAGCAAACTGGTCATTCATTCAATAAGCATGGATTCAGTCCCTACTAGGTGCCAGTAAATGACAATAAAAGACAAACATGAAACAGTTCCTACCTTCAAGGAACTTTTTTGCATTTGGGTCATGGGCCATGGGCCATAGGCCATGGGATAAGAAATAACACGAACACTAAAAATAAACATAGGACAGATGTAAACTATCTTGAGAAGGGAAAATAGTAGCTACAACTGGAAAGGTCAGAATGGGTTTCCTGTAGGAAATGATAACTGAATTGAATTTTGAAGGTACTTAGGGATTCACCAAGGCAGAAGTGAGAAGGAAGAAGGGCAATGCAGACCTGGGGATAATTTGGGCATTGACAACAGAGTCAGCCAATGTATTGCATGTACTAAGACAGACTGAAATGTAAAATACATTAAGGGGAGGAATATACAGTTAGTTGGAAAGATAGTTTGGAACCAGATTGTGAAGGATTTTTAAAACCAGAGGGGAGTTTGAACTGTATCCTAGAGACAAAAGGGAACCACAGAACAAGGCAGTGACATGACCAGATCTATGTTTAATGAATATCATGGATGGATATAAATGTAACTGATGGATTGAAAAGAGGAGAGACAGGAGGTAGAGGGACCAGTTAGACTCTGATAGTTCATATGAGAAATGCCAAATCTATATAACTATCTATGATATCAAGGTAATTTGTTAAATTCAAGGGATTTTTCCTCTATTCATTCTGTAGCCATGTTTTGTTAGCAGGCCCTTCTCTCTCCTGATTCTACTTCTGATTTTCTGGACTTCAACACTGCACCTCAGCAGTTATCTCACCCCTCAGTCTATAGGGTCTCCTCACTTGGAATATCAGAAACATCCTTCTGCTATGCGAGGGGGCAGAGTTCTTCCCAGCATTGCCATTTTGGGAAGAGCCCTAGACCAAACTTCATTTCCCTTTCATCTCTGATTCTGACATTTAAATATCAAGTCTTCTTTGGGGTCTTATCTTGGAATACTTCATAACTTTTAAGTTTTATAAAATAGGCATTAAAAACAAAATCACCTCTCCAAGTGGAGACCATATACAAAGAGGAGCAGATTTAAAGTTATTCATATGTCTAGAGATGTGTTTGGACAAGTCACAAATAACATTTAATTGTGTGCAACAGCTTTATTTTAATAAGCTCGAATGAAATTTGCCCTCCTACATTTTCATATTCTTACAACTTACATTCTATAGTCCCTCCTATGTACTTCATTGAAACTAGTTTCCTTGTTGCTCACACAAGATACTCCATATCCCAATTCTAAGCATTTTCAGTCTCTATGCCTGGGACATTCTCCCCTTCATCTTTACACCTTGTTTTCATGGCTTCCTTCAAGTCCCAATTAAAATTCCACTTTCTTCACGAAGTCTTTCCTTACTCCCTTTACTTCATAATAACTCTCCTATATTGAGTTTTTTCAATTTATATTATATTTAGCTTGTTTTTACATAGCTTTTTGCATAATGTGTCTCCTATTGGACTGTAAGTTCCATGAGAATAGGGATAATCTTTTGCCTTTCTTTGTATCTCCAATACTTAGCAAAGGGCCTGGCATATAGTAAACATATAATAAATGCTTATCAGTTGACCAATATATGTACTGATTGACAGACCTTAGCTTCAAGACTCAGCTCAGGTCTACCACCCCTTACAGGCTCCTAGCTGGTACTGAGGAATAAAATTTTAATAGTCACAATGGCTATCAATGATGGGAGAATGGGGAAGTGTTTAATGAAGTCAATGTGGTTATACTGGGAACTAGCTTATCAATAAGTTGGATCTTTAAAATTCATATACAAAAAACTACAAGGCAAGTATTTAGTAAGAATGAAGAGTGTAGCACTATTTCACAAAAATAGTGTCAGTAAGGTTATTTGCTATATAGGAGGCAATAGAGAAAGCAGGAAAAAAGATAAAGAGGGTACATGAGAAAATGATCACAACCTTTAGACCAGCTATAAAATGAAGGAGAGTTGTACTAGGGGACCTCTAAGCTCTAGCTCCAAATCCTATTATCAATCAATCAATAAGCATTTCTTAAACATGTTATATGTAAAACATTATTCTAGTCTCCAAATATAAAAAAAAAAACAAAAATGAAACATCCTTACTTTTTATCAAGGGAAAATGATCTATGTGAAAATGGACCACCAGGAAAAAAGAGAATTATTCTCCTCCTACTCTGACACCAAAATGAAAAATATTTATAGATAATTCTTTATCATTACAGATCTAGAACGGGAAGAGAATTAATGTAATCCACTCCCCTCATTTTTCATATGAGGAAATTTAGGTCAAAAGAAGCTAAATGACATGTGTAAATTAAAATTCAGGATGTGATAAGATACTAAGAGAACAATTAGCTAGCATCCATGAGTTAAAATGAACTAGCTGTGCCAAATACATCACAAGGCACCGAAAGAACATGTAGATGTGATTTTTGAATAACTGTTGATAATTTTTCAGATAGTGTGGAGAATGGGAATGAGGTCAGGAGAAAGGAAATTTTATTCTGATTTACATAAATGGAAAAATGTGAGATACTTCAAACTAGAGGTCAGTGAGCTTATTGTCAGTTCCTGTTAAAATTCTAGAATGAAGTAATAAAGAAACAGTATATGAGTATGCAGATAAGCCATGGTCATCCTGAATCTATATGTATTCATCAAGGATTAATGACATCCAAAGGATATGCAAAGGCAATTTATAGATGAGGAAATCAAAACAATCCATAGTCATGAAAAATTGCTCTAAATCATTACTTATTAGAGAAATGCAAATTAAAGCATCTCTGAGGTACCATCTCACACCTTTCAGACTGGCCAGTATGACCAGAAAGGACAATGATCAATGTTGGAAAGGGATGTGGGAAATCTGGGATACTAATACATTATTGGTGGAGCTGTGAACTCATCCAACCTTTTTGGAGAGCAATTTGGAATTACACTAAAAAAAACAACAAAAATGTGCATGCCCTTTGATCCAGCAATACCACTACTGGGTCTATACCCTGAAGAGATCATGGAAAAGGGTAAAAACATCACTTGTACAAAAATATTCATAGCAGCTCTCTTTGTGGTGGCAAAGAATTGGAAATCAAGTAAATGTCCATCAGTTGGGGAATGGCTTAACAAATTGTGGTAGATGTATGTCATGGAACACTATTGTTCTATTAGAAACCAGGAGGGAAGGGAATTCAGGGAAGCTTGGAGGTATTTGCATGAACTGATGCTGAGTGAGATGAGCAGAACCAGAAAAACACTGTACACTCTAACAGCAGCATGGAGTGAATAAATGGCATCAGGGGTAGCTAGGTGGTGCAGTGGATAGAGCACCGGCCCTGGAGTCAGGTGGACCTGAGCTCAAGTCCATCCTCAGAACCTTAATAATTACCTAGTTGTGTGACCTTGGGCAAGTCACTTTAACTCCAGTGCCCTGCAACAAACAAATAAATAAATAAATGACATCAGAATCATCACTTTTTTGGACACTTATTAAACTAGCAATAGATCAGAGGAATGTTATAAATGTAGCATTTCTGGACTTTAGCAAGGCATTTTTATAAGGACTCTCATTGCATAGAGATAATGTGGATGAAATTTTTATAGTTAAAACTTTCATAGCAGTTCACAGAGTAGACATAAATCAGACTCAAAGTACTTAAAAATGGATCAATATCAATTAGAAGGGAGAGCTCTAGTGGAGTATCAAGGTCTCTGTCCTTGGTCCTACCCTGTTCAAAAATTTTAGTGACTTAGGAGACAGTACAGATGTTATGTTTATCAATTTTTTGTGACCCAAAGATAATAGGCTTAGCTATTACTTTGGATACAGAATACAAAACAACCTGGACTTTATGGGTTAAAAAATTAGCTCAACAATCTGGAACAACTGAAATCAGTAAGATCACATTTAATGATTCAAGGAATCTAGTATGTAAGTTCAACAAAATCAATATTTGTCAGAAAAAAAAAACAAAATAAAAGGACATGTACTTTTCTTAGGGGAAAACCTTGGTGATTTTAATAGATTGAAAGTTCAATATGAATCAACAATATGACAAAGACAAAAAACAGAGTAGCACCATATTCAGAGCAATGTAGGGAAATAATAGATCCTGCGGTACTCAGCCATAGTAAGACTACATCTGAGATTTTCTGTCCAGTTTGAGGATCAATTTCAGAAAGGATACAAGTTTTAACATATGTGTTTTTTCCCCTCAATTCTTTTTATTCATGCTTTTTTCTTAGAATTCTATTTTCCCACTCCACAAATTTAATTTATAGCAGTTAGTTATTATCTAGAATAGCCTCCTCTTTTTACAGATAAAGAAACTGAGACCCAGAGAAGTGACTTGTCTAAGGTTACACTGCTAGTAAGTAACAGAGCCAGGATTCAAATTCAGATTCTCAGACTCCAAAACCAAGATCTTGACACTATAGCAGTCAGCCTTTTATTTCTATCAATCTATACTCAAATAGCCCAATTCAAATATCATTTAACTTTAACTGATTCTACCCTCATGTATTGACTATTTTTTTTTGCAAGGCAAATGGGGTTAAGTGGTTGCCCAAGGCCACACAGTTAGGCAATTATTAAGTGTCTGGGGCCAGATTTGAACTCAGGTACTCCTGACTCCAGGGCTGGTTCTCTATCCACTGCGCCACCTAGCCACCCCCCTCATATATTGACTATTGCCTCAGACATGTGGATTTTATTTGTGCCTCTTATATACTTCTTATATATTTTATTATTATTATTATTAGTTATATGTCACATCTCCTCCATATGAAACTATAAGTTCTACTAGGCTCAGAGATCATGCTCATCTTCATATCTCCTAGAACCTAGCATAGTGCTGAGTAAGTTCTTTTATATTTGTTGAATGAGCAAATTGCTGATTAATTCATAAAGGATACTAAAGCCAGTGTCCAGTATTGTTCAGTTTGTCTTAACTCTTGAATAAAACCTGCCCAAGAAAATAAGAAATGGGTTAAAGATGCCATCACTCATCCTACGACAAGATCTTTTCATCACTCATATTCCATTAATCTCTGTGGTCATAACACTGGCAACTTATAGTTTGTTTTGGAACACAAGACTTACACAGCATCACAGATATCATGGGGAGGGGGAACACATAAACAAAAAATGAGAGCCACTTAGAAGGACCAGCTCCTCCTTCCCTCAATTATTTTTTCAATTTTGAAAGACTTCTGAGAACACAATTTAAGGTCAATTGACAATCCCAAGGGGGAAAAAAACACACTGGGAGGCCAAAATAAAAAATGAGTATGAACCCCAAGCCAAAAGGGTAATCAGAATGCCATGCTGGAATTAAACCAAGGATTTCACCAGTCAACCTATCCAGAGAATGAGGTAGGAGTAACAAAATAGGATGGGGCAGCTGCCTCAAGCCAGGGAGAGACAGAGTCTATGCAGAGGGCAAGAGGCCTTACTGAGTGACAGCTGACTCCCAGGACACAGCTGAGAGAGCTTCCTTTGCTCTGCGAGGGGGCTGACCATGTCCTGACCTTCCTCAGCTAAACCTGTGACACTATATGTGAACAGCTTTGGAATCAGCTCCACCAGCCTCAGCAACTCCTTTCTCTTCCTCTTTTCAGCATAATCACTTTTGCAACAGCAGTGAAAACAAACCAACAACCAAAAGGTCCCAGCCCAGACATTCTGGTTCTCCCTGCTCTTATCTGTTCCCTGCAGGCATTCTCAGGTTAGAAAAGCCTAGCAGAAAGGCTCTCTACCAAACATGCTTGTCATTCCCTCCCCACCCCCCTCCCCCATGCAGGTGCCCACCCTGGCTTCCTTAGTGGGAAAATATCTGCTTCCTAATCTAGCCCGAGAAGGCTGTGCCAGCATGGACCAGGAAGAGCGATGGGTCTAGGCACAAGATTATCTGGATCCAAATTCCACTTTGGACTCCAACAAACTTCGTGACAACTGGCAAGTCACCAAATCTCTTGGAACCTGAATTTTCTCACCTGTAAAATGGGGACAATACCACCTCATAGGGTTATTCTAAAACTCAAATGAAATAATGTTTGTAAATATTAACTATCATCAATCAACAACAATATTTTGACCACCAGTTATTATAGGCCATGCACTATTCTAGCTGCTGAAAGTATAAATATAAAAATGAAACAGAACCTATCTTTGAGGTATTTACAATACAGTCATACATATATATTTATGTATGTGTACAGGTATAAATATAAAACAGATCTATGTACATATACACATGTAATATTATATATATACATATATATATATATATATATATATATATATATATATATATATACTAGATACTTCAGACGTGAGAAAAGGTATCATGAAAAAAGAGCTGAGTCTTGAAGGAAACTAGGAATTCTAAGAGGAAAAGTAGAAGACAAAAGGCATTTCCAAGCATGGTATAAAGATAAAGAAGATGGAACAATAAGAAGACTAATTTCACAGGATTTTATCACACCTGTAATAAAGCTATAAAGGGCTTTACATTAAAATGTTTAATGTCAAACACCGAATTTTATTTGATCCTAGAGAAAACAGGGAACCACTAGGTTTACTGAGTGGGAAGTGACATGGTCAAAATGATACTTTAAGAAAAATCATTCTGGAGGTTTTATGGAGGATACACTGAAATGGGGTGGGGGGAGATGTGAGCCTGAAAAACTAAGAGGATAATACAATAATACAATGAGAACACAGATTAGGTTGATCACGGTATGAACAGAGAGCAGGGGATGGATGGGAGAAATGTCTTGAAGGTATAAAAGATACGATTTGGCAACTGATTGAGTGTGTGAGGTAAAGGGGAATGAAGTGTAGAAGATGGTATTGAGATTGAGGACCTAAGTGACTGAAAGGATAGTGGTTCAATAAAAATAGGGAAGTTTGGAAAAGTGGTGCATTTCAGGGGAAGATAATGAGTTTTGTTTTAGACATGTTGAATTTGAGATACCTATTACATACCTATTTTGAAATGTTCAATAATCAGTTGGCAATGGGGACCTGCATCTCAGTTAAGAGATTCAGATTGAAAAAATATATTTATATACATATATATACACATATGTATATATAAATGTATACTTATGTTTGCTTATATTTACATATGTATATACATAAAAATATATTGGCATTATCTACATAGAGATGAAAATTAAACCCATTTGAGCTAATAAGGTTACTAAGAATATAAAAAAGAGGCTAGGAAAGAAGCTTCAGGTATCCCAGAAGTATGAGGAACATAATATGGATAATGATCCAGCAAGGAATATTATAAATATGTAATAATAATAATAGCTGTATCAAAATAGCCTATATATTGTATATATTACATATATAACATATTATATATATATATTATTTATGTCCCAATCACTATGCCAAGCTCTTTACACTTATCTCATTAGATTCTCACAACAACCCCTATGAAGCACTATTATTATGACTGTTTTACAAAGAGGGAAACTGAGACTGAGAAAAGTTGAAGAACTTGTTCAGGGTCAGTCACAAAGTTCATAAATGTCTAAGGTAAGATTTGAACTCAGGACTTCCTAACTCCAACTGAAGTGATCTATCCATTATACCATTTAGCTAAAGCTAGTAAGAATACTACAGAAGAGTAAGGGATAGCAGATTTTTTTTTGGTTTGTTTGATTGCTTTTGTTGTGGTTATGGAGGTGATAGTAATTATACAGGCAAAAAGAAAATGAAAGAAAGGGAGAGCCCCCTACTACTCTGAGATGAATGATAATGGGTGACAAAGAAAATAGTTAAGTAATTATGTTACTTATATTTTCTCTGACAAGTGGAATGATCTTTGAACTGGAAAGACCAAGAAAAAGTAGTTCAGAGTGAACAGATCAAGATAAGTAAGAAGAGGTTCAGATAAACTATATTTGAAGGTAACGAAAAGAATATCTTTCAAAGACTGTGGAGAATAGAAGAGGTACCACAGATTTGGTTAGAAGTAAATGCTCTGATTTTTTTTTTTAAAAAGGGAAAGTGACATCTGTAAACTATAGGCTAGTAATCTCTATTCAAATCCCTACTAAAATCTAAAATAAATAATTATATATATACATATATATACATATATACATATACACACACACACACACACATATATATATATATATATATATATATATGTAGTTAGATGGTTAGTGGAAAAGAAAGGCCTAATCTCATACCTTTTTCTTATATTTATGAGACTGGTAAATCAATGAAATGCTATAGTTATGGTTTATTTACATTTCTATTGATAACTTTTTGTGTACTTAAATCTTCTCTCACCAATTAGGTCCCCCAGAAATTCTTAAAAAGCCAGGTTGTGGCTTATACTTCAGGATCCACCCCACAGTGTTTAGTACTATGCTTTCTGTGAAGAGGAAGATTAATATTCTGTGAACATTTACGATAATATTCACTTTAATAGCAATAGAACTTCCTGATATTACTTTTTCAAATTCCAGGTAATGATCCTTAGACCTCATACTCCAAAGTTTAGTGAATAAAATTGGTTTTGGTTTTGGATGTTGCTTGCTTTGAAGCAGGAAAACATCAAGTGTGCCCTCTACTGATCAGAAGGGAAGGCTGGTTTCAGAGAGGGCTCCAGGCAAATTACACTCTCAATAAATATCATGGTGTGAATCACTTTAAAGAGGACGACAGGGGATTGTATTCTAAGCTCCCTCTCTCACCTCTACAATCCTCAGAGAATATACTTAGTTACCTGTTACTTTTTATTAGAATTCTCAAAGAATTTATTAGAATTCTTTGAATTTCCACTTAGAAATCTCAGAACTGGGTGTGGCCTTGCCACATTGTTTTCCCCACTTTACTGGGATCAGTGTGCAGTCTCCAGAAAGGATATATGGCTGAGGAAACAGCAAAAGTATAGCTGTTCAGAAGGTTCTTTAGGTTTTATCTTGTCTAAACAGCTTATTCTGACATGTCTCTGGCTCAGAATTCTTTTCTTTGGGTATAATCCTAACTGGAGGGGGGGGGAGCTAAATTGATAGAGGAGAGAAATAAAAAAGAACCTGCAGTGTTCATAAAGATCCAAAACTAGCACCCCCTTGAGCAAAGGGGAGAGCAGTGCTGAATCAGTTGCTATAGCAACAGCTAATAATATCTCTAAGTTTTATGTTTTGATCTTATTCATAAAATAAACCTAGTCACTGAGGAAGAAAATCATAGTTTCATGAATCCTTTTTCAGGAATGAAGATTAATAGCAAATGAAAGTGATAAATTACGTTTTCGATTTTTTTTAAGCATCCTGGAACCTGCATCATATTGGGTCATGACAATATGCTATTCAGTTGCTATAGAAACAGATTTCAGAAAGATCTGAGTTGCTTAGGTCCTTTACAAAATAAATGACATTTTTTAGTCTGTATCATTACACATAACTCTAGAGTTTGTTAGAATGTGCAGAAAAGGAAATCTTATGAGAAATGTTGTTCACAAGTATCCAAAAACAGCTAGCTTTGAAAACAAAGCATCCAATTTAGTGAGGTAACAACATGCAAAAAAACAAAGAGCACCACCTAGAGTTGGAAAACTTGGACTTATTACATTTTTTAAAAGCCAATTTGCAATGGTGGACAAATCAAGTTCTTAATTTATATTTTTTTCCACTGGTGTTGAAAATAAGCATCATTATAAAAATCTTGGTCAGCAAGAAGCATATTATCTAATGTGAAATATTGTTTATAAGAGGGAAAATGAAATGCAAATGCTTTGATTTTAATAATACCTTTTGTTATACTTTTGACAACAGTTTTGGCAATTAAAATTGTCACTGGAGAAATTATTTCAAAGCTTTTTCACTTTCAAAAAATATGAAAAATTTAATCTGTTTTCAAGAAGCCACTTTCTATAATAAAAATAGTGCTTCCCAAAAGCATTCTATCCTGTCAAGCTGAGTAAGAGCTCCCATTTCCTCCTCCATATCTCACACTGCTCATGTGTCTTCACCCAGCAACTCCTCCTTTACCCATGTCAGCCAAAGAGGTAGCCCTTCTCCTGGTCAACACAAAGTCCTCCAACCACACCCTTAATTGCTAATTCATCTTATGGAGATGACACCCACTATTTTTCTCAAATCTCTCCCTAGAAGCTGCTTATAAAATGTATCCATGTCTCTCCCAGCTTTAAAATCCCCTCATTTGCTCTTCCCTACTAGTTATTGTCATATAGTTATTCTTATAGGTTATTGGGGGTAGGGTGGTTAAACTCCTTGGAGAAACCATTTATAATGCTTCCACTACTCACCTTACTCTGGTTTGCCAATATCTATTCATTGCCAAATCTAATGGCCTTTTCTCAATCTTCATTCTTTTCAACCACCTGAAGTCCTACTTGAAACTCTTCTCCCTAGATTTTTGAAGCATTGCTTCTTCCTGATTTTCCTCTAACCAGTCTGACCACTCCTTCTAGGTCTCTTCTGTTGGATCTTTATGCCCACCAATTGTGGGTATTCCCTAAAGCTCTGTCCTGGGCTCTCTTTTCTACATCCTGTATCCTATCTTGTTTAATTAGCTCATCAGGTCCCCTGGATACAATTACTGTCTATTTACAAATAATTCAGGGGCGGCTAGATGGCGCAGTGGATAAAGCACTGGCCCTGGAGTCAGGAGTACCTGGGTTCAAATCTGATCTCAGACACTTAATAATTACCTAGCTGTGTGTGTGGCCTTGGGCAAGCCACTTAACCCCGTTTGCCTTGCAAAAAAAAAAAACAAAACCAAACCTTAAAAAAACCCTACAAATAATTCTCACATACAACTCTATACTCCTAACTTCTAGTCTCATATCTCCAAATATCTGAACTGGATATCCTATAAACATTTTAAGTTCAACATGCCCAAACTGAAATTATCTTTTCCAAACTATCCTCTCTTCCTACTTTCCTCACTATCATCCTGGGCATCACCATCCTCCTAGTCAACTAGGCTCACAACTTAGGTGTCATTCTTGACTCCTCACATTCACTTACATAAGCAATCTGTTACCAATATGTCATTTCTAACTTGGTACTCTTCTCTAACACTGCCATAACCTTGGTGCAGATCTTCATTATCTCATTCCTGTACCATTTAAACAGACTTCTGATTGGTCTCTTTCTCAAGTCTCTCCCTACTCTAATCCATTCTCCACTCAGTTATCAAATTAATCTTTCTAAAAAGTAGGTCTGACCATGTCACTCCCCTATTCAGTACACTAGAGTGGCTCCTAACCATCTCCAGAATGAAATATAAAATCTATTTGGCTTTTAAAGACCTATATAGTCTGGCCTTCCCTTACCCTTCCAGGTTTCTTTAACTCCTCTCCATGTAATTTATGATTTGGTAAAATTAATCTTACAATTTATCACAGATGATATCCATTTCCAGACAGAGTTTTTTAACTAGCTGTTTTCCCATGTCTGGAAAGTATCTCCCTGCTCATCCAAGTCTCCTGGCTTCTAAGTCTTAAGTTAAATTCCACCTTCTTCAAGAGGCCTTTCCCAGTCTCCCTCAATGTTAGTGCTTTCTCCAATTTACTATGCGTATATATGTACCTAATTGTTTACATGTTATCTCATCATTAGAACATGAGTTTCTTGAGGGCAGGATATAATTTTGCCTTTCTTTGTATCTTAGTCCTTAGCATAATGTCTGGTACATTGCAAGAACTTAATGCCTGTCATCTTTTTATTAGGTTTTTTGTAAAGTCTTGAATGAATCTGTTTTCCTCATCTCATCCACTCTGTCCCTGGCCCCTAATGCAGATACTACCATTAGTGGTTCCATAAATGCTGCTGTGATGTTGATGAAAGATCCCAAATCTTCCAATTCTCCAAATTTCACAAGATCTTCCTCTAGTCAGGAGTAGAAGAGGGTAGGAGAGAGAAGACCTAGGTCAAGGGACTCTTCCTCTCTCTACCTTCTAAGAAGGGATAGCTCTCTCTTCTTTCCACCACCAAATATTTCAAATTCCTCAAACCAAACTGATGACTCAATATTGTATAGATGACCTATAAGGAAGAACTAAGTTTTCTCAGCCAGTCCAAACAATTTCTTGTGATGGTCAAAAAACTATAACTGATTGATCGATCAGTGAATAAATAAGTTTTCTTATTTGGCTAAAGTAGCTTGAAACTTACTTTATATTGGATTGATTTATTTGATTGAAATATTCATTCAACTCCTAGTTGAAATTTTTAAAATAAAATTACTGAAAACAAAAAAGCATGTTAAAGTTATGACTTTGAAGCATAAAACATATTTAAGTGGTTAATGCTACAGATTTGCAATATTTATAAAGAAGGTTAAAGAATAGCTTTGAAGTATAAAATATTGTTTAAGAATAAAACATCTTAACTCTATAGTCAAATTACCCTTGGGGAAGCTAGATGGCACAGTGGATAAAGCATCAGTCCTAGAATCATGAGAATCTGAGTTCAAATCCTGCCTTAGACCCTCTGAACTTTCTAGATGTTTGATCCTGGGCAAATCACTTAATCCCATTGCCTCACATTCAGGGCCCTCTCCAGTGATCTTGACCTTTGTCTGGCCACTGGACCCAGATGACTCTGGAGGAGAAAGTGATGCTGGTGACTTAGTCCAGCCCCCCTCACTCAAATCCAATTCACTTGAATGTAATGGCATCTCTTCCCTGATATCACAGCCTTCTTCAAGAATAAAGGACAAATAACAGCAACAACCCTTTAAATATTTTATATAATCATGATTCTTCAATATTTTCTCATTCTACTAAAACATATTTAAGCCATTCTAATGGAGTATCTAATGGAATTTTTCTTTAAAACTTCATCTTTTCCATTTGTTTAACACTAGGATGTTGTGATAATTATATTAAGAAATATGTCAAAACTGTTTAAAAAGCATTATATGAGAAGTACTAACTAAAGGAAAAGCTAGGACTCCATTCTGGTCACTTAGAAACCACTATTAGGGTAGGACCCAAAAGTCAAAATTTAAAAATATTAAATTAATTGCTCAATTAATTGCTCAATGTGGCAATTTTACCCTTCACAAAATCCAGTGTTTCATTATAATCTATTCCCATTACATCTAGAAATTGAAAGCACTATAATTCCATTACTAAAGTAATTCCATTACTATTTTTAAGAATTTAAGATTTGTTCAAATGTTATTAAATGAACAGCAGCTATGAAATGGCACATAATATGTCAATTCTGCCAGCCAACCTTTAAATTTTGTATAAAGTTACAGACAACTTGTAGACAAATTATATACATATATATGTAGACAAATTATATATAAGAAAAAAATATTACTTTAGTATTAAAGTTCACCTTGGAGGTAATCAAGTTTACCCACTCAATAAGGAATCTCTTCCATACCATATCTGGATATAGGTCTCCAGTCCCAGAATATTTCCACTGATATAGAGCTTAGTTCATTAAAAATAGCTCACTCTATTTTGGTGCACGTTATAAATTGTTAGAATATTCTTCCTTTCATTAACCAAAATCTGGCTGCTTATTATTTCCATACACTGTTTCTAAATCAGTCTTCTGAGACTGAATCAAAGAGTTATTATTCTGCTTTTACATAGGTCCATAGCCACTGAGTTACCCAGTACCTTAGATGCTTCCTTTCATTTCACAAAGAAATGGGGACCCAGGGAGATTTAAAAATTTGCCCAAGGTTGTATAGGTGAACAAGACAGGATTTGAACCAGGTTATCTTGACTCCAGAGACAATATTCTTACCACTAAGTCATGCTCTTCCCGTGGCAGTTCTTTCAAAAAACTGAAAATAGCTACATTATCTCTACAATTATGTCTTCTAGGAAATTAACCCCAGTTCTTCATGGCACTTTCCAGGCACCTTGTATCTTGAATATCCTTTTTTGGAGTTATGCCAATTTTTCAATTAGCTTCTTAAAATGTGATACTTATAATTGTACACAAAATCTCAAAGGCAATTAGCTTCTGAATGTTATAAATAAGTAAAAATGCAAATATGACAATTAAAGTCCAATTTTAATTTTAGCATTTTGCTGATAGGCTCAAATTGCTAACAAAAGTTTTTCAACTATTGAATTATTTTAGACTATTTGAATTATTTTTTTTAAAAAGAATTATTTTGATCAGGCTATGGGGAAAAATTACATTTAATATAATATAGTCAAAAGTTATTTCTTCCCTATTCTTTCTCTTCTGTCATATGAAAGTAATATTGGAGAAATAATACTTTGTTTATATATAGTCATTATAATTGATATATATTATAAATAAATATATATTGATATATATTATAAATAATATATATAATATATATCATATATATGATATATCATATATTATATAAATATAAATAAATATATGATATATATGATATATGATATATATGATATATGATATATATTATATATGATATATTATAAATAAATTTGAATCTATTATACAAGAATATAAAATATTTTTCCTGGTACTGTCATTTAATAAAATAATAGTTGAAAAATTGTTTCTCTACCAAAAAATATTGGCAGAACAATTCTAAAATTGGAAACTTGTAGTACAATTTGCAAAAGAAAACCATCTGTCAACCAAACTGAGAAAATGAGACACAGAAGAAAAAAATAAATTTACACATCTGTAAAATGTCCTTGGATGTTATTGACCTGGCAACAATAACTGAACTGATTATTGTATTTTCAAATAATACCTCATCTAAATCAGTCACTGTTAAATTCTACTTTTTCACAATTTTAAATGAAATCTCACTCATGTCCTTAAAAATAATTTAACTCTATAATTTTCTTTCTTGATTTTCATATTACACCCTAAGAAGATAGAAAACCTCTTATTTTAAAGTTAAAAGGAAAAAATAATACAATATAGTTGTAGTGAAATGGGCACCAGATTCTAAGTCTTGATATCTTGAATTGAAATCCCATCTCTTGACTTATATAGGCTAATTTGCTATAAGCAAAACAGGGACATTCATAATCAAGATATTTAACTTACAAGTTCTAAGGGAAAGCATTTTGTAAACTGTCAAACTACCCCATAAGCTATGAAATGCTATACAAATGTGTCATATCAACACTAATCTATGAATTTATTTCTTCACTCAATTTCTTTATCATTTATTAATTTTTATACTATTATTTTCTAATAATAATTCAATATCTAGCATAGATAGTAAGCAAAGAATTATTGATGCTTATTTTTATATATTGATAAAAATATATTCCTATGTATGGTGACTTGCTATAATTTCCTATTAATTAATAACTTAAAATCGTAGCTATTGTAGACCTTTTGTTATCATGATAAAACAATTATACTTTATCCATTAGAGTGCATGAATTAGGTCATGTAAAACATGTCCATTAAGCTAAATGATTATAACTTCTTGGAAATGACTTCCTGGATAGGTTCCATGATTCATAAAGGTGATAAATATTTCTCTTGCTCTTCTACATCAAATGAAAGTAATATGGGAGGAAATCAAACATGGTTATTAATCCAAATCCAAGATTTGCAGATAAGTAAGGCAAGACTTTTTTTGTCTATCTGAAACTTGAAGACTAGACTTAGACGAAGAAATAAAGCTCATGCCCTTTACTAAATCTTCACTTTCCAACCAATTGGGATTGCTTTGGGGTTCATCATTTTGAGGTAAAATTTATGAATAAAGGAACATAAGCAGACCCCAAATATTAGCATGATGTTACAATTGGTCTAGGAGAAGTCAGTTACTTCTCATGAACTACTTATTTTAGACAATCTGATACAACTTTTGTGTACCAACCGAATGACCTCTAAGATCTTTTGAGAAAGTGGTATTCCATGTTTGAGAAAGTAGGGAAGAACTGAAGGAGAAGAAATAATAAAGGAGGATAAAGACTAAAAGGCAATAGTATTCATGATGGATAAGATAATAGTACAGAGGAAGATAAGTAGGACCGTGTAGAATAGGAAATTTTAAATCTCAAGAGTCAAATATAGGGAAAAGGAGATAGAAATGTAGAAAAACTTAAATTCTACTCAAAATATAAATCTTTTATAGCAAAAAGTACTCAATATTCTTATAAGTGCAACATCTCTTCTAGGTTACTCTGGAAACCCTTATTGGCTGATTCAGTTTCCAGAGTGGCTATATAACTTAGGGTTCTTAAGGTAACCCAGAATATGTTTCTCACAAGCTTCCCATTAATAATCAATCAGCCAATGGAACCAAATGGCCTTTAGTAAAGGCTTTTACTAAAATGCTATATAGTCTGCAGTTAGCATGAAATATTCCCCCCAAAAGCCTAGGGTATATTCTCTTAAAAGTACACATGGGGGTGACTAGGTAGCATAGTGGATAGAGCACCAGTCCTGGAGTCAGGAGTACCTGAGTTCAAATCTGGCCTCAAACATTTAATAATTATCTAGCTGTGTGGCCTTGGGCAAGTCACTTAACCCCATTCCCTTGCAAAAAAAAATCTAAAAATAAAATCAAATAAAAAATGAAAATAAAAAAATAAAAGTACACATGGGGGCAGGTAGGTGGCACAGTGGACAGAGCACCAACCCAGGAGTCAGGAGGACCTGAGTTCAAAACAGACCAAAGACCTTTAATAATTACCTAGCTGTGTGAAGTCACTTAATCCCATTGCCTGGCAAAGACAACTAGAAAAAAGGACACATAAAGTACTTGGGTAGAGTGGGATCAAACTTAATGCTAAAGAAGACATGCAGAGAAGACCACTAAAAAAAGAGTAACTCTTAATTCTGGTACTTTATCTCTTAGTAGGATTTTTATACAGCAAGCTCCTCTAAAATCCATAACTGGCATTTCACTCTTCCATAAGGCTTTACCCATGTCTCCTTTGGTGGTGTTTCTCTTTTCTTGGTATTGTCTCCTACTAATCTAATCTCTCCAATGACACAGTCAATGGGAGGAAAAAGGAAAAAGAGGAGAGTTCAAAAATACTTCCCTTCCAGCAAAGAATGATTCCCTTTAAGAGTCTTGGCTTTTCTTCCACTTATAATTCCAATAATCAAACAGAAGATCAATGAGTTAGAATTCTACCATTTTACTGGCTAACTCTTTCACTGATTTGCTCTTTTTATCCAAAGACCTAGCTGTGTCTGATTCTCTCAGCCAGAGTGTTACCTCTGTGTTATTAGTTACCTTTCAGTCTAAGGAGTTAAGGATTTATTCACACATTATAGTAAAATTTCTTCATACGTAGTACTTTATGCTTAGAGTCTTATTTTAAAAAAAACAATTAAGTTTTAGTCTTGTTTGTACATTAAACCTAATAAATATAACCATCTTTGTATTTAATACCTTGTGTTTATATTCTAGAACACTTGAGTGATTATATTAACTAATGTAAGGAAGCCCCATCTTTTACGTAAATTTTTTGCCATTTCATTAAATTATACTTTGATTCTTTGTAATTTTGCCATTTATGGGTGTCTACAATCCATATTATTTTATTTCATTAATGCATTTTGTCTTTATATCTCATTTATTTCTGAATGAGATATCTATTCACTGAGACAAAAAAATTTTGTTTTCTCATTTGTAAAATGAAGAAGTTGAACTATATGGCTTCTAAAATTTTTTCTATCTCAAGATCTACAAAACTAGATTTCTATGTCTTTATGAAGATGAACTTTAAGATCCCTACCAAATAATTTAAGAGAGTATGAATTAGTATAACATAAAGAAAACATAAATCATGGAACAATGAAAACACAAGCATGACACAAACATATTTCAGTTTTTAAACTTGCTTTCTATTTATATTCAAAATAAATGATCTGTTTTGGTGTTTAAAAATGAATTTCAGAATGTCATTTGTTACAGATTTAAGAATTTTAAGTGACTTTATCATAAAGCACTCTGCAACTGATTTGCTCTTTTTTCAAATTTTTTAAAGAAGGAAATTAAATAGATTTTGTGGTTGTGGGAATGCTTAAAATCATCTGGGACTTTCCATCAGTCCCTATTTGGCAAATGAACAATTTAGTTGAGTTTCAATGTATACATAATGTAAAACAGTTTAACACAATTGAATTAAATTAAGAATTGTGGTTATTACTAAGAAAGACTACAAGACACAAAATGTTAGTTCAAAAGTATAAAAATGGCTTCAAGAAACCCAAATTTTAGCTAGGAGAAATTACATCTTTCTTTAATATCAACATACTCAGTAAAATTGTTAAAAGTGAGTAATATTTACTTTAGTACTAATATAAAAACTTCCTCTTTCTCTAGAGACTCAGTTGAGACTACTGAGAGTGGGGAGATAGTTAAAAGGGAGAAGATCCCTCCAGGACATTGACATAGAATGAGATACAGGATAAGATTTTGCAAATCACTTCTTTGTCCCTATTATATTCTTTGCAGTACAATCTTCTGATAAGACCTTAAGTTCTCTGAGATTGAGAACATTTCTGTTTATCACCTTTGTGGCCCAAGTATCTGCCTCAATGTCCTGCACATAGAAGGCCTTTATAAATGTTTGGGAATTTATTTAAAAATCAATGCATATACTATATTGTGTTAATATTTCTAGATTTACCTCTGAGAATAGTAATCTTTCTAGAAAATGACTTTATGACACTTTTATGTATGTCCAAGTGGACTGTCACATGAAATTTTATTTTTTAAACACAACAGAATTAATTAGTTATTTCTGTTAATGAACTACTTCATAAATTTTGCTTATCCTCAGAGCTGTCTTATGTTCCCCTGCTTCTCACATAACAGTGCCTGGATGGCACCTCCTTAGGTCCTGTTCAAAGGAAATCTCTTTCTCTTTATGGCAACAGTAGGGTTTAAAATAGCTAGCATAGAAAATTGTAATATGTTCTCTTTAGAGCCCTCTAGAACCAACTATACCTTCAAGCTACTGTTCTATATCTCTCTTACCTTTTACAGTCAAATAAACAGAAAAACTTACTTGTAATAATTTAATTTCTCCTCTCACTTCTCATCTTTTCCAATCTGGCTTGTGCCTTCATCAATCAACTGAAGCTGCTTTCTTCAGTTACCAAGTGACCTCTTAATTAACAAATGTGAAGGTCATTCTTCTTGAGATTTCTGCTGCATTTGACAGTATTGACTACCACTATTGACTACCCTTCTCCTCCTAAATTTTCTTCCTTTTTCCCCTAATATTACTCTCCTAACTCTCCTACCTATCTGAGTATTTCTTTTCAGTTTCTTCTATCAAGAAATTCATTATCAATACAAAGCTCCCACATAGTGTTCTCAACAAGCTAAAATAATAGTCTAAATAGAATAAGATAAAATTTAACAGATAAATATTAAGCCTTATATTTGAATTTTTAAAAATCTCACAAATATAGAAATGAGAGCTTTGTCTAGATAGAAATTTTTCTGAAAAACTTTTAGTGGACAAATTTATTATTAATTTTAAATGTGAAATAGTAGCCAAAACCATTATTGTATGAGGTAGCAATTAAAGAAGCTAAATGTTCTAGTATGGTGAGGTGATTAACAGTCCAACAGTCCCTATGTACTACTTTTTTTTATGAAAAGTATTTTTATTTTGACAACTGAATAAGTGGTTGACTTTTCAGGACATGGCCTTTGGCATCTTTTCCAACTTACTCATCATTTTTTTTTTTTGCACTGTGCATTTCTCAGCAACATAGATACCATCCAAAACTTTCTGATATACTTGTTTTTGGCTGTGTTGTCTGTTGGATCAGGGCAGCTAAGTTCAATATCATTTCCTTCAGGAATTAATTCATCTTTTTGGGTTTGAGAAACTGCACAAATAAACACCTGGTTCACATACACACTTTGGGAAATATTTCTGATTTCAACATTGGAAATTTTTGATTTCAACATTCTTTTGATGGGGAAGTGAACATAAATAGAATTCATCTTGTAACAAAAATCCAGGGTAATACCTTTGATCATGTTTTAGACAGATTTACATATAGTTGCAAGTTCTTTTCAATTTCCCCACCACTTGTACACCCACAGCTAATTTTTTCTTTTTTCCAAGGAGACTGAGCTGTACATTGATATGGTTGAAATCCCTGCGGAGGATTCCTCTAGGTCTCTTCATAATAACTGACCTTCAGAGAAATGACAATATTTTCTGGGATGTCCACAGTCTGGTTCCTTAAAATAGTTTTAATTCTTATTATTATTGGGCCAGAGCAGTCCCTATGTACTACTACTTTCTGATCAGACCATAAAGCAGGCTTTTAATAAGCTAGACAGTGGCAAAATGAGGATGAGCAGGTTAATAATGAATGTTAAGATCAAATCATAGAAGAATTGGTTTAAGGAATTAGGAATGCTTCACCTAAAGGAAAGGAGACTTTGTGGACCATAACAGCTGTCTTCAAAAACTTAAAGGAATGTAATATAACAGAATGATTAAGAATGTTTTGTTGACCCTAGAGATCAGAATTAAGATCAATGTATGAAGGTTCCAGAGAGAGATTTCGACTTAATGTAAGAAAAATTATTAACAATGAGAGCTATATAAAAGTATATTAGGCCACTTCAAAGAGGTCTCAGGTTCCCCTTCACTGCATATCAGTGATATTGTAGATGGGAATCAGTCAGGCTGAACGTCTGCCTCTAAAGTTCCTTAAAGCTCTTAGATTGTTCATTATAGATTAAGAAGAAATACTTAATACAACTCCAATAGAGATTAGAAGAGAATGTTAATGAGTTCCTCAAACTGTCATAGGATTTTACCTAAGAGATATTTTCTAGACCCTCAGAAGGGGCTGACACACTCCTGGAGACCTCACTATCATCAGTTTTGAGCTAAACCCCATCACTTCTTGCTCCTGTTAAAAAAAAAAAACCCAACCATGCTTTTGGTTTTGCTATAACACACAAACTAAATCTGTTCTAACACTATTCATGAATTCCTGAAATAACATTTTCTAATCAACACAATTTCATAATGTTGCTATTAATATATAATTACTAACTTTTTTCTTAACATAAAACCCCGAAAGCCTGTTCATTTGCAATTGTTCAGCATTTCTTCCTAATCTATTAAAATATAATCTAAACATCTGGCAATGATAAGAATTATCATTTGAACCCTAGAACTGAATATTTTACTTTAACTAATCTGTTTTTATGGAACTGATTAACAATATTATATATGAAAAAATGTAAGAAACTTTTGGAGAAGACTAATATTTAATTTTTGGCAATACCTTTAAACATTTTATAGACTGCCATTATATTTTAATTCATTAATCTTGCTATTTCATCTAGTAATTACTGAAGATATTTTATTACTTACATGGAGTTGACTTTATCTTCAGGACCTTGAACTTGGCCTTGTACCGTTCCTTTGCGAGTATTCTTAACCCAGCCAACAACTCCTATCTTCTTAGCTTCACCTTCTGTGTACTAAATGAACAGGAAAACAGGAGAGAGAAGAATTATGTATTATGCATCAAAAACCTAGACTCATAGAAACTTGGTTCTATAATTCAAAGAACACTTACTTATGGACTGTCATTTCTTTTCTTAAGGTATATAATGGTGAACATTACATATCTCAATTACAATAAAACAACTGGACTTAAATGGATGATATTTGTTCTATATTCCATCTAAAGTTGGTAGGTCTCTCAGATGCCATTTAGAATCTCATTAAACAGAAGAAGGAACTGACAACTAAGGGAGTTAAGTGATTTATCCAAGGACTCACAGGTAGAAAACATCATAATTGGATTTAAAATTATATCTCCAGAATCAGGATTCTTTCCCTCATATTACATTGAGAAAGACAGTTTGGAGGTACTACAATATTCTCAGTCAAAGAAAGAGTATACATTATCTAGTGAAACAGGAAAATAAATTAATTTATTTTTTCCAATTACATATAAAGATAGTTTTCAACATTCATTTTTGTAAGATTTAGCATTCTACATTTTTCTGCCTCCCTCTCCCTCCTTCCTTCCCCAAGAAGCAAATAATCAGAGATTATACATATATAAACATGTTATTAAACATATTTCCATATTAGTCATGTTGTGAAAGAAGAAACAGAACGAAAGGGAAAAATCATGAGAAAGAAAAAACAAAAAAGTTTAAAAAATTAAAATAATATTCCTTGGTCTGCATTCAGACTCCATAGTTCTTTCTCTGAATGTGGATGGTATTTTCTTTTTTTTTTTTTTTTAGGTTTTTGCAAGGCAAATGGGGTTAAGCGGCTTGCCCAAGGCCACACAGCTAGGTAATTATTAAGTGTCTGAGACCGGATTTGAACCCAGGCATTCCTGACTCCAGGGCTGGTGCTCTATCTACTGAGCCACCTAGCCGCCCCAAGGATGGTATTTTCCATCACAAGTCTTTTGGAATTGTCTTTGATTACTATACTGTTGAAAAGAGCTAAGTTTATCATAGTTGAGCATTTCATGCTGTTGCTATTAATGTGTATGTTCTCCTGGTTCTGCTCACTTTACTCTGCATCCGTTCATGTAAGTCCAGATTTTTCTGAAATCTGCCTGCTCAAGATTTTTTTTTTCTTATAAATATTTTATTTGTTTTTCCAACTACATATAATGGTAGATTCTACCAATAATTTTTTTGCAAGGTTTTGAGTTTTACAATTTTTCTCCCTTCCTCCCTTCCCTTCCCCTTCCCCCAATAGAAAGCAATCTAATATAGGCTTTACATTTGTAACTATATTACAAAATAAATCTATGTTAGACTGAAATTGAACGTGTTGTGAGAAAAGAATCAGATCCCAAAGGAAGAAAACATTAAGAGATAACAAAATTACATTATATATAAAAACAGTTCTTAAAAATTGAGGATAATAAATTTTGGTCTTCATTCAAATTCCACAGTTCCTTCTCTAGTCCCCTAAAACTGTCCCCGATTACTGTACTGCTGGAATGAACAAGTCTATCATGGTTGATCATCACCCCATGTTGCTTCCAGTGTATACAATGTTCTTCTGATTATGCTCACTTTACTCCTGCTCATGATTTCTTACAGAAAACGGTATTTCATCACATTCATATATAACAACTTGTTCAGCCTTTCCCCAATTGATAGGAATCCCTTCAAATTAATGTATACTTTAAATGTTCTTAAATATTGAAGCAGCAACTTAGTGAAATGGGACATTACCATATTATGTTACTATTCTCATATTTTCTTTTTCTATCTGGCCTTGCAAAAAAAGGCATATCAGAAACAATTTCTCTACCTGTTCAAGATTTTCCAGTAGAGGATTGATTTGGACAGAGTTTTTTTTAGGCTTATTAGTCTGGCAGTTTTGAAGAATATAGGTAGAAGACGGGAGAAACCAGAACATCAAATAATTAGAAGGGTTGAGTATTATGTCCTAATATTCCTCTATCTTAATAACTGAATTTTGAGCCTAATTTTAATCTGTATGGAGGGAAGGTAGAGTAACTTTTAAAAAAAATTGTGCTCTACTCAAAAATTCAAGATAATTAGAGCATTAGATCCATAATACCCCAGATTAAATAAACTAATGAAAACCAATAAAAATTCTATAGCAAATATCCTACATCTAGACCTGAAAGATCTTAGAGATCATAGAATCCAAGCCTGTCCTTTACAGATGAGTCAATCAGGCCCAGAAAAGTTAGGTGACTTTCCCCAATGTCAAACAATCCCTAAAGTGTCTGAGGCTGAATTTGAACCTGTGTTCCCTTGATTCCATGTCTAGTTTTCAACAATATCATGTTCCCTCTCAGATATGCACTTTATTTGCCTTCTATTATGCTTAGGCATTAAAGAGTTGTCAGGGTATCAAGAAAGTAATGACAGATCGGTTCTGTCAACAGACCAAAGAAAAAGTACTAACAATTGGTAAAAGGCAAGCCAGTTGGTTCTTGTACTCCATTATCAAAGAAAACCAAAATGACATCATTATGTTTAAGACAAATTACAGTATGTCCAACTGTGGTTGATCAGACCAACATGAGCCTGGAAAGCTTTACCACAGATTGGGCACAAACAATCCATGTGAACACTTGCAGTGGGTTCTCTAAACTTAGGGATGTCCCTTCTTTTTGAGTTGCTTCAATTCTGCCTTCCTCATAGAATGCAGCATCCTCATTGATAAGAGCATGCCATGCTGGGCGTCCTGTGCCAGTGTCTCCCAAGCTGCACAATCAATTCTAAAGTTCTTTCACTTTTTCTGACCCCCTTGTGAGTGCTTGCTCTGGGTGAGTTCTCCATAAAATAATGTTTTTGGCAAGAATACATCTGGCATTCTAACAATGTGTTCAGCCCATTGCAGTTGCACTCTCTGTGGTAATGTTGGAATGCTAGGCAGTTTAGCTTGAGAAAGGACCTCAGTGTCTGGTATCTTCCCCTGCCAGATGACCTTCAGGATCTTCCTAAGACAATTTAAATGGAATCGATTCAGATTCCTGACAAGGAAGACTGTCCAGGTTTCACAGGCATAGAACAATGAGGTCAGCACAGTGACTCTGTAGACCTTCAGTTTGGTAGTCAGACTAATACCTCTTCTCTCCCACATTTTCTTTCGGAGCCTCCCAAATAACGAACTAGCTCTGTCAATGCTAGTGTCCACCTCATTGTCAATGTGTACCTCCCTGGAAAGGACACTGGCAAGGTAGGTGAACTTGTCCACAGGACTCAGAACTTTTCCATATGCTGTAATCAATAGTTCCACATATGGATGGTGTGGTGCTGGCTGATAGAACACCTGTATTTTCTAAATAAGCACAAACAGTGAAGAATCAATTCTTATTTTGTTGCATCTCAATGTCAGAGGCTGAATTGAGTGCAGAGTCATCTGCAAACAGAAGATCATGCTCTAACACTCCCTCTACTTTGGTCTTGTCTTGCAGTCAAGAGGCAAGCTAACATGAAAAACAAAATGAGCAGGACCAAGACAATACTGTATACAATAGCAGCAGTATTGTTTAAGTACAACTTTGAGTGACCAAGTCATTCTAATTGACATAAATATCCAAATTAACCACAAGCATCCTCTGATAGAACATGCTTGCATCCAGAGAAAAGAACTGACATCTTCATGTCTACATACTTGTGTTTAAAGGTAGCCATTTCTCAGTTTGTAGTGGGGGGGGGGAGTTACATTATAACTTTTTTGTGCATTTGAAAGAAATTGCAAGTCATAAATAATAGATCTGCATCCTCAGGACCAATACTCCATTTTCTATTCTACTTTGTTATAGAAAATCTTGCTTTGATTCTTAAATTCAAAATAAAATAAATATAACTTTAAAAATGAATAATCTAATATTATGACATAATGATTTTGGAAACTAGTTTGTTTCCAATTAGGTTTGTATTTCAATTATGTTTTGCATTACTACACCTATATCAATAACCTATATCAATTTGCTTGCCCTCTCAGGGAGATGTTAGGGGAGGGAAAAATTAGCAACTCAAAAGTTTTAAAAATTGATATTAAAATTTATTTTACATGTAATTGAAAAAATAAAACAGAAGAAATAACAAAAATAAAGCATTTCAATGGCTCCTTCCATTACTAGTTTACTTATTCACTTTCCACATAAGAATAATAAACTTTGAATTATGTTTTTTAAAATACCACATTGTCTCAGACCAAAATGCCATCATTTGAGCCAGACCTAAACATTGGATAAGTAAAAGTTTACCTACATGTGATTGAAGGACAACAGAGAGATGTGAAACTCCCATTAGGTATTAAATTGTGTTAAGCATTGCCCTTTCTCCTTTAGTTGACTTTAAGAAATCTGATTAAAATTTGTCTTTTGTTTCACATTTTTCAGTGTATCCTTCCTCTTTCCCAAGACCTATGAAGCCACTCCCAGTACTATGACATTACATATAATGCTAACTCTTGGTCACAGATATATTAATGAAAGTCATCTGAATCACAAAAAGATATGATTTAGTGCAATAATATATAAAAACATTTATGTAAGCATGTATACATATATATGCATATATGTATATTTTTTGCAACTACTTTCCCTCTTTCACTCAGGCTGGAAGTGCAGTGGCCACTCAAGGGCCCACTATTGACTGGCAGGGAAGTTTTGAGCTGTTCTGTTTTGGACCCCTTGTCCCATGGGCTCACCATCTCAGTGTAGGGCTTAATGCAGACACATAAAACTCAAACTTCTTACTTCAAGTAATCCAAAAGTTTCAGCCTCTCTGATAGCAGAGATTGTCACCATGCATCAATATGTGCAGCTGCTATTGGTTCATTATCTAAGGTTTCTTTTAATATTGTGAATTTTTATATTTGCTTTGTCTAATAACACAATTATAACTTTGCTTTTTTAAAAATTCATAATATTTATGTAGAATTCCCTAAATCCTCACTCCCTACATTGTACTCAAACTCAGGCATCTTTAGAGTTCTGGAGTTATTTTTTAAATCAGTTTTTCTTTTCTATTCTTTTTCTCATGAATCATTTTCTAATATATTTTGCAATTTTATTTTCGGATTTATGGACTCCATCTTTATTTTTCTTTCCTTCTTTACTCTTTGTTCTTCACAAAGTTAGAGTTCTGAATTATGCATTTCCTCTTCTAACAAATTTGGGTTATTGACTTTTGTTAATCTTGTCTTATGATGATTTTTTTAAGCTGTCCTTCACTCATTCTCACACTTTCACAATTTCAGAGAAGCACTTCCATGTCATAGTCATTACCTTATATCTCAAATCATATCTTATCTCCTCATTATCATTCTATTTCTCAATGGCTATATCATTTAATACTTGAATTCATGCCCCTCTCCCAATATTCTAGGTACAAACCCTTAAAAACTCATATTTCCCTTCTCCTAGGGAAAAATGCTACCCATGGAGGCACAATGTTCTCTCAGAATAAGAGAGTTCCAATTCACCAAATTGCCCTCTCCAATCATTTTGTCCCAGGAAATGAGAATGACAGGGTTCCAACAGATATGGAAAATGGAAAAAAGGACCCCACAGTTGGCACTAGGTACTAAAAAAAGGGGAAGGATGTTCAAGATCACTTTGAGGATTAGAGTTCTCCAGTGTCAATCTATAAAGACTTTAACTGGTTGGGGTTCTGCCTTTTTAAGTTTGTGAACTTAGCTGTAATTATGTTCCACGAGAAAACATAATTCCTTTTTCCCTTTTTTTTCTTTTTTGAGGGCTAGAAATTTAAAGAATACTATAGAAAGTGAAAAATCTTGCTAGTCATATGACTCAGAAAACTATCTACTTTTTTGAAATGTGATTTTTAAAAAAATCCCTAATACATTAATTTTATTTAATTTAATAAATTTATTTTCTGATAATAGAAACTTAGGAAGTATGAGAATTTTGGATACTTTAGGAAAAGGAGAGGATGGTGAAAGGCTGATGATCCTATTCCCTTTTTCCTCTCTCAGGACCTTATTCCATATATCTCTCTTTCTCCCTTTACTATCAAAATGCTTGAAAAAAAATTCATACACCTTCCACTTCCTGACTACTTTCTTCATTTACTTCTTATTAGAGTTCACATCCATCACTTTTCTGAAATGGCTTTAGCAAAGGTCACTAATGACCTCCTAATCACAAAATCCAATGGTCTTCATCTTCTTTAAACATTTTATATCTTCTTACATTGCTAACCAGGCTCTCTTATTTGAAAATCTGTCCTATCTTGATTCCAGAAATACCACCACATTAAATTTATCTTCTATGTTGGTGCTTCATCTTCTTCCTGACCCCTTTTTAAAAAATTATTGAATGCCTAAAATTATTAAACACCTTCTATGGCAGTTGTTAGCATGCAGAAAAGAAATCATACAAACAAGAAAAGAAAACTGGATAAATGGAATAAGAATACAATATTCAAGTGAATTCAATAAACATTTCTCTAGAATAATACACATAAGAGGAAAGATAAAATATTTCTAAAGAGCTTAAGGGTGCTTAGAAAAAACAAGACAACAAACAACTAAGTCAAAATTTATTCCAAACAATATTTTGTTTTATAGGATCTGAATGTTAATTCCCCTAAATTCCCTCAAATTAAGTTTAAGTAGAAATCAATTATACTTCCAAGACAAACCAGATAAAGATTGATTTCCATATAGTATATCTAATATTTTTGCCTCGATATCTAATATTTAAAAGAACCATAACTTTATAATAACATTTGAATAGCTTCTTCTGATGTTTAAATAGGGGCAAAAGTTCACTACTTTCTAACTAGAGACAAAAGTTATAAAAGGGACCTGGACATTAATACTTCACCCCTCGTTTTTACTATTTAAATATCTATATACTGAAAAATAGTAGTTATGAGAATAAGTTTAAAAACTAGAATTATTCAGCCTACAGGAAAGAATGAAAAATAAGTATCTTTAGCTCTAAATATGAAAATAGTGGCCATGTTTGCTCTCTGTCTTCACTGAGGCAGAACTAAAGGGAATGTTAAGTTTTATTCTAATATTAAAGTTAATTTTTTTAAAAAAAATCCTGTTTCAAAGACAAACATTTGTAATCTCTTTATTACAGATGTAGTTTATTAAGATTTTGGCAATTCATTTGGCAAGTCTTAAATGATATTCTTATAGAAAAAAATTAGGCAGATTGGCTGCCGGTATTTTAAATGTAAATGATCAGTAGGTAGACATGAGGCAGCTAGTTGTCACTGTGTTAGACCTGGAATAAGGAAAATTCATCTTCATGAGTTCAAAACCAGACTCAGACATTTGCTAGCTGTGTGACCCTGGACAAGTCATTAACCCTGTTTGCCTCAGTTTCTTCATCTGTAAAATGAAGTGGAGAAGGAAATACCACTTTAGTAGCTTTGCTAATAAAACTTCAAATGGACAAAGAGTTGCACATGATTGAAATAACTGAACAATGAATGGACATACTACTGAAATTACTGAATTGTTCTCAATCTTGACATTATCATTAGAAATTCAGAAAATCAGAAATTGGAAGAAGGAAATAGCAGATAAGTGGAAAGATGTTTCACATGTTTTCCTTTGACAGGAATATAAAGTATTTCCAAAGACAAGAATAATTATCATTTTGAAGGATACTTGATAAACTCATATTGAAGATTTCAACAAAATGTATCCAAAAAAATTACCATGGAAATAGCTATAGGCTATGTATCAACCACAAGTTGTAGAAAAATCAAAAGGAGTGAAATTTTATGAAAGACAATAAAACCATCCTACTGAAATCATTTTATGTTTTGATAGTAGTTCAATGCAAGATTAAAGAATGAGGCATTATTTTGTTTAACTATATTATATGGTTACAAGAGATGACTTTTATTTGGGAGAAGAGGGTATATAATCATAGTGGTTTAAAAATACACATAAGAGAGTATAAAGAATTTCAGAAGGGGACACAGAGAAGCAGGACAGGGTTGATACTATCACAATAAATTTAATATATACTTCAAAACCAAGCTAAACGCAATATTCACATAATAAATTTAATATATACTTCAAAACCAAGCTAAACACAATATTCACATTTTCTTGTACAATGCTCCTTTCTATATTATTCTTGTTTGCAAATATTCACACCTGATGTTTTCATTTAAAAATAAAAAATTAAGATTAATAAAAATTAAGTAAAATAATAAAATTATACACATGTATCTATAAACATAAATGCATACACAAAATATTATGAAATATGTATATTGTATATCTATGTAATATATCTTATCTAAAATTCTATGTAATATATATCTTATTTAAAAAATACAGGACTTTTTGAAAGTGTGTGACTCAAACAACAGAATACTACAATCCAACTCTAGAAGAGATGGGAATTCCAGTTCTATATAACATTATTCTTAATTTTGGAGGAGTCATGCCTTTATTCAGAGGGTTTATTTCTTTCCTCAGTGATCTTATACCACTTCTACTGCATATCTAGTCGAAGTGAAAAAAGCCACATTTCATGTTTGGCATTCAAAACTACATTTTTAAAAGAGAATTAGTTGGAGTCAGCTAGGTGGCACAATGAATAGAGCACCGGCCCTGGAGTCAGGAGTACCTGAGTTCAAATCTGACCTCAGACACTAAATAATTACCTAGCTGTGTGGCCCTGTGCAAGCCACTTAACCCCAATGCCTTGCAAAAAAAAAAAAAAAACTAAAAAAATTTTAAAAAGAGAGAATTAGTCACAAGTATAAAGAAGGACATCCTGAAATTCACATTCTTGAAAGATAACTAATGCTCACATTTGTTACTGTTGAGAATATTTTAATGTTTCTAAATTACAGTAAAACTGAGGAGAAAAATTATTTTGAAGAGACTATTTTAATCTTAATATTCTATATTTATGTGTAATGAGAATAATCCTGAAACAAAGCATATCACTTAAATATTACAGACTGTCAATGAAGCATTCTGAAACATTCTGACTTTAAACACTAATAGAAAACTATAATGTTCCATTAATATTTTTAAAAAGAGGGAGGGGAAACCAGACTGTGAACTGACTTACCATTCTGAAGCAGACACCTGTTAGGAAAAAAAAGATTTAAAAAATCAGTTTATCTTACCGTAACAGAATGTTACCATTTTTAACTATACAGATGTAGTTTATTTAGTTTTTAATGATATTTTGATTAAATTGACTTGCTAACAAATTAACTAAAATTTCTTAAATTACATATTTTACTTGAGTCAATTATAAAAAACTGGTAATATTCATTAGAATATGGCTATTGTTTAATTATTCAAATTATATATGATTCTTTTAAATATGAAAACAGAAAGGGAAGATAGCTTTAAGATAGAATACTAATGTTTGATCCTAAGGTTTTTTTTAAGTGGTAAACAACACATCCCATATGATCTATATAAAAAAGAAAGATGTTAATAAAAAGGCACAAAACACTTCTAGTAAAATTCATTTATCGTCAGATTATGCTCCCTATATTCCAATGACTAAGTAGAGTAAAAATTTTCATTTGAAATATATATTTCTATAAACTCTGCAACCAGTTAAGCATATATGTTTATTAACAAGATACATAACTATGATAAAAACAAGAAACAAAATCACAGGAAATAGCATGAATAATTTTGATTATATGAAATTTGAAAGATTTTGCTCAAACAAAAAACCAAGGCTATCAAAATTTCAAAGAAAAAAAGTTAAATGGGACAAAAAAATATATCAAATTCCCTTAGAACAGCCTCATTTTTCAATTGTATAAAGAACTGAACCAAATTTATAAAAATAAGTCAGTCATTATCTAATTAATAGATTGTCAAAGGACATGACCATGAAGCTTTCAGAGGAAATGAAAGCTATCAATAGTCAAATTAGATAGTACAAATTAAAACAACTCTGAAGTATCACCTCATACCTTATAGCAGATTAGCTAATATGACATAAAAGGAAAATGATAAATCCTGGAAGGGATGTGGAAAAATAGGTACACTAACACACTGCTAGTGGAATTGTGAAATGGTTCAAACATTCTGGAGTACAATTTGGAACTCTGACCAAAGAGAAACAAAATTGAGTATAATAAGGGGTATGGTTTCCAAAAATTGAACCAAGGGAACATTGAACATAGTAACAGCAATATTGTTAACAACGATGAGCTGTGAAGACATAGATACTCTGATCAATAAAATAATCAAAGATAATTCCAAATCAAAAATACAACTTCCAAAGAAAATTGAAAAGCATACTGAATAATCTTTTTTTTTTACTTTATGTTTCTTCCTTTGTATTGTTGTTGGGTTTTGGATAATATGCAAAAATGTTTTACATAACACATATATAATAGCTATCATATTGTTTGCCTTCCCAAGTGGTGGGGGAAGGTTAAGAGGGAGGGAGAGAATTTGGAACTCAATTTTTTTAAAAAAATGGTAAAATAGATTTAAAAAAAATAGACACGAGTAGCTGTTATTGAGACCTCAGTATTAGAGCAAATTTCAACTGCTGTGAAAATCTCATTTTTTCTGTTTTAGATTATATAAAACTGACCCTTTTAGTCATACATATACATCAGTAGGGTTACTAATATAACATCCAGGCTCTTCTGACATTTATGAATCCCACAGCTCTCCTTTAAACCATTTACTCACTATGTGACAGAGAAACCATCTGCTCTATGGTGGCTCCCTGACATCACAATAATTAAATATAAAATCAATTTGGTGTTCAAAGCCCAGGTTATGCATAATCTGCCTTCCCTTCCTTTACAGTCATGTTACATTTTGCACACATTCCTCCCTCCCTTCATGGACTCTGAGAGTTTATGATGCTGACCTCCTTGCTGTTCTTCATATAAGAAGTGTCATCTTGCAACATTGGACATTTTTCACTGCTTATCTCCTATACCTCAATGTTCCCTTTCTTCACCTCTATTTCCTGGCTTCCCTGACTTCTTTCAAGTTCCAGCTTAAATCTCATCTTCTACAAGAAACTTTTTCCTATCTCTTTTAATTATAATTGTTCTAGTATTTTCAATTTATCCTGTATGTAGTTTATTGGTAGATAATTTTTCCCATATCGTCTCCACCATTAGACTAAGTTTTTTGAAGAGTTAAGAACAGCTTACAGAACAGTCAGAGACAGAAATCAAAATTTCAATACTCTTTTGGAGTTTGTGGAGCTGAACTGTGTTGCCTGGGGAATTACTTGCTATTCCCATGTGCTATTATCTCTCAGAAGGTTGAAGGCTGTCCATGCTGAATATATTAAAAGTTAATTTCCCCTGTGGTCTCTGGGAGATAAAAAACATAGAACACAATGGGATCGAGGACTGCACTGTTTCATAGTTTTGTGACTCTAGTGAACCATGTGTATATCAGCCTCTAGGAACACTCGAGCTAGCCCTAAATTTCAGCTCTGTCACTTAAGAATTGTGTGACATTGGGCAAGTTCTTTAACCTCTATGAGGGTCAGCTTCCTCATTTGCAAAATGAGGGAGTTGGGCTGGATGTCTTCTAAGGTCCCTTCTAATCTATCCATGGATCCCCAAGAAATCTGAGGATTTCTTGTTCTACATCCCTTGTTCTAAAGGGGGAAGTCTGATCAGATTAGGAAATGACTAATGATCAGACTAAAAGACAGAATAGGTCTGACTGATTCAATTAATATGTTCTCTTGAATTGACTTTTGACAAGTAGAAAAGAGACCCATTAAAGGAAGTGGTTAAAGAGAGATGAAATGTCTTTAGGAAAATGATTCTCCAGAGTGTGCCAATTTTATTCAGTTGTTTCTGTCGTGGACATCTCTTCATGCCCCCCATTTGGAGTTTCCTTTGAAAAGATAATAGAATGATTTTCCATACCCTTTTCCAGTTCATTTCACAGATGAGTATATCATGGCAAACAGGATTAAGTAATTTATCCAGGGTCATACAGCAAGTAAATGTCTAAGACCAGATTTGAACTCAGGTTTTCCTGATTCCATGCCCTACATTATATGCACTGAACTACCTTATGTCAATTTAGTGAATATTACTATTTGATAAACAGAATTCTTGCCTAGACTTTCCAGCCCCTCCTTCTGTCCCTGTTTTATATTGATTTGGAATTTGTCGTTGTTCTTAAGTCCTAATTACTATAACTTAAAAATACTGGGGTAGAGGGATTTTTTTTAGGGTTTTTTTTTTGCAAGGAAAATGGAGTTAAGCGGCTTGCCCAAGGCCACACGGCTAGGTAATTATTAAGTGTCTGAGGTCAGATTTGAACTCAGGTACTCCTGACTCCAGCATCAGTGCTCTATCCACTGCGCCACCTCTAGCCACCCCAAGTAGAGGGATTTTTAAAAGCAATCTAAATTCTATCCTTTTGATTTTTCTCTCTAAGCAGAGATGCTCTGAATTTTTTCATTAAAAAATTTGTCTCTGGCAGATTTATTCCTCAAACACAGAGTATAGAAATTTTCTTCCATAGTTAAGTGGTGCCTTTGGATTGAGATATGTCTTACTTGACAAAAACCAACATGACTTTGGACCTTTTGCTCTGAAATATTTTCATGGCTAACTCCATAGAGGTAAGGAATCTTTTGAATTCCTATAGGAAGATTTTATTCATTTAAGGGTTTTTTTAAAAGGATATAGTAATCTAGATTTATTCTTTATATAGTCTCTCAGAATCAGACCAATTAAGAAAGGGTTAAGTCTGTCAGACACACAAAGAAATATTTGTTCATGTTTCGATTCATAATCACCCCATACTATTCATTTGTGTATGTGGATTTATTCTGAATTTAGATATGTAGTAGATAAGTAATGAGTAAGGTCACAGTAAAAAAATTAGAAGTTGCTGAAAAAAATCCAGCAGAGCTGGAATAAGAGACATTTGGGCAGCAATAAGCTGCAAAAACCATTCAGATTGTGGCTGAGGCCAGGATACTGTTGACCAATAAGTCTAAAGCTGTGTTCGCAGTTGGACGAGCATTCAATTGAGTTTCATTAGTGGTAGGGTTTTGGAGAAGGGGGGTTGTTTTTCTTTTCTTATTTTTGTTGTGTTTTGTTTGTTTTGTTTGTTTGCTTTTTTCCAGCCTTCCATTACTAATAAGAGAGTATTCAGAGGTATGGTGGTAAATGTCTAACATTTGGCTGTCTGGGGAAAAAAGTGCACACAAGAAACATCTTTAAGTTTAACCTGCATTATTAATATTTCCTCCATTCCTTTCTTAAATCTAGACAAATAAACAAAAGAATAAGTTAAATTATGATTTGTAGCATTTGCCAGTATCAGAACAGGCTGGCTTCAGCACCCAAATAGTAATCGAAGGTCAGGGAGTCCTTTAGCATAAGAAATGAGGCATCTAAAGATAGAGATTCCTTTGTGCCTGAATGAAGGACTATAAAAATGCAGCAACAATAAGGGTTATAGAAACAAGACGAGATTGCCTGTTTTATGGATGAAGATTAAACCTGGCTCCCAATGGCCAGTGAAATAAAAAATTATGTTTCTCCTGTAGATCCCCAGGTGGACAGGCATGGAAGTAGGTTCTTTTATAGGTTTGGTGGGCTTTGAGAACAGGTCCTCCACAATATAAATTAGGACAAATTGGGGAGTTCAACTTTGGAAAAAGATGGAGAGGGTCACAGAGTAAGGAATGGAGCATATAAAAATACAACTGTTCCAGAAAAGGCATGTTTATATCTCAATTACTTCAAGAATGAAACTTGTACATTCTTAGACAAATTGAATTGGTATTTCAAGCTAAAGTTTCTCAGAAGAAAGATCCTTTAATCTAAAATAAGAGTCTGCTCAATAGATTGGGGGGGTGGTATGTGAATAGTTTTTTGCAATAAAATATTTGTTTTTATTATGTGTCTGGGCTGATATTTGTTCCACAAAAAAGTGTTTAATTCCTAAAAACAAAAATAACTGGTTTATAAATTTATATCTCCAGGGAATTCAAAAGCAGAGAAGACCCTCTTAAACTGTTTTTTGAAATTTTCAGAAGCTTATGAAACCAATCCTGTAGGTATTGTCCTTTTAACTTTTTTCTCTTTTCTCCAACATGAAGGGGAATTCTTCTTTACTAAAATCTCCTTAAGAAGAGTTGTGCTTTAAGGGAGAAAGGCAAAAAAATTTTAACATCATATTTCTTTTTTTGGAGAGAAAATAAAAATATCTGCTGGATCTCAGTGAGTTTCTCTGAATGATTTGACAGAATTTAATTGCCTAGTATATTAAAAGCAAAGTCAACTAAAATGAATAGGACAACCTATGAAGTTGGCAAGTTATAGAAAAGCAAATCAAAAATATTAGAAGAGAGGAAAAGGAGAGACAGAGATTGTAAAATTTAGTAAATCCAGAAGTTTCACCTCTGATCACCCGATTGCAAAGTATTAAGTTTTATAAAGAAAGTGAAAAACTGAAACAATACAAATACAATTATGTAATTTGTAAAAATCATTCTAGTTAATCAGAATGTAATGGGAAAAATAACTTAAAAGTAGCTTAAATTGACAGTCTAATCTTTAAGTTACACTAAAAATACAATAAGGAAAATATAAAACACTAGAGTATTTAAAAAAGCAACTGTGCCTAAAATAAATACACAAAGAATATCTATGCTTATAAACAGTGGGGAAGGCTGCAGTAGGCAGGGAGAGACTAAAAATTAATGAGAAAGAAGGTATCATGAAGGAAGCAATCTTCTAAAGGAGCAATTAAATTAGGATAATCTTTGTTATAGGCAGTAATGACAGCACATTTTATAGCTTTATAAGATTAAAGTAATTATTCTCTATTGTAATCAGAAAAGAAAGACAAAACTGAGAGATACAATCATGGAATGGTTTTCTCTGTAGATAGAGATATATTCAACTGTATTAATTGCATTAGAGTGGTAATAATTTTGCTTCATGGTTTATATTTTATCTAGATGGTGTTACATTCTATGTACACAAGTTTCTTGCACTATAGTTTTGGAAAAGAGACATATAAAAGGTCTGCTAATATTTGAGAATATTGACACCTAAAATGGGACATATTTATTCAAATAATAAAACAATCTCTTCACTTGACCTTTGACCAAGAAGAAAGGAGAATTCTTATAAGAATTATAGAGAATGAACAGTTTGGGGGAAATGACTTTTCATGGTACACTAAAAATCAAGTGTATACTTTTTCTATTTGATGAATTAGAACTATTGCCTTGACTCTGTTCCTCTTTGATCTTGGTTGTGGAATTCATCTTTGATCTTAAACTCTATAAATTTTAGCTAGAAAATAATTTGGATAGAGCACTTTTGAAAGACAGAATGGATTTCTTTAAGTCCTTTTAATTTTCTCTAAGAAGTGCTTAGAATTAATGTCTTTAAAAGATTTGTGTCTAAAACACAGTATAATTTTTTTCATAATATGCAATTATGTTCAGAATATATATGAAATGAAGGGTAGTTCAGGGAAGGTAGGCACTAGTAGTGGGAGAGATCAAAAAAGGATTCAGATGAAAAGGGACATTTAAGTTCAGTCTCAAGAAAAATCAGAGTTTAAAAGATGATATAATGAGAGAAAGAGTACTACAGGAATAGGGAAAAGATGAGAAATGGAGTATCATATTTATATAACAGCAAGCAAGCTAATATGACTGGACCACAGAGTACATGGATGAAAGAAATATCTAATGCTAGATTCAGGGCCATATTGTGACAAGCTTTAGTTACTAAATGGAAGAATTTATATTTGATCCTAGAGGAAATAGATACTCCATGATTCATAGCTATACAGCATTCCTGGGAGAATATTAGTGTTTAAAAATAGTGTGTCAGAATAGTTTTTAGTTCTTGACAAAGGAGCACAATTTCTATTCATACAGTCCTGTTTACTCTTCCCATCTCATTAAATTTTGAATCCAGTCAGTGCACTATTCATTTGCAGAGATTGTTGAAAATACTGATAAATTAGCCTAATGAACTTTCTATCAGACAGAATGTCATTATCAGGGACACAGACAGTCATTGGATATTATCTGAATGTCATGAATAAACAAGAGCATATGGACTACCTCTGATATATAAGGAATCCCTTCTGCATTTGGTCTCTCCACAAAACATATTCCAAAACATTAATGAACACACTCATCCCTATTTATTTCTCACTTTATTGATAACCAGAGGGTCACTGAAGAAAACTATTTTTGCAATCACATCTATCAGCCTATATATGAACCATATTTTGTTGAAGATATCAAAGTAAAAATTGTTATCATTAAAAAATCTTGCAGGCTCTTGTTTTTTCTAGACCTTTTAGTCAATTGTGTGACTGAAGTTCTGATCTTCCATAAAATAGCATTGTTGAAGGTTGACTATTCTATTCTCATACTTTATTTTTTCTTCTCATACTTTAGATATCCTTGAGAGACACATTTAGCAAATTCTCATAGTTAAGAGACAAAAAAGTATGCAAGTGGGTCAATAGCTGCTAGTGTTTTCTCAATAGCTTTCTAGGTAATAATACTGTCTGATCTTTTCTAGTCTTTTATATTTTCATCTCTTTGAAATGTCTCTTAAAAATCAACCCCTCAATGCTTTCAAAATTATGTTTTTTTAAGGTGTTTTTTTTTTGCAAGGCAAATGGGGTTAAGTGGCTTGCCCAAGGCCACACAGCTAGGTAATTATTAAGTGTATGAGGTCGGATTTGAACCCAGGTACTCCTGACTCCAGGGCCAGTGCTTTATCCACTGCGCCACCTAGCTGCCCCCAAAATTATGTCTTTTCTAGCAGAAATCTCTACTGTTGGCACTTGATTTAATCCAACTTCATCTGTTTTAGTGCCATTTCCATTTCTTCATTTAGTATATTAGCTGTAAGGGTGATGAATTTAAATGGTTCACCGTTGTTGATGATGAAACTAGACTGCAAGAGTCTTCTTTCAATTTCATTTTCTACCTAATTGAAGTCCTTCCAGTATTATGCACAAATTTCCTTGGATCAATCTTGCTTAACCATATCTCATGGTAAGCTTTTTTCAAGTTCAAATTCTCCTTCACTTCTTTTTTTCCCCCACACATTTATTTTATTTTTAATTTATGAATTCAAACAAGCATTTCCAAAATACAGTACAATAAAAAAAGATGACTGCACATGAAACTGCAAATCTCTTATGTACACTTTGCTATTCCTTTCAAATATATAATGAAGTTATCATGTAAATTTCTTTTTTTCTTCCCTCTTCCCCTCCCCCACCTTAGAGATGGCAAACATAAGATACAATGGGGGTGTGTATATGAGTATATGTAAAATTATTCTACATCTACTTCATTGGTTCTTTTTGTTTTTGGACACAGATAGTCTTTATTTATATGTCCTTTATAGTTATTTTGGACATTTATAGTAGTCAAAATGACTTATTAATAACTCAAAGTCATTCTTAATATTACTGTTACTGTATACATCCTACATACATGGTTCTGCTCATTTCATTCTTCATGGTTTTGTGCAAGTTTTTCCATGTTTTTCTAAAATCACTGAGCTTATCATTTCTTAAAGCAGTCTATCACAATCATATACCACAATTTGTTCAACCATTTCCCAATTGATGGGAATCCCTGAAATTTCAAGTTCTCTGCTACAACAGAGAGTTGCTCTAAACATTTTAGAATATGTATATATACATATGTGTGTATATCTATGTGTGTATATATGTATATGTTCTTTACTTTTTTCCCCTAATCATCTTTAGAAATAGACCTAGTAGTGGTATTGCTTTTCAAAGGATATAGAAGTTTAATAACTCTTTTGATATAATTCCAGAGTGTCCTCCAAAATGATTGGATCAGTTCACAATTCCACCGAGTTTCCCATTTTTTCCATATCTGCTCCAACATTTTAGCCAGTCTGATAGCTATAAAATGATATTTCAATGTTGTTTTAATTTGCATTTCTCTAATGAATGATTTGGTGAGTTTTTTATATGACTAAAATTGATTTCTTTATTGGAAATTGCCTGTTTATTTCTTTTGAACATTTATCAATTGGGGAATGATTTGTATTCTTACAGATTTAACAAAGTTCTTTATATATTTCACATATGAGACCTTTATCTGAGAAACTGTCTATAAAATTTTCTCCCAAATTTTCTACTTTCCTTCTGATCTCAGTAACATTTGTTTTAAATGTCCAAAAAGTTCTTAATTTAATGTGATCAAAATTATCCATTTCATACCTGTTTGCTCTCTATCTCTTGCCTATTCAAAAATTATTCACCTATACCTAAGTTTGCTAAATAATATGTTCCATTTTGTTTATGGGACAATAGCACTTAAAATTTTCTGCTGTCTTCCCACAGTGTTTCACAAAGATGGATTCTTTTCTTTTTTTTTTTTTTACTACATCAGGTGTTAGCTGCCAGAGCTTTCCATTTAGCAAGGAGAGCAAATGTTTGCTGCCTAAGGTGGTTTCCGAGATCTTTGGGTTTTCTCATTATGGTGTCAGCTTTATATGAGCTAGAACTTCTGTAAGAAGCCATTATTATCATTAATCTATATCACTACTTTGCAGAGTGCTATGAAAACCATAAAAAGCTATATAAATGTGAGTCATTACTATTATTATTTTCTTTTGGCCAATCTCCTTTGTCAAAGTTAATAGCTTATTTTAATAGGTCAAGTTGGAATTGAAGTTATTTGTACTGTCAAATCTTCACCTATACAGTTTCTTCTAATTTGCTGATGACTTCAAATCTGCTTATTCTATGGATGATTCTAAAATAATTTCTACATTAGAATCTATCCATTTCCTATTTAAGACATAGGAAATTTCATTTTTAAAAATGCTGTTCAATACTATTCCACATATCCTCCACCTCTCTTGACAAATGCTCTGACAACGTACAGTATGAAGCTTCTGAATAGTCTTTGACTTTTTCCACTTTTCAGGTGGGATCCAAATTTTCTAACATACTTGCCAAATTACTCCCCTATGTCAATCTTTTCACAGAAGTCTTCAAGTACCAAGGAATATGTTGATTTGGTTTGGGGGAATCTTATTAAATAAAACCTTTGTGGAATTTATTCATTTTCTGCAACAGTTGCTGCTACACATCTTGCAATTATGCTATTATCTTTATTATATTCCTTGAGTACGTGCCAAACATACATGATGAAAGATAACATAAATATAAAAGGAGATTTTTTTATTGCCCTTACAATACCTATAGTAATAAATTTTACCAACTCTTTTATCTCACTAGTAAGAATCTGTGGGCCATCCTTATATCTTATGGTTTTATTTCTAGGATGATCAATATGAAAATTCAATTCTATGAGTATACTGACTTGCTGATCTGTCATTTGGGTTAACAATAGTTAATGTTTATATGCAGTACAGAAAAATGGCATTCTTAACACCATCTACATCCTTTACCCGGTGCGATGGAGAAGAGCCAAGTTGTGTAGAAAGGAATCCAAATGCAGAGAACTGAGCACTACTGTATAGCATCTGGCAGCCAAAATCAGTCAGATGATTTTGGCCTACATTGAGAGGCAAACTGCCCAGAACAAAAAAAAGACAATTAAGTCTTACTTATACTCTTTCCTCTTTGGGTTGTATTAGGTTCAGTTCTGGGCATCACAGTTTAGGAAAGTCATTAATAAATCAGAGAGTACCAGGAGTAAGGTGCCTAGGATTGTGGGAAGACTAAAGACCAATATCATACAAGAATCTATTAAAGGAATTTTTCCTAGAGAAGAGATAAATTATGGGAGATATGTTAGCTATCTTTAAATATTTGAAAGACCTTCAAGTGAAAGAGTAACACGTTCAGCTTAGTCCTGAAGACAAATTGAGCAATAATCTGCGGAGGGGTCAACTTTGACTTAATATAAAGGATAAATTTTTTAAGAATTAAAGTAATCAAGGTAGGTGAGTGGCGCAATGGATAAAGCACAAGTCTTGGAGTCAGGAGGACCTGAGTTCAAGTTTGATCTCAGACACTTGACATTTACTAGCTATGTGACCCTAGGCAAGTCACTTAATCCCTATTGTCTTATTAAAAAAAAATTAATTCATTGCAGTAGAACAGGCTCTCTTGAGATGCAGGAGTCCCCCCTTCTTACTACCAGTTGAGCATGCTTTAGAGAATTTTTTTTTTAGTTAGGAGTTTGATTAAATGGTTTTGAGTCCCTTTCATTAGTCTATATTTTTTCTTGATAAATTACAATGGTTAAAGAATTTATCATTTAATAACAAACCCACTAGTAGCCTACATGTAAACTCTGCCTATATTTAGACAGTCTTGTCAGAAGACACAACCCTATTACTGGATTATACTTAAATCTCTTTCAATTTAGGAGTACCTGCCAAAGCTTGTATTACAGAGGTATATCTTTTAAGAATTCAAGGTCATCTTGGAAAATAGTATAGCAGAAACTAGGTTTAGAAAAGTATCTCACACCCTATAACCAAGATATGGGTGAAATGGGGACAGAATTTAGACACAAAAGGTGGTATCATAAGTCAACTGGAAAAATAAGGAATAATTTATCTGTCAGATGTATAGAAAGGGGAGCAGTTTATGACAAAAGATAAAGAACCTTATGAAAAGCAAAATGGATAATTTTGATTATTATAAATACTCAAATTGGCTACAAAGGACTTAAGAAAGAAGATACTATCTGCCGCCAGAAAAAAATCTAATAATCAGAAGTATGCATAGTCTAATTAAGCAGGAAACTTAAAATGTAATAAAACATAATTTTAAAATGAAAAATAAATAATAAATTCTACACATTGCTTAAAAAAGAAAAAAGAATCTAGGGTCATTTCTATGCAAAAATACAATAAAGTAGATCTTTGGTTGAGGGAGGAAAATGTAAAATACAAATATAAAACAATCTATAAGTACAAAATCACATTTCAAAACTAACTGTGAAGGATTTATGGATGATCTTCTTTTGTCAAATTCAGAAATATAAATCTAAAAGGGATCTCAGAAGTCAATCTCCATCAATTTGAAGGTGAGGAAACTGAGGCTGAAAGAAGTGAAGTGAATGCCCAAGGTCACATAGCTAGTAAGTAGCTTAGCTGGCAATTAAGTTCAAGTCTTTTGACCTCATAGCAAGAAGCAATGGGTATCAAATGAGTAAATGTTATCTAAAATAGGCAATGTGTTGACTTATTTTGCTTCTTTACACAGAAGGGTTTTATTGAAATAGGAAATTATCCTTTTTTACTACCAAAAAAAATATATCTGAAAGTGTAACCTTTGCAAATTTACTAAATATAAGGTCAAATCTCAGGATTGTTTTGATTTGCATTCATTTGGAGCATTCATTTATATGACTATTACTAATCTGAAATTCTTTTGAAAACTGTTTATATCCTTTAACCACTTACCTATTTGGGAATAGTTTGTCATTTTGCCAAACCCTCATCTGAGACATGTGACAGAAAGATTTTTTTCCCCTAATTCACTGCTTCCCTTGTTATTCTAAATGTATTAATTTTATTTCTGCAGAAGTTTCTCAATTTCATGCCATCAAAGTTATTTATTTATATATTATAATTTGCTTCTATCTCTTATTTGGTTAAGAATATGTATCCTACCCATAGCTGTCAAAGACAAATGATCTATTTATTTTCTAATTTTTAGAGTACTATTATTATTAATAATATTAGATTAAGGTCATGCACTCATTTTGAATTTATTTGAAATATAGTATAAGAAGTTAGTCTAAGACAAATTTCTATTGTATTACTTTCTAATTATCTATTTCATATTATTATCTAATTATCTTGCATTACATATTTAATTATCTTATTAAAAGGGGGGCTCTTTCTGAAGTAATTTATACTTTCAGATTTAAAGAATATTATGAGTTCCCTAATTTCTGAGTTCCATTGATCTTCATCTCTACTTTGAACCAAAACCAAATTACTTTGACAAGTGCTATTTTATAATTAAGTTTGAATTCTGGAAGTATAATTCCCCCATTATCCTTACTTTTGGAGAGGAAGCAAGGCAATTAGGGTTAGGATGACATAGCAAGTAAGTGTCAAGTGTAGGGTTTGAACTCAGATCCTCCTGCCTCCAGAACTGGTGAGCCATTGACTGTGCCACCTAGCTGCTCATATTCCCCTTGATAATCTAAATCTTTTGTTCCTCCAAATGAATTGTTATTTTTAACAAGTTCTGTAAAATCTCTATTTGATAGTTTTATTGTTTTAACATTAATACTATAAATTAACTTTGAAAGGACTGTCATTTTTATTATATTGGCCCAGGAATTGACAATGAATATTTCAGGTATTTAAGGTATTTTTTTTTCAGAAGCACTCTCTAACTGAATCTATGGATGAATTTTATGTGCTTTGAAGATGACCCCCTCAAATTTTTATGAATTTTGTAGTTATTTTCAATAGGATTTCCTCTTACATAGAAATACTGTTGATTTTATTTTGAGGTTTATCTTATAGCCTGCTTCTACTGAAACTGTTGCATTAATCATTAGTCTAAGTAAAACACTATGTCAGAAAAAGGGAGTTTTATCTCCTCTTTGCCTATCTTTAATCTTAATTTCTTTCTCTTCTTTTATTGCTATTTTTAGCAATTAGTATTTCTTTTTCTATTGGTTCTTTCTAAAACATGAAATAACAGTAGGAGTGTAGACATCCTTGCTTTACTCCTGTATTTAGTAAGAAGTCTTCTAGTATATTCCCATTTCATGTATTTTGTTTTCATTTTATATAGTCACTTTTTAATGATACTTTTAAAAGATCCCTGTATAGCTACATAGTGAAGGTTTAGCATAAGTATTGTATTATATCAGAGGCTTTTTATGCGTTTATTGAAATAATCATGTTGTTTTGGCTGTTTTTGTTTTTAAGATGATTTTTTTTATTGGTTTCTTAACCATGACTCATCTTTGCATCCCTGGTAAAAATTCATCTTGATCATAATGAATGATCCTTGGATCAACTGTTGTAATATGACAGAATTTTATATGAAGTAAAAGTTTTTTAGCTTTCGTTTAGTACCAAAGAAGTGAGAATTATTATGGTATTAAAGGAAAAATGTTGATATCAAATAATACTACACATGTATTTTATGCATTTCTGAGTTTCTAAACTTTTTCTGTGTCATCTGCTGGCCTTCGTAGGTTGTTTGTGGCACTTCCAAAAATCCCCAAAATTTCCCATTTAACTTCTTATGCTGACCCACAATATATCAAAACCAGGATGAGAAGTCACCATGTAGAAAGGAAAACTATATATTGTTTAGCAATCACATTCTGATAATATCATAAATCTTTTAGTAGTTTTCCACAGAAATTTATTAAATTCTATACTTTTCTTTTTACCAGTTAGATTTGTTCACATCTAAACAAGAGATAATTAGTCTCCTACTATTATTGTACTATCATTGAATTTTTATAATTCAGTTAATTTCCTTTATGAATTTAGGTATTAGAGCATTTGTAACATATTTGAATACTGACATTAGTTTGTTGTCTATGGCTTCTTTCAGAGAAATATAATTAATCTTTATGTTGTGAATTTTTGTTTTTGCATTATCTGATGGCATGATTGAAACTTGCTTTTTTTTTTTAGATATCACTGATGCAAAGTAAACATTTCAGCCTCTCAATTTTGAAGTTGAAAGCATCTTTAGCTTTTTAGGTCTGTTTCTTGTAACGAATAATTTGTGGAGTTTTACTTCTCATCTAATCCCTTACTTTTGTCTTATTGGATTTCCTCCATTTGTGTTTCTAGTGTTACTTTTTATTTTAAATAAAGAATTTTTTTGTTCTCTTGATTGTTTAAGAAAACACTGTCCAACCTTAAGTTATCTTTGGACCATTTTAAAGTAAAATAATTATTTGAGGTTAAATCCAGAATAAAAAATACAGTCCACTGAAATAATAGTTAATTTGTAGTTTTACCTTAGTTAGGTTTAGCAAGCACCATGAAAAGTCATGGTACTTTTAACTTCTTAGAAATTGAGGGAACAAGTGTTATCAATATGACAGGCAAAGGCTCGAAGTATGAAAAAAAAATAACCAAGTGACAACACAAAGTATAAAGGTATAATGCTAGTTTACATTGCACAGATTGAAAATTCAGTGAGATACTGTTCGACAATACTACTGCTTAAAAACACCAAAGAAGATTAACATCAATGAGATTATTATTTTTAATTTCAGAGTAATATAATTAAAAATTAAAAATCTAATACATATTCCATGCAAATTATTTTATTTTTTCACTTGTGAAAATTAAAACCCTCAGGCGGGCTGGGTTTTAAACCAGGATAGCCCTGGTTTAAGATAATGCTGTCTTTTCAGTTTGTTTAATCTATCTTTCTGCAACCCACTGATTTAAAAACTCTTTCTCTTCCTTTGCCTCCTCACTCATTCTTCTATAGCTGCTCTTCTAATTGAAAGACTATAGGATTTATTTTTCTTTCATTGTTTACCACTTGACTCAATTAGGGTTCATCACTCATTTTCCTTTATCTTCTAAATTCCCACTCCTCTTTTGAGCATCTTTCTATTCTGAAGTTTATTCAAATTAATGACATTGATTCACCTGTACGTAGGATGAAATAAATTGTGAGTCTAATGTTTCCGGCCTGTTCCTCTACCTTCATTCTTCTAATTCTTTGTACATTACTTACATTTATATAATTACTTTCAGTTTTTATACTTTTACAAAGAAATTTCTATATGGTCCCTGTTATTTCTTTTTTTTTTATCCTGTGCATGTTTTTCTCTAACTTATTCCCCCCCCTTTCAGTTCTCTAAAGATAGAATAATTATTTTATTATTGTACTTTCTCTGGAAATTATATTTACTTACTTTTCTCATGTTTCTATTCATTGAAGTTTTGCAAGTCAAATAAACTACTCATGTGTTGGGGGTGGGGTTAAGGGATTCTTTAAATTTCACCCTAACTGAAAATTTTTTTCATTGGTATTAGCAACAGATTTGCAGAATTTATCATTTTGGATTACATCTTGAGCTCCTTTAATTCTTGGAATATATATTACTCCATTCTCTTCTATGGTTTCAGGTAGATCCAGAATATTCTTCTCCTTAGAATTTCTTTTCCTTTATATTAAAATAAAGATAATTGACTGGCACAGTAGATAAAGTCATGATTCTGTCTCATCAAATTGATTCAAATGTCTTTTTTTTGCAACATTTATTTAGAAACACATGCAGTCATTTAACTAATAATCCTTATATTTACCATCCCTTCTATTTTAAATTTTTCCCCTACTGAATTTTCTGCTTATGCTCAGGTTTTTTGTTGTTGTTGTTGTTGTTTGTTTGTTTGTTTTTGGTTTTTAGGTTTTTGCAAGGCCAATGGGGTTAAGTGGCTTGCCCAAGGTCACACAGCTAGGTAATTATTAAGTGTCTGAGACCAAATTTGAACTCAGGTACTCCTGACTCCAGGGCCGGTGCTCTATCCACTGTGCCACCTAGCCACCCCTTATTGTGCTCAGGTTTTTTAACTGAGCTTTTTTCCCTTAATATGGAGTGTCTTTTTCCTCCTTGATTTCTCTATTGTTACTTCCTCTTAAATAGTAGAAGCCCTGGGAGCTGGATCCCAAAATTTTCTCCTTCCTCCCATATTGGAGAATTCATTTTTTCCCTGGCTTCAGCATTAAAGTGAAATCCAGGAGAACAGAATGATTCCAAATAGAAAACAGTCCCTTTCCTTCAGGTCTGGCACACCACCCCAGTTTCCTCTATTCTTTAGTTCTGTAGTTAAGTGCTGCAATTCCAGGCAGGACAAGTCCCCCCAGCTTTCTATACCTTGCCCTTCTTTGAAAATGGGTGAGCATGGAGCGGCTAGATGGCGCAGTGGATAAAGCACCGGCCCTGGAATCAGGAGTACCTGGGTTCAAATCGGGTCTCAGACACTTAATAATTACCTAGCTGTGTGGCCTTCAGCAAGCCACTTAACCCCATTGGCCTTGCAAAAAAACCTAAAAACCAAAGCAAAAAAAAAAAAAAAAAGAAAGAAAGAAAATGGGTGAGCAGTTCAATCTGCCACTTGTTACCACAAAAAGATGTGAAAAGACCACATAGTCTACCAACAAAAACTGTAGCAGCGTCTTTGCTGATATTCTGCCAGAATATGAGGGCTGATGGATAAATGAGGGCTGATGGATGAGGAAGGAGGTATGTTGTGAGAGTATACATTACAGATTCAATTTCTTTTCTGTTATTTCATAAGAATATTATCGTTAGACTTCTTGGTACCTTGGCTATTGAAGACAGTCTTTTTGTCATAAAAGCTTTATTTTTTCTTTTAACCTGGACTCATAATTCCTCTTTTGGTGAGTTTTTGAGAGTTAGGAGGGAATGGAGAAAATGTTTGGGTGTCTTTGTTGGTCATGTAATTCATAATCTCCATCAATGTTTTTCTAAGATGCTGTATGGTCTGGTCATGGAATAATACATTCTTCAAAGACATAAAGTTGTAGACAATAAAAAAGTCCATGGAACAGTGAACAAATGAAATGTAAAGAAACAGCAATATTGCAGGATGATCAGATGTGAATGACCTACCTTTTCTCAGACCCAAGTGAATCCTGAAGGGCTTATGATAAAGAATACTATCCATCTCAGAGACAGAGCTGATGGTGTCTGAATATAGATGAAGCATGCTCTTTTTCACTTTATTTGTCTTCAGTATTCTTTTTTTTTGGGGGGGGGGTTATGTTCACTTTAACAATATGATTAATGTTCTTCATGACCCATATCAACTAACATGCTTCCACAATGAGGGAGAGTGGGGTAGGAAGAAGGGAGAGAATTTGGAACTCAAGATTTTAGAACTGTATGTTGACACTTGTTTTTGCATGTAAAAGAAGGAAGAGGGAAATAACAGGCAAACAGCAGTCCATATACCAACAGGAGAAATCAAAAAAAGGATATCACTAGAAAGATACAGTATCGGAAAAGGAAGTAAACTTGTTATGTTTCAAAGAGGGATATTCAAAGAATTGTTCACATTTGATTGAAATCTATACAATATTAAGAAATCTAGGGGCAGCTAGGTGGCGCAGTGGATAGAGCACCTGCCCTTTAATCAGGAGGACCTGAGTTCAAATCCAGCCTCAGACACTTAATTGCTTAGCTGTATGACCATGGGCAAAATCACTTAACTCCAATGCCTTAAACAAACAAACAAAAATCTAGAGGAAGGCGTTAGCATATTGTCTCATAAGCTGAGAAATTATGGACAGACTGTGATCTGTGCAAATAAAAAGAATACCCACTTTGACGAAAATAAAGATTCCTCAAAAGAGAAATAATAATAACTACAAATAATTTACCTAATGCCTTAAGATGTACAAAATATTTTCTCCACAACAATTATGTGAAGTAAAAGTATTATTTTAACATGGATGCCATGGAGACAAGATACAATGAGAAAGATATAATGAGGAATAATGCTGCACAGAAATAGAGAAAGTTAGAAACACAGATGTGAGAAAGAACAAGGGCCTGAAATATCAAACTGTCTAACCTAAGAGGTGATCATTTCCTCTCACATTTTCTTTCAAATATTTACTGATATTGGGGCAGCTAGGTGGTGTAGTGGATAAAGCACTGGCCTTGGAGTCAGGAGTACCTGGGTTCAAATCCGGTCTCAGACACTTAATAATTGCCTAGCTGTGTGGCCTTGGGCAAGCCACTTAACCGCATTTGCCTTGCAAAAACCTAAAAAATAAATAAATAAATAAATAAATAAATAAATAAATAAATAAATAAATATTTACTGATATGTTTTGGTTTTATATCACCTTCATTTCCCAGGATACACTGGGATACACATTCACAGAAAAAGCTATCCCATATAACAAATAAAAAGGAGGTGAGGTACATTCATGTTATTCAAGGCTGACTTAGTCATTAAAATTATACTTCAGTTTTAAATTAATTTAATATTACATTCAATTTTAATATTTTTGATGTAACTGTTAATATTCCTTCCATTTATATTTTGAAGTCACTCTATAGATCATTTTCAAGATTCTACTGTAGTTACCTATATCACTACTTACCTATATCATTCAGTCTATGTTACTCAAATGTCTTCATAATTAATGTCTTTTATAGTACATTAATATTCTACCACATTTGTCTACTATAATTATTTAGCTATTCTCTAGTTAATAAGCATCTACTTAGTTTCCAGTTATTTGTTACTAACAAAAAGTTATTTCTGTCTTTACTAGGCCTTTCTTTGTCCTCTCTGGGCAGCTGTGAGAGTTCTGGGCCAAAGAGTTTTTCTTAATCTTTATTTTCCCCTTATTCACTGACTTTTCTTATTGCTTACAAATAGATATCAACCTATCCTTTTAAAACTTTCATTTGATCCCTCAAACTATTGTCCCCTATCTCTCTCTCCCCTCTTCATTCAAACTTCTGTGTGTGTGTGGGGGGGGAATCTATCTCTACTCCTTGTTTCCATATTCTCACCTCATAATTTTCAATCTCTTTCAATTGGGTTTCTGAAACTCATCACTCAATTAAAACTGTTTTCTACAAGGTTACCAGTAATCACTTAATTGCCAATAATACCATTTTCTCAATATTTATCTTTTTTGAAATCTTTTTTAACATATGATACTCCCAATTAGTCTTACTCTTGCCTGGACTCATGACACTGTCCCTTCTTTGTTCTCCTACCTGTCTAGTTGGTCCTTCTCAATACCCTCTGTAAGATTATCATCCTTGTCCCACATCCTATTTGTGTCGTGAATTTATCACAGGGATCTTTTCTCATATCTTTATACACTTCTCTGTATTGGGTGAACTCATCAGCTCAAATAGGTTTAACTATCACCTCTATGCAAAGAATTCCAAGGTCTCTTTATCTAGATGTTAGAGGGCTTTCCTTAGCTCCAAACCATCACCAACTACCAAAGAAAGCATTTCCAACTGAATATTTTGGAGGTATTTCAAGTACAATACTTTCAAAACAAACCTCACTCTTTCCTTCAAACTCTCTCTTCCTAACTTTCTTTTGTCTATTGGGACACCACTAGACTTCCAGTCATCCAAATTCTCAAACTAAGCAACATCTTTCATTCTTCCCTATTCCTTCTCTTCATACAATCAGTATCTTATCAATTTTATTTCCACAATATATCTTCATATATTCATCTTTTGTCTTCCCACATTCTTGGTTCTATCTCTCATCATCTTTTGCCTGGACTATTACAATAATCTAATTCGTCTCCCTGCATCCACTATTTACTCATCTAACATCCTCCATACTGCTGAGGAAAAGCGGGAATGAAAGTTTCCTGGACTATATATTAAAGTGCAAAGTTCAGAACACAGACAAAAGAGGAAGAAGATTGGTGTGTTGGCCTCAGTCCCTCCCATGCATCTAAAAAGTACCTAATAAATATTTGTTTAATTCAAGCCACACAGAATCTTCACTAAAATTGCTGTAGGCAGAGTATGCCTATCTATTCCCACCCCAAGAAGGAAGCAGACAGAAAAGAATGCTAAACTGACAAGTAGAAAAAAATGAAAGCCAAAAGGAAGAGAATAAACATAACAGAGATCTGTAGTATCAAGGACTGCAGAATAGGTCAGAACAGAGGTGAAAGGAAGTAAAAAGCCACAATATGGATGGTCATTTCTTTCACTGATACTGAGTTGTAGACATTATGGAAGTGGAGGGAAGGGGAAAGGCAAAATGGTGTCAATTATAGGCTCCAGTGGAAAGGGGCCTAAAGCAATGGAATATTGCATATGCTATCAGACATTGTCTAATGGGATGATTTTTCTGAACAATTTTGTTTTGTTTTGTCTTTAAATCCGCTACAAAGAAAAGTTTTCTTTGTAGGAGAGACAGCTATTTAGATATGAATATAAAAACAAAAAACAGCAATATGTTTTTAAAAATTATTTTCATAGTTACAAAATTATCATGAACAAGTATGGCTCCAAAGAAGAGATGTAAGACAATCAACACCACTCTACTGAAGTAGAGGAAAAGTCCACAGGTGTGGCAATATTGCATATATTTTCAAACTTTTTAAATGTATTTTTGGTTGAACTGATTTTTTTGTTTCTTCTTCCTCTTTTCTTTTATAATAATAATATTGAGATATATGAGATGGATTTCTGGAGAGATAATGAGAGAAATTCTGGAGTCAATATTAAAAAAATTAATTAAGATTTATTTTAAAAATTAAAAAATCTAAAAAATTCTATCCATAAGATTTATTTTTTTTCACCACGAACTTATATTTTGCTCTTCAGGAAAGCCAAGTTTCTCTTCTATGAATTCGCTGATATTGAAATGGGCAGAAGGGAAAAACAAATACCAGGGATAAAGGTTGTGTGGCTATGTTACTACTATTTTCTGGGGGGTTTTTGTAGTTTAAAATAAAACCTTTTCCATGTATAAGGTCATTATTAGCCTGAGCGCTTGCAGGGGAGCTGAAGGCCCTTTGCAGGAAGGTCTAAGAGGCCTTACAGGGAAACAAGACAGCCAATAGTATTCCTAGAATGTCCTTGGATGTGGGGAAACAAACCAAAAAGATTTTTGCCATACCCAAAATTGTACCCAGGTTCTCATATGCTCCAAAATGGATTATGAAAGCAATACTAAAACCTTAAATCTTTCACAATTCCTTGTATTATATGGAATAAAAGATATATCTTAATGTATAAAACATATCTTTGTAACTCTCCTAGCACCCAGCACAGCAATTTGAACATAGCAGCTGCTTGATAAATGACTGTCATAGAGTGAATAAAATATTGATAGTGTACAAAAAGCTCTTTAACATAACGCCCAAGCAGCAGCTATATAGCCCTCCCCCCCAAAAAAAGACCTCAGCCTATTTCAAGACTCTTGTTTCTCATATGGTGCTACCCAAAAGTATGCTAAAAAAAGAAAAAAGAAAAAAAAATCTTTAACACCACCAACTCTCTCCCTTGAAGACACAGGAGTAATTCATCCGAAGGGCTCAGGTTTTCAGAGGGCAGTGTTTTAAAAGCTCTCTCCCAAGGGCCATTTTTAGATTTTGCTGAATACACTTCACTGAGCTATTTAGGTCTTTGCAGTCTCTGTCCTTAACAAGGAGGAACCAGAAAAATCAAGGGCCCCATACCTCAAATGAAGAGGAAAAAATGAAACAATCCCTTTGTCCACTTCGGTGTCCACACCATCTTCTCTCCCTTCTCTCCCCCGACCCCCAAGTATCTGCCCTGTCTCCCCCACACCACTATCTTCCTCTCTCCTCCTCTTCCCTTTTTCTCTCCCCTCCCCCACTCCTCTTCCCCTCCCCCCGTCTCTGCCCTCCCGGGGGAGGGGCGCGCCCGCGCCCTGCGCATGCGTCCTGGGCCCCTCGCGGCGCGGACGCGGCGGGGCTCCCCTTGACGGGCATCTTCTCCGCGCACCCCCTCCCCTCCCCCTCGCTCCTCGGACTGTGACCTTGCCCGCTGCCAGGGCAGAGGCGCGGCTGAGGGAGAAGGCGCGGGCGTCCTACCCTGCACTCTGCCGAACACCTCGTAGTCCACAGACTTGAGGGTCCTGGCGCTCGACATGGCGGCGGCCCGTCCGAGATGCCGCGGCAGGAGCCGGGACACTGAGGCCGGCAGGAAGGGGAGGGGAGGAGGGGAGCCGCCGGCCCGGCCCGTGCTCCCGCGCGCCCCCTGCGGCCGGTCGGGGACGGGACGGCGCGGGCAACGCTTCCGGGAAAAGCGGAGCGGCCGGGCGGCGCCTGCTGCGCGAGGAGGGCAACGAGCGTAAGGCACCGAGGCGGCCCCCGCTGCTTCGTTTTATTAACAGGATTCAAACGCATCAAACCTCCATTATCCGTAGAATGCCGGGAAATATACCCCGAAAAGCCAAAGGTCATGGAATTTAAAAAGATACACTTGGTAACTACGGTAAACAAAGAAACAAGTTCAAGCAAAGTGTTGCCTCTGGTCCAAGAGGGTAAAGTTAGGAAAAGCTTTTCGGAAGACAAAATTCTAACGGGTGAATACAACCTGTTAGTGTGTATTCTTCGTATTTTAAAATGTAGAATTATAACTCCCATTCAATAAGGTTGCAATTCCCTAACAACTCATGCTAAAATGACCCCTACTGACAAGGATCTTGGGGTTAAGAATGGGGACCGGGCGGCCCAGGAGTCAGGAGGACCTGGGCCACGCTGACCTAGCTGTGTGGCCTTGGGAAAGCCACTTACCCCCATTGCCTTGCAAAAAAAAAGAAAAAAAAACTTTAAAAAAAAGAATGGGGGCCAGGAGAGGAAGGAGGGGAGAATATAGATATATAAAAGGCAATGGGGGGAGGAAAGTGGTGAGGGTATAGAAAAGCCTCATGAAAAAGAAGGTGCTTCAGTTGACCCTTGAAGGAGGAATTCAGCAATTGCTGAGAGAGAAGAGGGAATGCAGGCATGATTAGCCAACACAAAGGCATGGAAATGAGAGATGGAATACTATATAATGCTTAGAAGCCTCGTTTGGCTTAATGTGCTGGAAATATCACACATCTAATAGGCAAGGTCTTTTTACTCTTAAAAACTAATGGATTTTCATTATCTTCATAATTCTATTTCAAAAATTTCCCTCCCAATCTTTTCAGTCTTCTTCCCCCTCCCAAAAGAAGTCATCTTTGAAATAAACCACATTTCTCATATTAGGAATCATCAAATTAAATTTACAAACATTCAGAATTTGAGAGACGGAAGGAACCTCAATAAACATCTGGTTTAACTCATATATAAAAAGGAATCCTTCGCTAAAATACAGTTTATAGCCTCTGCTTGAAGACCTTGAAAGAAGGGCAACCTACCATTTCTTGAGGCAGCCCATTATACTTTTAGACAGTTCAATTTGGCTTTTAAATTTTTTTAATTATATAAATATTTTCTTTTACAATTACATACAGTGATGGGTTCTACCAATCACTTTTTTGCAAGGTTTTTGATTTTACAATTTTTGTCTCCCCCACTTTCCCATCAAAAGGTAATTGGATAAAGTCTTTACATTTGCTTCCATGATATCCATAGATCAAGATTGAAAGTGTTGAGAGGAGAAACATCCAAAAGGAGAAAGAAAACATTAGACACAACAAAATTATGTAATATATAAGGCAACTTTTAAAAGTTGAAGATATTAATCTTTGGTCTTCCTTTAAACCCCACAGTTCCTTCCCTGGATGCAGGTAGTGTTCTCCTAAAATTGTCCCTGATTGTTGCACTGATGGAGTGAGCAGGTCCACCAAAGTTGATCATCACCCCCATGTTGCTGTTAAGGTGTATAATATTCAGGTTCTGCTCATCTCATTCAGCATCAATTCATGCAAGTCTTTCCAGGCTTTTCTGAAATTCCATCCCTCATGATTTCTTTTAGAAAAATAGTGTTCCATCACATACATTTGCCACAATTTGTTCAACCATTCCCCAATTGATGGGCATCCCCTTGATTTCCAATTCTTTGCTATGAATATTTTTGTACATGTGGGATTTTTACCCTTTTCGTGATCTCTTCAAGGTATAGACCTAATAGAGGTATTGCTAGAGCAAAGAGTATACACATTTCTATTGCCCTTTGGACATAATTCCAAATTGCTCTCCAGAAAGGCTGGATCAGTTCACAGCATCAATAATGCATTAGTATCCCACATTTCCCACATCCTCTCCAACAATGATCAGCCCGGGTTTTCCAAATCAGTCATGCTGGAGCTCTCCCATTCACCCACCATGCACACAGCACCCACTTCTGCAGCTGTTCTCAGGCCAGCCCTCCCCCAGGGCTCACCCTGCTGCCCCTGCACTGGGTCTCTGCTCTCGGACCCTGGCTTGCCCACACTTCCCTGTGACAGACCATGCTGGGAGATGTTCCCTTCAGTTCTTCTTTAGGTTCTGTGGATCCATAATCTATTAAGACGCTTGATTCATGTTGGTTCTAAGGGAAAGCCAGGAGAGCTTAAAACAGTGCCTGTAAGTAAGTTTTGGGGAATAAGGTGTAAGAGTACTGGAAAGGTAAGAAAGGGGTAGGTTATGAAGGATTTTGAATACCATACAGAGCATTTTGCATTTGCTCTGTAGGCAAATAGAAAATACTGGAGTTTATTGAGTGGAAAGGGTAACATGATAGGACTGTGTTTGCCATTTTCTTTTCCAACTCATTAGGCAAGCAGAGTTAAGTGGCCTGTCCAAGATCACACAGTGTTTGAGGTCAATTTGAACTCAGACCATCCCAACTTGACCCAGTGTTCTATCTGCTTTACCACCTAGCCCATGTAATTGAGTTCCTTAAAATAATTAGACCTTTGGAAAGGAAAGGCTCTTATTGTTTTCCTCCAGTTTGATTAAGTATTGATAAGATTTTCCTTATTCAGCTAAGTCTGAAAGGGCTTAAAACTGTAGAAGTATTTATCTTAATGTTTAAAGAGAAAAAGGGAGGCCTTAATATGCTTACATGTTAATTATAAAATTATTAGCACAGTGCTGTCTTGAGATCTGCCATCCTGAGGTTGAATTGTCAATCTTTGAAGCCTTCTCTTTAGCTAGCTCTGAATCTATCTGATTGCATTATTATCTCATCTAGACAAGATGAGAATAATTTAAGACAAGAATAATTTAAGATAATTTATCAAAAATCTGTACTAAAAATTAAGATAAACAATATTTTATTCTTTTATGGTTGTTGTTCAATCATTTCAGTCTTGTCTAACTCTTCATGTTCCCATTTGGGATTTTCTTGTCAAAAATGTAGTTATTTCTTTCTCCAGCTCATTTTATAGATAAGGAAATTGAAATAAAGTTAAATGACTTGCTCAGGATCCCTCAGCAATAAGTATCTGAGGTCACATTTGAACACAGGAAGATGAGGCTTCCTGACTTAAGGCAGGCCTAGCACTCTATCCACTTGTTCCTAGTTGCCCCTGTTGCATAATTTTTTAGTATAAAACCCTGATATCATATAGCCTATAAGATAGCTATTTCCTCCATATCTAATTTATACAGGTATTCTATTGTATTTATTGCCAACTTACAAGCATCTATTGATTTGATAGCCCAAAACTTAACTATTAAAGATGTTCCAAAGAAAGAAAACATTGTGCATTATGTTCACTTTTAGAATTCACACTCATCTTTATGGATTAATTTCTCTCTACCCTCACTATACTGTAAGAAGGCCATTTTCCAAGAAATGGTTGGAGCAGAAATCAGGAAAAGGAAAGAACAAATATGGAAAGCCAAAATTTCTTATACTTTCCTAGGAAAAAAGAAATAAGGATTAGAGACCTTATGAGTGAAACAAGCCAAAAGTTGGCCACAAAATTATAAGATTAGAGTTTTTGAAATTGCACTTGTAAGCTCATGCAATTGGTTTTAAATATAGACTTATATTGCTTTCTGTAAAGGGGTGAGGGAGAGAACAGAGGGAGGGGAAAAAATGTAAAACTCAAAACCTTGCAAAAAAATGGAAAAGTAAAATATTCAAATTAAAAAAATCATGCCAAAATACTACTCATCTTCTCATATAAGTTATTTGTACCCTAAATTTTGGGTTTTTTTGATACAACCATACTATTTTGTTGAAATTATGAGAGCAAGTAGAGCAAAGAATCAGCCTGCAGGCTATCATTTTTGTTTTCCACAACATCTTTAGAAAATGCACGTACCCTTTATGGTAACAGAGACTCCTGGAGGAACAAGTATCTTGCAGAATCCGGTTCAGCAAATATTTCAGTAACTTGGACAACCTTCAGTAGATCAGTATTATGCTATTGAAACCATCCTCTGATCAGTTAGCTAACTGAAAAATTATGGAGACTAGAAAATGTACTAATAGCCTGTGGTTCTACATCCTGAAGCAGGGAAAAGAAAATGTTTAAAGTATGCCACCAATGATACACTTACCCAGCCACCTGCTGGTACTAAATTCAAAGCCATTCCCAATGTAGTGGTAAGTCACTTGGCCAATTTCTTAGACCACAGTCCAGGAAACTCCTAGATGTTGTATGTACTACAAAGCTTCTCAAACATTTTAGAATGACACACCAGTGGTCAGTGTTTTGGGTAATATGACTCAGAGTGAGAGCAACCTTCTACAGCTTTTTAAGGATTCTCTTCAGCATCACATGCTTATTCTCAAAACAAGGAATGGGTAAAAATGATTTCATAGCAGCCCACCAATATAGACAGTCAACAGTCTACCTCTGCTAGTCTCTGTAGTACACAGAAGTTCATTCAATGTATGATACTCTTATTTAATTTCAGCATATAGAAAATGAAATGATTGGACAAGTTGATAACTAAGAAGCTTCTTATCATATGAGTTTCTTCTGTTCTTGAAGTCACAGGATCAACTCAAAAGTTAGGTATTTTTAAAGGCAGTTTGCCTCCAAAGTGGTGTTTGGTATAACTTTAATTTTTTTCATAAAGTTCATGCTTTGTATATAATATTCAGAATTTTCAACTGTGTAAAAAATAACAGACATAGCATTTTAAGGTTTACAGAATATTTTATATATAATTATCTCATTTAAGCTCCATAGTACAGTAAATAATACTGGTGTTATCCTCATTTGACAGAGAAGACAGATTTTCAGAGTTTAAATGATTTTCTAGTAGTTTCATGGCTAATAAGTATTAGAAGTAAGATACAGACCTTTGATTCCAAGGTCAGCCTTTATACAATATTCTACAATACCTTTTATCTTAGTTTTATTTCACAATAAAAACTTGAATTAGAATACTACTTAGTTGAAGAAAATTCTTGAATCACCCTGCCTTCCATAATTTTGTTTTAACAAAAACCTAGATCAGGTCTAAAATAATTTAGATTTTTATATAGGATCAATTGAAAAGTCAGCTTTTGGTGTTTAAAAAATTACATTATTTTAAATGTGAGTGTGTTCCTCTTTTTTTATTTATTTTTATTAAAGATATTATTTAAGTTTTACAATTTTCCCCCAATCTTGCTTCCCTCCCCCCCCACCCCACCCCCACAGAAAGCACACTGTCAGGCCTTACTTTGTTTCCATGTTGTACCTTGATCCAAATTGGGTATGAGGAGAGAGAAATCATATCCTTAAAGAGAAGAGAAGTCTAAGAGGTAACAAGATAAGACAATAAGCTATCTGTTTTTTTTCTTAATTAAAGGGAATAGTCCTTGCACTTTGTTCAAACTCCACAGCTCCTTATCTGGATACAGATGGTACTCTTCTTTGCAGACAGCCCAAAATTGTTCCCGATTGTTGCCCTGATGGAATGAGCAAGTCCTTCAAGGTTGAACATAACTCCCATGTTGCTGTTAGGGTGTACAGTGTTTTTCTGGTTCTGCTCATCTCACTCAGCATCAGTTCATGCAAATCCCTCCAGGTTTCCCTGAAATCCCATCCCTCCTGGTTTCTAATAGAAAAATAGTGTTCCATGACATACATATACCACAGTTTGCTAAGCCATTCCCCAATTGAAGGGCATTTACTGGATTTCCAATTCTTTGCCACCACAAACAGGGCTGCTATAAATATTTTTGTACAAGTAATGTTTTTACCCTTTTTTCCTCATCTCTTCAGGGTATAGACCCAGTAGTGGTATTGCTGGGTCAAAGGGTATGCACATTTTTGTTTCCCTTTAGGCATAGTTCCAAATAGCTCTCTAGAAGGGTTGGATGAGTTCACAGCTCCACCAACAGTGTAATAGTGTCCCAGATTTCCCACATCCCTTCCAACAATGATCATTATCCTTCCTGGTCATACTGGCCAATCTGAGAGGCATGAGGTGCTACCTCAGAGGAGTTTTAATTTGCATTTCTCTAATAATGATTTAGAGCATTTTTTCATATGGCTATGGATTACTTTGATCTCCTCATCTGTAAATTGCCTTTGCATATCCTTTGACCATTTGTCAGTTGGGGAATGGCTTTTTGTTTTAAAAATATGACTCAGTTCTCTGTATATTTTAGAAATATGAGTCCTTTGTCAGTCAGAATAATTAGTTGTAAAGATTGTTTCCCAATTTACTACATTTCTTTTGATCTTGGCTACATTGGTTTTATCTGTGCAAAAGCTTTTTAATTTAATGTAATCGAAATCATCTAATTGGTTTCGGTGATATTCTCCAGCACTTCCTTAGTCATAAACTGTTCCCCTTTCCATAGATCTGACAGGTAGACTAGTCCTTGATCTTCTAATTTGCTTATAGTATTGTTTTTTATGTCTATGTCCTGTAACCATTTGGATCTTATCTTGGTAAAGGGTGTGAGGTGTTGGTCTAATCTAAGTTTCTTCCATACTAGCTTCCAATTATCCCAGCAATTTTTATCAAAGAGGGAGTTTTTATCCCAATGGCCGGACTCTTTGGGTTTATCAAACAGCAGATTACTATAATCATCTCCTGCTTTTACACCTAGTCTATTCCACTGGTCCACCACTCTATTTCTTAGCCAATGCCAAACAGTTTTGATGACTGATGCTTTATAATATAATTTTAGATCGGGTAGGGCTAAGCCACCTTCTTTTGCACTTTTTTTCATTAAGCTCCTGGCAATTCTTGACTTTTTATTTCTCCATATGAATTTACTTACAATTTTTTCTAACTTGTTGAAGCAATTTTTTGGAATTTTGATTGGTAGGGCACTAAACAGATAGTTTAGTTTTGGTAGAATTGTCATTTTTATTATATTAGCTCTACCTATCCATGAGCAGTTGATATTTCCCCATTTATTTAAATCTAATTTAATTTGTGTGAGAAGTGTTTTATAATTGTTTCAAAAAGATTCTGAGTCTGTCTTGGCAAATAGACTCCCAAATATTTTATAGTGTCTGAGGTTACTTTGAATGGGATTTCTCTTTCTAGCTCTTCCTGCTGTTTCTTGCTAGACATATATAGAAAAGTTGAGGATTTATGAGGGTTTATTTTATAATCTGCAACTTTGCTAGAATTGCTAATTGTTTCCAGTAGTTTTTTAGATGATTTCTTGGGATTCTCTAGGTAGACCATCATGTCATCTGCAAAGAGTGAGAGTTTTGCCTCTTGCTTCCCAATTCTAATTCCTTTAATTGCTTTTTCTTCTCTAATTGCTGATGCTAACATTTCTAATACAATATTAAATAGTAGTGGTGGTAATGGGCACCCTTGTTTCACCCCTGATCTTAGTGGGAATGCCTCTAGCCTCTCCCCATTGAATATAATGCTAGTTGATGGTTTCAGATAGATACTGCTAATTATTTTAAGGAACAGTCCATTTATTCCTACACTCTAGTGTTTTTAATAGGAATGGATGCTGTATTTTGTCAAAAGCTTTTTCAGCATCTATTGATATGATCATATGATTTCTGATAGGTTTGTTGTTGATATGATTGAGTATACTAACAGTTTTCCTAATATTGAACCAACCCTGCATTCCTGGAATAAATCCTACTTGATTATAATGTATTATCCTAGTGATGACTTGTTGTAATCATTTTGCTATTATTTAGGATTTTTGCATCTATATTCATCAGGGAAATAGGTCTATAATTTTCATTCTCTGTTTTAACTCTTCCTGGTTTAGGTAACAGTACCATATTGGTTTCATAGAAAGAGTTAGGCAGAGTTCCATCTTTCCCTATTTTTCCGAAGAGTTTATATAAGATTGGAACCAATTGTTCCTTAAATGTTTGGTAGAATTCACTTGTGAATCCATCAGGCCCTGGAGATTTTTTTTTTATGGAGTTCAGTAATGGTTTGTTGAATTTCTTTTTCTGAGATAGGACTGTTTAAGTATTTAATCTCTTCTTCATTTAACCTGGGCAACTTATATTTTTGTAAACATTCATCCATTTCACTTGGATTATCAAATTTATTGGCATAGAGTTGGGCAAAATAATTTCGAATTATTACTTTAATTTCCTCCTCATTGGTGGTGAGTTCACCTTTTTCATTTATGATACTAGCAATTTGGCTTTCTTCTTTCTTTTTTTTAATCAAATTGACCAGAGGTTTATCAATTTTATTGGTTTTTTCATAATACTAACTTTTGGTTTTATTTATTAATTCAATAGATTTTTGCTTTCGATTTTATTAATTTCTCCTTTAATTTTTGAATTTCTAATGTAGTATTTAATTGGGGATTTTTGATTTGTTCTTTCTCTAATTTTTTTAGTTGCATGTTTAGTTCATTGATTTCCTCTTTCTCCAATTTATTCATGTAAGCATTTAGAACTATAATATATCCCCTGAGAGTCGCTTTGAATGAATCCCATAGGTTTTGGTATGTTGTTTCATTATTATCATTATCTAGGATAAAATGGTAAATTATTTCTATAATTTGTTTTTTGGTCCACTCATTTTTTTTAAAATGAGGTTATTCAGTTTCCAATTTGTTCTGGGTCTATATCTCCTTGGCCCAGTATTGCATATGACTTTTATTGCATTGTGATCTGAGAAAGATGTATTCACTATTTCTGCCTTTCTGCAGTTGATCATTAGGTTTTTATGTCCTAGTACATGGTCAATTTTTGTATAAGTTCCATGTACTGCAGAGAAAAGCTATATTCCTTTCTATCCCCATTCAGTTTCCTCCATAAGTCTACCATATCTAATTTTTCTAATAGTCTATTTACCTCCTTAAGTTATTTCTTGTTTATTTTATGATTCGATTTATCTAGATCTGAGAGCCAGAGGTTGAGGTCTCCCACTAGTAGAGTTTTGCTATCTATGTCTTCCTGTAGTTCTTTCACCTTCTCCTCTAAGAATCTGGGTGCTGTCTCACTGGATGCATATATATTCAATATTAAAATGACTTTATTGTCTATGGTACCTTTTAGGAGGATAAAGTTTCCTTCCTTATCTCTTTTGACGCCATCTATTTTTTTGCTGCTGCTTTGTCTGAGATAAGGATTGCTACTCCTGCTTTTTTTTTACTTCAGCTGAAGCAAAATATATTTTGCTCCAACCTTTTACCTTTACTCTATATGTATCTCTCTGCTTCAAATGAGTTTCTTGTAAGCAGCATATTGTAGGATTCTGGTTTTTAATCCACTCTGCTATTCGCTTACATTTTAAGGGAGAGTTCATCCCATTCATATTCAAGGTTATGATTACTAATTCTTTATTGCCCTCTGTGCTATCTTCCCTCTGTTTGTATTTTTCCCCCCTTTCTCCCCCCTTATCTATATTCCCCAGTATTTTGTTTCTGAATACCACCCCCTTCAGTGTTTGTGCCCCTATATCACACCCTCCCCTTTCCCATTTTCCCTTTTCCCTTCCCTTCCTTTTGTTATTTCCCCTTCCCCCCCCCACTCTCCTTCCCTTTCTCCATTCCCCCTCCCCTTTTCCCCATTTCCCCTTTTAATACTTGAAAGATTAGATTGTTTTATAAGTTAACTGAGTATGTGTAGGTTGACTTTAAGCCAAGTCTGATGAGAAGAAGATTCAGGTGTTTTTCATCTGCTCCCTTCTTCCCCTCTATTACCATAGGTTTTTTGTACATCTTAGTGTAATGAGATTTACCCCATTCACTCTCCTCCTTCCTCCAGTCTCTTTCCTGTCCCCCTTTTTAAGGAGGTAGAAAATAGAAAATTCTGAGTGTCTGTTCCTTCTAATTCAGTATATTCTATCGAATAGAGTCAAAATTCCTGAGAGTTATTAGGGTCTTTCTCCCAAGTGGGGTTAAAACCAGTTACATCTCTTTAGATAGTCTCATGGATAGGTCATGAATGGCCATCATTTCTGGCTAGGTATATTCTCTCTGTTAGAGTTGCAATTCTCAAGATTTATGAGAATCTTCCCCCCCCCCCCATGCTGGGATATATCCTGTTTCAACTTACTGGATTGCATTTTTTTTTCCTTTTGCCGCCACCTTTTTTTTTTTTTTAACCTTTTCATGTGTCTCTTGAACCTCCTGTTTGATGTCCAAATTTTCTGTTTAGCTCTGGTCTTTTCATCAGAAATTTTTGGAATTCTTCCATTTCGTTAAATGTCCATCTTTTTCCCCTGGAAGAGAAGGCTCAGCTTTGCAGGAAAGTAGATTCTTGGCTGCATTCCAGGCTCCCTTGCTCTTCGAAATATCTCATTCCAGGCCCTTCGATCCCTTAATGTTGATGCAGCCAGGTCCTGCATGATCCTTACTGTGGCTCGACATTTAAATTGTTTCTTTCTGGCTGCTTGTAGGATTTTCTCTTTTATCTGATAGTTCTGGAATTTGGCCACAACATTCCTTGGCATTTTCATTTTAGGATCTTTTTCTGGTGGGGATCGATGTACTCTTTCAATAACTACTTTGCCCTCCAATTCCATGATATCAGGGCAGTTTTCCATCACTAGATCCTGTAATATTAAGTCCAGGCTTTTTTTCTCTTCAGTGTTTTCAGGAAGTCCTATAATTTTCAGGTTGCCCTTCCTTGATCTATTCTCAAGGTCAGTGGTTTTGTTGATGAGGTATTTTACATTTGCTTCTATTTTTTCTATTTTTTTGATTTTGTTTAACTGACTCTTGCTGTCTCATGGAGTCATTAGTTTCTGTAGACTCCATTATTTTTGGTGGGGAGGAGTTTTCTTCAACAACATTTTGCAACTCCTTTTCCAATTGGTCAATTCTACTTTTGAAAGAGCTTTCCATTTGACCAATTGAGGTTTTAAGAGAATTAATTTCTTTTTGCATTTGCTCATTTGAGGATCTGAGAGAATTATTCTCATTTTGTAATTGTCCAATTGATGATCTGAGAGATTTATTCTCCTTTTGTGTTTGTCCAGTTGTACTTTCTAAGGTTTTGTTTTCTTGTTGCAAGGTATTAATTGTCTCTCCCAAATTTTTAAGCTCCTTCCTTATATCTTCAAGGAAGTCTTTCTGTGCTGGAGACCAGATTGTATTCTCCTCAGAGGTTCCAGATCTCTCTGACTTGGGGTGTTTCCCTTCCAGGAATTTTTCTATGGATCCACCTTTCCACTGACCCTTCTTCATTATGCTAAGACCTTGAGGTGGGGGGAGGGGGCTGGTTCACCTGGGCTTGGGATTGCTAAAGGCTTACTGAGTGCAGTTTCTGTTGCTGGCCAGTAGGAGGTGCTGGTTGCCCTCTCTGGAGTGTCTGTGACCTTGGTTGGGAGGCCTTCTCCCTTTGCCTGAAGGGAAGAGTTGGAGCTATTGAATTCTTTTGCCTTCAAACAATGGTGGGCTTTACCCTGGCCTGAGGTCATTCCTCAGCTGGGCTGGTTCTTCTGCTCACACACCTGCGCCTGAGGCAGAAGTAGTTTGCATTTGTTTGGGAAGAGGCCTCTGTGCAATGGATGCATGGACTCATAATTTCTCAGACCCTAGGAGCCTAGGGATGGTGTCTTCAGCTCTCCTGCACCAGAACTCTCCCCCCAGCCTGGTCCCCAAGCGCCAGGGAGACAGGACCAACACCAGCGCCTCTGCTTCCCCGCGGACCCAAGCCCCTTTCGTCCAGCCCCACCTCTGATCCATCAGGTCTGGCTCTCGGGCCCTCAGACTCCCAGTTCCAATTCAGCTGTTAATCTGGCTGATCTGGAGCTGATGCTCCCCCTGAGGCCAGATTCACCTGCCCAAATTCCACCAAAGCTGCTGCGGGAGACAAATACTGAGGTAGATGTTCTTTCTCCTGGCTTTTATTTCTGGGTTTTGTGGGTCGGATTTCTTTTAAGATGTTTGTTTCATGTGATAGATGGGGAAGAGATCAGGAGAGTTTAGAACTGTGCCTGTCTTCTCTCTGCCATCTTGGCCAGAAGTCCATGAGCATGTTTCTATTAGGGTATGTTTGAACTTTTCATTGGTAGAGTATTTTTTCTTAATCTTTCTGTAGGTTCTCTTCCTATTCCCTAGCCCAATCCTGACTTTTGTAACAGTATAATTAAAACAAAACAACTCATTGACCATATCTGATAACAAATACCTCATTCCCTATCTATAGCCTATAGTCTACCATTTCTTTCCTAATTAAATTGGGATGATAAGCAATTTGAAATAGATTATACATGTGCAATCATGAAGATCATTTCCATATTAGACATTTTATAGGAGAATATTTAAATAAAAAAAGAAAAACATAAGCATTCTTCAGTTTATATTGTAACAACATATGTTCTTCCTCTGGAGGCAAATAGCATACTTCATTTATCATGTGTCCTTTGGGATTGTCTTGGATTGTTATATTGCTAAGAATAGTGAAGTCATTCACAGTTCTTCCTTGTAAAATATTGTTATAACTTTGGATAGTGTTCTAGTTCTGCTAACTTCACTTTGAATCAGTTCATGTAAGTCTTTCCAAACTTTTTCTGGAATCCTACAAAAAAAGGGAAAGAGGACCTATTTAGCAAACATATTTATAGTTCTTTTTTTGGTAGCTAAAAATTGGAAATTAAAGGATGTCCATCAACTAAGAAATGGCTAAATAAACTAAGGTATATGATTGTGATGGAATATTGTGCTATAAGAAATGATAAACTGGATGATTTTCAGATATAGACTTAGCAATAATATTGCTGGATTAAAGTGTCTGCAATTTTTTAGCCTTTTTATGCATAGTTGTAAATTGCTCTCCAGAATGGTTGAATAAGTTCACTCCACTAATAATACATTGTTGGAGCAGTTGGGTGGCACAGTGGATTGAGCACCAGCCATGCAATCAGGAAAACCTGAGTTCAAATCCAGCCTCAGAAACTTAATAATTACCTAGCTGGATGACCTTGGCCAAGTCACTACACCCCACTGTCTCGCAAAAACCAAAAAAAATATAGTGCGTTATTGTCGCACTTTTCCTATATCCCTTCTAACATTTATAATTTTCATTTTCTATAATATTAGTGTGAGATGGTCTCAGAATTGCTTTGATTTGCATTTCTCTAATCAATAGTAATTTTATTTTATATTCATCTAAGGCACATAAATCTTTTCAGTGATTCTCTAAATTTAAAAATTTGACAACTCTGTGTTTTACAAAATTAATGTTATACTGTTTTCTGTCAATTTGTAACAGTTTATAGCAACACAAAAGTTTAAAGAACCTATTGATACTAAAGTTTTCTCTGATTTAGAAAAATAACTTCTTTCTATAGAAAATTTGAAGCTAAATTCTTCACAGGGCAACTAGGTGGCACAGTGGACAGAGTACTGGCCCTGGACTCAGGATGGCCTGAGTTCAAACCTGGCCTCAGACATTTAATGATTACTTAGTTGGATGACTTTGAGCAAGTCATCTAACCCCATTGCCATAAATAAAAAAAAAAATATCTTCATGGAAAACCATTAATTCAAGAAGCAGTCAGATAGAATTCTGGGTCTGAAATCAGGAAGATTCCTTTTTTCTGAGTTCAAATCTTACCTCAGATACTTACTATATGACCCTAGGCAAGTCATTTAACTCTTTATACAGTTCCTTATCTGTAAAATGAGCTTCTGCAAAGAAACCATAAAATGGGGTCATAGAGAGTCAGACACAAATGAAAAAGAATTTAACCAACAATGAGCAGAGTGATTGATAGTGGTACTTTTAAAAATTGATAGTTGTTTCCTAAATAAAATGAAAATAAAATGTTACCTTTAAGATAGGGGTACATTGGGGAAGAAAAGCATACTCAGCTTTTAATTGTATATATTTAAATGTCTATGTCAAGATGAAATCAATATTTTTTCTAAATTTGAAAATAAAAACAGAGAATCTCGGATTGAAAGGAACCTCAAAGCCATCTAGTTTAACTCACAAGTAGATACCAAGCCTTTGCTTAAAGACTACAAAAGTAGAGGTGGCTAGGTAGTGCAGTGGATAGAGCACCAGCCCTGGAGTCAGTAGCTGAGTTCAAATCTGGCCTCAGACACTTAATAATTACCTAGCTATTGTGGGCTTGGGCAAGCCACTTAACCCCATTTGCCTTGCAAAAAACCTAAAAAACCCCCAAAAATAAAGACTACAAAAGTGGCAAAATTTACTGAATTCTAATACAGTTCATTTCACTTTTGTATAGCTCTCTTGTTGCTCGGTCATCTCCAACTCTTTGTGACCCTGGAGTGATTTGGTCATTTCCTTCTCCAGCTTATTTTATAGAGGAGAAAAATTAGGCAAACAGTTAAATTCTTGCATAGGGTCACACAGCTTGGAAGTGACTGAGGTCTGATTTGAACCTTGGTCTTCCTGACTCCAGGCCCCAACTTTATGCACTGGAGCTACCTAGCTGCCCACAAACTCTATTAGTGAATAAATTTTTTCTAAAGTCAAACAGAAATATGCCTCTTTGCAACTTCGATTTATTGTCTTTATTATCCCTTTAGAGCAAAACAGAATAATCTAATCCTTATTCCAAGTGACAGCACTTTAAATATTTGAAGATAGTATCCTCATACTGCATGGTAGCAGGAAGAACAATGGCTATGGTCTCAGGGTACTTGGGTTCAAATGCCACTACTGAAGCTTATTACCTGTGTGATCTTGAACAAATCAACTTCCCTTGGCCTCCAATCTCCTTATCTGTAATATGAAGTAACATGTAGGTGCTGGTTTAGATGGTCTCACTGGTCCCTTCGTATTCTAAATCTAAAGGTACGATTGAAAAAAAGATTCTATTTGAGTGTGAAATTGCCTCACTCCCAGTTGATCACAGAAGGCCCAGACATCTCAATTGAATAAATCAATCAATCAAAAGTAGTTTGGGCATGATTAAGTCCTTAATGCAATTGAAAGGCTTTTAGGAACTTTTGGTCACTGGATGAATGTAAATGATGTCATGGAGGGAAATGATTAATTAAAGAAAATGCCATCCCCATAGCGCTATGTATAAAAATACATAGTTGGTGCAGTGGATAGAGCACTAGCCCTGGAGTCAGGAGGATGAGAGTTCAAATCCAGCCTAAGACACTTGATACTTACTAGCTATGTGACCTCAGGCAAGTCATTTAACCATGATTGTCTCATCTACAGTCATCTTGATTCATATCTGGTCCCTGGACCCAGATGACTCTATAGAAGAAACTAAGGTTGGTGACTTTGCACAGCATCCCCTCACTCAAATCCAATTCATACGTATGTCATGGCATCACTTCCCGGATGATCTTCTAGCATGAAGGACAAACATTATGTATAAAATTTTTAGCAGTCTACTTCGGAGCTAGTCAATGGACTGGTTAGCAAATCCAGAGTTTTTTGGGTTATTTCTTTCTCTCTCTCTCTCTCTCTCTCTCTCTCTCTCTCTCTCTCTCACACACACAACACACACACACACACACAACACACACACAACACACACAACACACATGCACAACACACACACACACACACACACACACACACACACACACACACATACACACTTCAGCTAACTGACCAAGTGACAATCTTGTTAACTTCAAAAGGTTGGAAGGGTTCTAGAACATAGAACCCTATATTAGAAATATCTTGAGAGTAAAAGTGGATGATAATATCTTTATAGGAAGCTTAGGGAGACATTAAATACAAACCAAATATACTGAGGAAAGGCAGCTTCAGTTCTCTAAAAGACATTGACCCTATGGGCTCAGCAGAAGGCTATAACTAAGGAAGCAATCCTTGAAGGATCAAGGAAAAGGATCAAGAGGATCAAGGAAAGACTACAGGTCTCTTTATACATGATTAGGTAAGTAAGCAAGCATAAGAACATCTTTGCATTCTCTAAGGACTGAAATCAGGCAGGAACAACTTTCCTGCTTCTAAGACTGGCCCCACATCGACCAGTACCCCATTACACATACATCTTTAATTTTTAAAAATAACAGAATTTTCTGGTCTATTGCTGCCACCTACCAACTGTTCAAAGAAAGGCAAATAACATTTTGATATAGAGTCTTTCAAGAGTATCCGTGCAGATAACTTACCTGTCATATTTGTTTTTAATTCTCAACTGCATCTTGTTTATTTTATCTTTAGTGTTACTAGAACAAATCTGCACCAACAGTAGAATTTGCTATAATTTGACTCATTAAAATTATATTGCATTGGGGCATCTAGGAGGCACGGTGGATAGCCTATCAGCCCTGGAGTCAGGAAGACCTGATATTCCAGCTTCAGACATTTAATACTTACCTGGTTGTGTGACCTTGGGCAAGTCACTTAACCCATTGCCTCACAAAAACCAAAACCAAACAAACATAATGTTTTATTACATGCTTACAATATAGATAATACTGTTGGATACTATATAGATTGGGTAGCCTCAGGGGATAGTAATAAAGGAAAATATAAAAAATAAGAGTCACTGTTAATAGGGTATATTTTAAATTTTAAAAGAAACCCACATCTTTGAAGTGTTCTAAAACCTTTATTTAGCAGTAGTTAAATTTTTTATAATACTTGTTAACTTATGAGAATAATTATAACATTTTGTAGGTGCTACTTAAGCATTCCTCAGCTATGTACTAGTTTAGTGTGTATGTGTATGCCTACACACACACATTTGTATATTTTATATGAGTATATAATTACCACAAGATTCAATGCACTCCAATTAAGTACACAGTCTTGTAGACTTGAAATGCACAAAACCTCTTTTTTATATATTGTTTAATATTTACAATATACACATGTGCAATTTAATTTCTCCAGTGGTATGTATCAATGGAACTTTCCCTGCCATATTTCTAACCTACTTTTAGTTGCTTAATGACCTTCACACTGGTCTCAAATTTTCTTTTGATCCCATCTACCTACTCTGTATGGACTTTACTTTTCATCCTGATGAAACACAGGTCCTCTGACTAAATCTAGCCCACTTTCCCTCTTTTATTTATCTCCAAACTTTTCATATCTGCTGGCTGCTTTCCTAATAAAATACACTCATGTCTCCCTATCCTCAAAAAGTCCTTCCTGAATTTTTTTATCCCCATTATCATCCTATATCTTTCCTGCCTTTTGTGTTTAAGCATCTCTACAATAGATGCTTCCACTTTTCCCTCTCATTCATTTCTTAGATGTCTTAAAACTGGCTTCCACCCTCATTATTCTACTAAAATTGCTCTATCAAAATTAACAATGATCTCTTTTTTTTAAGAAAGATTTTATTTTGAGTTCTACAATTTTTCTCCTAATCTTGCTTCCCTCCCCCACCCCCCACAGAAAGCAGTATTACATGGTATACATTGATCTAAGTTGAATGTGATGAGAGAGAAATCATATCCTTAAGGAAGAAATATAAAGTATAAGAGATAACAAGATCAGACAATAAGATATCAGGTTTTTTCCCCCCTAAATTAAAGGTCATAGTCTCTGGTCTTTGTTTAAACTTCACAATTCTTTCTCTGGATACAGATCATATTCTCCATTGCAGATAGCCCAAATTTGTCTCTGATTGTTGCAGTGATGGAATGAGCGAGTTCTTCAAGGTTGAACAGCATCCCCATGTTGCTGTTAGGGTGTACAGTGTTTTTCTGTTTCTGCTCATCTCACTCAGCATCAGTTCATGCAAATCCCTCCAGGCTTCCCTGAATTCCCATCCCTCCTGGTTTCTAATAGAACAATAGTGTTCCATGATATACCTATACCACAGTTTGTTAAGCCATTCCCCAAATGAAGGACATTTACTTAATTTCCATTTTTTTTTAGGTTTTTGCAAGGCAAATGGGGTTAAGTGGCTTGCCTAAGGTCCCACAGCTAGGTAATTATTAAATGTTTGAGATCAGATTTGAACTCAGGTACTCTTGATTCCAGGGCCAGTGCTCTATCCACTGTACCACCTAGCTGTCCCCTTAATTTCCAATTCTTTGCCACCACAAAGCAATGATCTCTTAATTGCTAAATCCAATGACTTTCTCAATCAGCCCTTCTTAACTTCTCTGAAGACTTTGACATTATCATTCAGACCCTTGTACTTGAAACTTTATCCTCTCTAGATTTTTGTGACACTCCTTCCTCCAAGTTCCCATCCTTTCTATCTGACCACTCCTTTTCACTTCCTTTTGCTGGATCTTCATCCAGGTCATACCTACTAACCCTGACTGTAGGGCTCTGTGCTAAGCAATCTTCTTATTTTGCTATTTCACTTAGTGATCTCAACAGCTCGTGTGGACTCAAATTTCTCTTTGTTAATGATTCTCAAATCTACTTAGCCTATTCCAATCTTTCATCTAATGTCTAGTCTCACATCTTCATCTTCTTATTAGACATCTTGAACTAGATAGACTAGAACTAGATATAGTATAGCTTTCTAAAACTCAATTTGTCTAAAACAACTCAAAATTGAAGGAACTCCTTCCTCCCACCTTTCTAGTCTGTTTATACCGTATACAATTCCTCTTTCCTATTCCCCGCATACTCTTTGATTCAGTGACATTGAGCTCCTTACTATTTCATGAATGCAACACTTCATTCCTGACCTCCAAACATTTTTAGACTGTCCCAGTGTCTGACTCTTCCTTCTTATATCCACCTCCTGATTTTCTTCAACTCCCAGCTAAAAATCCACCTCAATCTAATCTTTCCAGTTGTCTCTTCTCTAACTCTTTTGTAGTTTCTTTTCTTTCCCCTTAATGTCAATATTCTCAAAAGATCATTTCTTTGCCCTTTCTTATTATACACTTTCTTAGAAATCTTGTGGTTTCAGTTATCTTCTCTATACAGATGATTCTCAAATCATTTAGCCATTCTTCTGAACTTTAGATCTACGTTTCAAACTACCTATTGAATATTATTTCTTAATATCCCACTTTTAAACTAAAAAATTCTATTGCCTTAATTCAATCAGTAACAGACAAAAGTATAGAGAAAATGATTAATTTGGAATCTGAGCACTTATGTTCAAATCCTAGTTCTGTTACTACTAACTCTGGGCAAATGTCTTATCTGTGTTGAACTCAGTTTTCTCATTTATAAAATGAGGATATTAAAACTTTGAGGTCCCTCTTCATTTTCAAAGAGGATCAATGACATCATGTTAATGTCTTGACTTGTGGGTACATTGGATTTAAATGAGGCAGAGTAGCATGAAGTCTCATTCTCTCTTCCAGACTCAGTGAAGTTCACTGACAAGACAAAAGTCAAATAATAGTCCAAGATGTTGTAGATGACCTTGGTGTGTCGTCAGTGTCTGACCACATTGTATTCTAAGTGTTCCATAGAATCTACTTCAACTGCCTTCATGACTGTTGGAATAAATTGTTCTTATTTGCCCATTTTGCCAGGGAAAACCTTCACATACTTCCATAATTAACCAGAAGGTTTGATTCCCATCCATTACCCTCATTCTGATTTACCCCATCTACTGAGACAATTTGTGCTGTGCACAAATCAGTTTCTTGGAGCCACAGGTGAGAGAGAGTTAGGTGACAGGTAGATACCAAAAGGTGTCTTTGAAAAGGGCTTGTATGGTCCTCCTTGAACACCCCTTACATCCTGCTATTTATGACCTGTATTCAAAATGTTAGTGTTTTCTTTGATTTGTCTTTTTTCACTCACTTCCCACATCTAATCATTGTTACATTGTTATTTGCTAAATTGCTAACATTGTTAAATTCTGTCATTTCTATCTCTGCAAACTTTTTTAGCCTTCATTAACACAGTATAACACCCTAGTATAGACCATCTACACTACCCACCTAGACTGTGTTGCAGTTATCGTGTACCTACCTATCCTGCTTTCATTCTTGCTCACTTCTAGTTCATTCTTCAGAATACTACCAGATGAGTTTTTCTTATGTGCAGGATCCAACCACATCACTTTTCTGTTTAAAAACCTTCATTGGGGGGTGGCTAGGTGGTGCAGTGGATAGAGCACCTGCCTTGGAGTCGAGTACCTGAGTTCAAGTCTGGCCTCAGACACTTAATAATTACTTAGCCGTGTGGCCTTGGGCAAGCTACTTAACCCATTGCTTTGAAAAATCTAAAAAAAAAAAACCTTCATTGGATTGCTGTTATCTAATATATAAAATTTAAACACTTTAGTCTGCAAGACTTTTCAAAATAACAGATTATTTTGATGGTGCAGTTTATATGTCAGTGTAATTTATCAGTTGTTATCTTAAAAGACAAATTAATTCTAGCGCTTATCCACTTTCTGGTACCACTTTACTTTTCTGACCTCATCTACAGTTTCTCCATCTTTATCATCTACACTTTAGTTATAATGAATGATTCATATCTTCCATACTTGTCTCATACTAACCCTTTCTTCAAACTTTTTTCATTCTGTTCTCTATATCATTCCTTCTGTTGAAATTCTGTATCCTTTAAGACCTAGATAAAATACTTTCCCAAAGACTTTCCAATTCTTTTTTTAAGAAAGATTTTATTTTGAGTTTTATAATTTTTCCCCTAATCTTGCTTCCCTCCCCAACCCCCCCCCCAGAAGGCAGTTTGTTAGTCTTTATATTATTCCCATAGTATACATTGATCTAAGTTGAATGTGATAAGAGAGAAATCATATCCTTTGTTAAAACTCCACAATTCTTTCTCTGGATGCAGATAGCATTCTCATCGCAGATATCCCAATATAGTGCCTGATTATTGCACCGATGGAATGAGCAAGTCCATTAAACTTGATCATCACCCCCATGTTGCTCTTAGGGTATACATTGTTTTTCTGGTTCTGCTCATCTTGCTCAGCATCAGTTCATGTAAATCCTTCCAGGCTTCCCTGAATTCCCATCCCTCCTGGTTTCTAATAGGACAATAGTGTTCCATAACATACATATACCACAGTTTGTTAAGCCATTCCCCAATTGAAGGACATTTACTTAATTTCCAATGCTTTGCTACCACAAACAGGGCTGCTATGAATAGTTTTGTACAAGTGAGGTTTTTACCCTTTTTTCATAATCTCTTCAGGGTATAGACCAAGTAGTGGTATTGCTAGATCAAAGGGTATGTCCATTTTTGTTGCTCTTTGGGTGTAATTCCAAATTGCTCTCCAGAAAGGTTGGATGAGTTCACAGCTCCACCAACAATGTATTACTGTCCCAGATTTCCCATATCCCTTCCAACATTGATCATTGTCCTTTCTGGTCATAATGGCAGTCTGAGAGGTGTGAGGTGGTACCTCAGAGATGCTTTAATTTGCATTTCTCTAATAAGTAATGATTTAGAGCAATTTTTCATATGACTATGGATTTCTGTGATTTCCTCATCTGTAAATTGCCTTTGCATATCCTTTGATCATTTGTCAATTTGGGAATGGCTTGTTTTTTTGAAAATTTGACTCAGTTCTTTGCATATTTTAGAAATGAGTCCTTTGTCAGAAATACTAGTTGTAAAAATTGTTTCCCAATTTACTACATTTCTTTTGATGTTAGTTACAGTGGTTTTGTCTGTGCAAAAGCTTTTTAATTTAATGTAATCAAAATTATCTAGTTTGCTTTTAATGATGTTCTCCATCTCTTCCTTGGTCATAAACTGCTTCCCTTTCCATAGATCTGACAGGTAAACTACTTCTTGATCTTCTAGTTTGCTTATAATATTGTTTTTTTTTACATCTAAATCCTATATCCATTTTGATCTTATCTAGGTAAAGGTTGTGAGGTGTTGCTCTAATCCAAGTTTCTTCCATACTAACTTCCAATTTTCCCAACAGTTTTTTATCGAAGAGAGTTTTTATTCCAATAGCTGGACTCTTTATGTTTATCCAACAGCAGATTGCTATAAGCATTTCCTGCTATTGTACCTAGTCTATTCCACTGATCCACCACTGTTTCTTAGCCAGTACCAGACAGCTTTGATGACTGATGCTTTATAATATAATTTTAGATTTGGTAAGGCTAAGTCATCTTCTTTTGCACTTTTTTTCATTGAATCCATGTAGATTCTTGATTTTTTTATTTCTCCATATGAATTTACTTACAGTTTTTTTCTAACTCATTAAAGTAATTTTTTGGAATTTTGATTGGTAGGGTACTAAACAGGTAGTTTAGTTTTGATAGAATTTGTCATTTTTATTATATTAACTTGACCTATCCATGAGCAGTTGATGTTTGCCCAGTTATTTAAATCTGATTTTATTTGTGTGAGGACTTTCCAATTCTTGATGATCCTTCTTTTATGGGTCAGGAGTTTAGGACATTGTGGGACAGAGTGGAGAAATGAAGTACAATTTTAAAGGTGTTCTCTGTAATATGAGATTTCCTCTCTAGCAAGTTTTTGCAGTTCTATAAGGCATCTCAAAATATTAGTTAGAGGCAACATATGTCAGTTGGTGATTTGAGAAGGAACCATGAGTATTCAACAATTGAAATGAAAGTGCTGAACTTGTTTATTTCTATGAGAACTGGGAGTGGACAGGAGAGATTTAGAGTGAGTAGGTTGCAATTACTTGTTTGGGACTGACTAGAACCAGTTTGTTTTATTTATGGGTGTGAGGCTTAATAGCTGAAGCATTGTGTTTGAGTCTTTAAAAGAATAGAGTAGCTCTGCTGTGTTCAGGAATGCCCTGATAAGAAAAGAAAAGGGAGGAAGATGGTGATCAGGTTGCCAGTAAATCCTTGTCTCCATTTACATTTAGTCTAAGAAGTACATTGTGATAAAAGTCTATTAAAATATAGTCTATTGGGTGGCTAGTGGTGCAGTGAATGGAGCACTGGCCCTGGAGTCAGGAGTACCTGAGTTCAAATCTGACCTCAGACACTTAATAATTACCTAGCTGTGTGGCTTTAGGCAAGCCACTTAACCCCATTGCCTTGCAAAAACCTAAAAAAAAAAAATATAGCCTATCCCAAACAGAAGTGAACGTAGGCTTCTGAGCTCCTTTCTGAGATCTGTTTCAAAGATTATTAATAGGTTACTATGTGACCTAAGACACTGGTTTACATTATCATCTAACTGTATAGTTGTATATTTGTTCAAATCCTTTTTTAAAGTTTGAGATCCATTCAGTGGTCTGAGAGAGTCACAAAGTAATCTTGATATTTCTCCCAATATGTTATTTTGCCCATAAGAAGAACTTTGATGTTACTTGTGTTGTCTAGACACTTCAATAAGATGGAATGTTTTTCAGCTTCTTTATTCACTTGAACACCAGTTAGGAAAATGTCCTTTAAAAGAAGATTAAAATTAAGAGTAATTTTTTAAATTCCCTCCAAGGAAACAGATTCAAAATAAATTGACTTACTGCATCTATTTCTTATGTAATGTATAGAAAACATTCCATTATAATTAATTTGGAGAGATTATCCAATTTTTTTATTGAAATAGAATTCTGTTGGAATTCTACAGTTAGAAAACTTTATAACAAAGTAATCTTTGTTACTAGAACTATTTGTCCTTATATTTTGATCTATATTTTTAAAACATCATAACTGCATTTCTATGAAGAATTTGTTTTAAAAATAAGAGAATTTTTTCATGGTGCAATTTATATCCCTGTATAATTTATCAGTTGTCATCTTTAAAGACAATTATCCCAGAGTTTATGCCTCTCTTTATGTATCATTCAATATTAGTTTCCTTATCTGTGCTAATACAGTTAATGCTTTCCTTTTATTTAGATAGTTATAATTTTTAAAGTGCTTTGACATGTAGTAATCTCATTTGATTTTTCTCAACAGTTCTACAAAGTACGAAGGACTGATATACATCTCCATTTTAGATGAGGAAACAACCCTAGAGGTTGATATACCTAAAAATCATTTAACTAATTAATGACAGTCAAGATGAAAACCTGAGATTAGAAATTCAGCCCCAGGCTATTTGTACTAACCTGCTTTTTTTATATTATTGCAGTATATGCAATTTAATGAAACCAAAATTATAGCCTGTAATTACAACTAAAATTACTCACCTCTCAACTTTTAGCTCTAAGCAAACAAATAACTCTTAAAGAATTATTTTAAGAAAGAAATAGGAGACCTGAAAGACCCAACATCAGGACCCCACTTAGCATCCTTCATTGACATTTCAACTGAAGCTGCTAGAATCTAAGAAAATTTAAGAAAAGTAACCTGCCCAATTTCAGTTTGTGAATGATGTGCTGCAATAAAGTATCCAGATATCAGATCAGATGTTTCTATGTAGATGAAAATCAATATTTTTATAAAAACCAAGTAGGAAGTCCAGTAACACTAGAGAAGAGCAGGGACTGAGAATCAGTCACCAATTACTACATGACTTTAGGGAAGTGATTTGATCTCTCTGGACTTCAGACTGCATCTTTAAAATGAAGAAAAGAATTAAAGGTCCTTCCCTACTTTATGAAATAAAACCACTGACACTGAGCACAGGTAAAATATGTATAGCAATTCATCAGTGCCTGGCAACAAATAAGTGCTTAATAAATTCCTGTTGACGTAGCAGCATGGTGCTATGGAAAGAGTGCTAAATTTGAAATGATGATATTTGAGTTTAGATCCCCATCTCTACCTCTGATGATTTCTATGATCAATGACAAGTTATAGGTAAGATGAAAGATTTAGACTAGATGACCTATATGGTTCTTTTCAGTTCTAAATGTATGATTATATAATCAAATAGCAAAAAGGTTAGTGTAATATTGAAATAAATGGACCTTAAGTCTTGGGTCACCTCTCAGCTCACATGTAGGTCTCCCTCAGGAAGGATATCTCATGTTTAAGGGATACCTTATAATGTTTGTCCTTTATTTTCTTTTTCTTATTTTTTTTTGTTTTTGCAAGACAATGGGGTTAAGTGACTTGCCCATGGTCACACAGTTATTTATCTGATTTGAATTCAGGTCCTTCTGACTCCAGTATTCTATCCACTGCATCACCTAGCTGTCCCCCTGTTCTTTATTTTCAAAGAAGAACATGACATGAATGTGAAAATGATGCCATGTCAAGCATGTGAATTGGATTTGAGTGAGGGAGTATTGTGCTAAGTAACCAGCCTCACTTTCTCCTCTGAAATCATCTGGGTCCAGTAGCCAGATATAGATCAAGATGACTGGAGATAGCCCTAGATGTGAGGCAATCAGGATTAAGTGACTTGCCCAAGATCATACAGGTAATAAGGTCTGATTTGAACTCAGGTCCTCCTAACTTCAGGGTCAAGGCTTTACCTATTGCACCATCTACTTGCCTTCAAGGAATACCATGGATCCAAAAAGACTTAAAAGTTAAAATTCCCTGCCATTCTGGTGCTACTTCCTTTAGTACTGAGTCCACTATCCCATAAATATAATCACCATCAGTAGGAAAAGTGAATACTTTGCAAAGGGGAATATTTGCAAAAGGACACACTGTGAATGGAATATGTGTGATTGTAGATATAAGGGCAACTCACACCCCTAAACTCTAGGGCAGATGCTGTAGTCTGGTGATGTTATCATCCTACCAGATTGTCTCAACCCACCCTTCCTACCAGATTGTCTCAACCAGATGCTACTCCAATGAACATGTGGTCCCTTAACATATACTCCTCCAGGGAGAGGACAACCTAGCAGGACTAACTACATTCCTAACCTTTCATATATTTACATTCATTCAAAAATTAAAGAGACTTCGAGCTCAACTTTATCCTTTTAAAGGATTAAGACATCTTTGGCATTCAGTAACTTAGAGGTTAAAAGGAATAAAAGAAGTGAATAGATTGCATAATTTTCCCCCTTAGCTTTCAGTGTTTTGGAAGGATCTTTTATTCCTGTGATCAATTTAATTCAACAGACATTTTGTAAGTATCTACAATGTTTAAAACTCTGTTCAGGGTCCTAGAGATAAAAGATCAAATAAATGGGAGAGTGAGATATGGTTCAATAAATACATAGATTAAAACAAAGTATATGTATTGCATTTGTTTAAAGATTCATATTGTGTATTATTTCAAGAGAGATTTATATTTTGCTGTAGAGACAATAAGAAGCCTTTGAAGAATAATGGAATGACCTAATTCGATCTGTGTTTTGGGAATGCCAGTGTGGCAGTTTTATGGAAGATAGATTGTATATGGGACAGATTAGTTGGGAGGCTATTTAATATTCCAGGCAAGAAGTAATGAGAGCCTGAATTAAGGTGGAAACTGTATGAATAGAGAGAAGGGGATGGCTATAAGAGATGCAATGGAAATGCTGGTGAAGAGAGATTTAACTAATCTTATGGCAGAACTCCAATAACTCCTTTCTTGACAATCAGGCAGAACCAGGGACTGGATATCTATCCCTATGTTCTTGCTGCAACAAACCAAAAACATACATTGCTCCACCCTAGGAAAGATAATTTATCCAGCATTGAACTGTGCCAAAACAGAGCCAATCTGGTTCATGGTGAGTACTTCAGATATGATTTCTTTATTTCTAACCATTTTGGCTCAAGACTCCCAACACCTGTTTTGATAATCAGACAAGATCAGGAATTAAATGTCTATCCTGCCATTCTGCAAGCAAGCTTCCCCCCATCTCCCCATTCTTACCTCTTTCTCAAGAACAGATAAGCAAATTAACATTACCCATGATAAACTTTTGTCCTAAAGTCTCACTCTGGATCCAAAAATTGCCTAAAGTTCTCTTCCCTGACCCTATTCTCATCAACTTCATGCCTATTCAAATCAACCAAATTCCTCCACTGTCCCTATTACATTCTTTACCTTTCCAATATTCTTCTAGAACTCCTTTTTTCAGAAATTACTTTATATTCTATATTAACTTATTCATTTTGTATTAATATATATTATGACTACATTTTATCCCTCCCCCAATATAATGTAAGTTCTTTGAAGACAGGAACTATTTCATTTTTGACTTTGTATCCCCAGTTCCTGACATGGAGTAGGCATTTAATAAATACTTTTTTTTTAGTTTAATTGAAGTGGAGTCAACTCCAAAGGGACAAATAGTTGATAGTAAAGCTTGTGCCCTCAACAGAAATGGGGAAGTTTAGGGGAAGTGAGGGTTTGGCAGAAAATACAATGTTTTTGCAATATTTCTTTAAAGTTGAATATGGAAAATCTATATGGAAATTTCTAGCAGTCAGTCAACAAACACTTATTAAGTTCTACTATTATTAGGAAATATACTAAAGCACTAGGAATATAAAGAAAAGCAAAAACCAATTCTTTTTCTTGAGAGGTTCACTAATGGAGGAGACAAAATGCAAACAACTGTGCAAACAAGATATAGACAAATCTTGGAGATTTGAAGGTTTAGCTCCAGACCACCAAATAAAGAAAAATGTCACTTTTATATAAAGTGGGTCACAAAATTTTTATGGTCTGAAGGGCATATGAAATTTCATACTATGCTGTAATCTATTAATTATGCAATAGTATTATGTCTAAAAATCAATTTACATACTTTGAACATACTTTATTGGAAAAATGTACCAACTATCAACTGAGCCTTCAACCAATCATAAACTTTTTGCTTTTAGAGGGTCTTGCCTCAATGTCAATTACTACTGACAAATCAAGTTGGTGGTTGCTGAAGATTTGGGTGATTGTAAGAATTTCTTAAAATAAGACAACAATGGGGTTTGCCATGCTAATTTCATAAAGATTTCTCTGCACCTTGCAATGCTGTATGACAGCATTTTATGTTGTACAACTTCTTTCAAAATGGGAGTCAAATTCTACCACGACTTTATCAACTAAGAATAATGTAATATTTTTCAGTATTGTTCTATCTTGGGGTATAGGGAGGCCCAAGAAAAAGAAGAGAGAAAGATAAGGGAATAGCTGGTTAGTGGAGCTCACAAAACACTCACTTATCATTTTAGTTCTCTCTGTCATATGAGCATGGTTCATGGTATCCCAAAACAATTAAAATGGTAATATCAAATATCACTAATCACAAATAACCACTAAATGGAAAAAATGAAAAAGTTTGAAATATGGTGTGAATTGGGTTCAATAAGGTTAAACTATTTATTTCTTATAAATGAAAACATTATCATTATGTTAGTTTAAAGGGAAGATTGGAGCTGAGTTGTTTATGATGAACTGATTCTAAAAAAAGTAAAATTGGGTTAAAAAAGGTAAAAAGGAGCAATTATCTTGTAAAAATGGTTGTGGAATAAAGAATTGATATAGAGGAAACAGGTGGGAGTGGAGGGCTGATAATGTTGGAATCTTTCTTCCAATCAATCCCAGTCGATCTTGGAGAAGAAACATATATATTTGGAGTAGTGTAAATGTCTTCTTGTGAGAAGTGAGAGAATTGGGGACAAGGATGAGAGGGACTTTTAGAAGGGTGTGTAGATAGGAGAAAATAAAGGAAAGACTTAGAGGGATGGGTAAAATAAGGATAGGAGGGTAAGGGTAGAAGATAAAGTAAAAGGACTAGGGTTAAAAAAGAGAGAGCGAGAAAGACAATAGTAAGTAAAAATAAGAGAGAAGGAAAGTCACAAAAAAATTATAACTTTGAATGTTAATGGGATGAACTCACCCTTAAAAGAAAATGGAATAGCAGAATGGATCAAAAATCAGAATCTAACTATGTGTTGTTTACAAAAAACACATTTAAGAATTAGAGTTACTCACAGAGTTAAAATGGATGGTTAGAGTAGAATTTATTGTGCTTCAGTTAATGTGAAAAAGGCAGGGGTAGTAAATATGATCTCAAAGTTAAAATTAAAATAAATTTAATTAAAAGAGATAAAAGTGTATCTATGTTTTGATAAAAGGTATCATAGACAATGAAGCAATATCAATACTGAACCCATAAGCACCAAACACTATTAGCATCTAAATTGTTAAAAGAAAAGTTAAATGAATTACCGGTAGAAATAGGTAGTAGTACTATAATGGGCAGGGGGGGAGATGTAAGCTTTGCCTCTCAGAACTAGATTAAATTTAACCAAAAAATAAATAAGAAAGAAGTCAAAGAATTGAATAGAATTTTTAGGTAAGCCATATATAATAGATATCTGGAGAGAATTAAATAGAAATATAAAGTAATACATCTTTTTTCTCAGTTGTTAGTGATACCTTTCTAAAAGATTGACCATATATTAGGTAAAAGTTTTATAGTTAAAAGCAGAAATATTAAAAGTATCCTTTTCAAATCACAATGGAAATTGTATTAACAAAAAACTACAGAAACATAGACTGAAAACTAATTGCTGTAATGTAATCTTAAAAAATGAGTGGGTTAAAGAACAAATCATAGAAACAACAATTTCATTGATAGGGATAACTAGGTAGGCAGTAAATAGAACACCAACCCTTGGGACAGGAGGACCTGAGTTCAAATCAGCTTCAGATATACCAGCTGTGTAACTTTGGGCAAGTCACTTAACCCCAATTGTCTCACTAAAAATAAATAAGTAAATAATCATTGAAGAGAATGACAATAATGAGACAATATATCAAAACCTATGGGATACAGAAAAATCAATGATCAGGGGATAATTTATATCTCTTAATTTCATATCAATAAAATAAAGAAAGAACTACAAAGTAGTATGGAAGAAATTGAATAACGACCAATATCTTAAACCATTTACCAAAATAAGGTCAGAATGGATACATGACCTAGATATAAAGAGAGATATTACAAGACAATTTGAAGAACATAGAACATATTATTTATCAGACTTGTGGATAGGTGAAGAATTTATTAATGAATAAGAAAGATCAGAGTGAAGTATAAAATGGATAATTTTGATTACATTAATTTCATATTTCAACTATATACTTTGTCAACTCTTTAAGAATACAAGTCATTCCCAATTGATAAATGATCAAAGGATTTGAATAACAGTTTACCAATGAAGAAGTAAAAATAATTTATAGTCACATGAAAAATAGTGCTCTAAATCATTATTGAGAAATCCAAATTAAAACACTTTAGAATATCATTTAAGTTCTATCAGATTGACTAAAATGATTGAAGGGAAAAGTAACAAGTGTTAGAAGGGATGGGGAAAATGGAACACTAAATCATAGTTGGTGAAATTATGGACTAATCTAACCCTTTTGGAGAGAATCTGGAATTATGTCTGAAGAGTTATTAAACTGACACTATTCTTTGTACTTACAATACAATTACTAGTTCTCTTTAAGGGAAAAGGAAAATAATCTATATATTTCATGGTGACAAAGAATTAGAAATTGTGGTATTGCCCATCAGTTAGGAAATGGCTGATTAAGTTGTATATGATTGTGATGGAATAGTACTGTGCTATAAGAAATGATCTGTTTAATTAAAGCTTCTCTGAGGTACCATCTCACACCTCTCAGATTGGCCAATATGACCAGGAAGGATAATGATCATTGTTGGAAGGGTTGTGGGAAATCTGGGACACTATTACACTGTTGATGGAGCTGTGAACTCATCTAACCCTTCTGGAGAGCTATTTGGAACTATGCCCAAAGGGCAACAAAAATGTGCACACCCTTTGACCCAGCAATACCACTACTGGGTCTATACCCTGAAGAGATGATGAAAAAGGGTAAAAACATTACTTGTACAAAAATATTTATAGCAGCCCTGTTTGTGGTGGCAAAGAATTGGAAATCAAGTAAATGTCCTTCAATTGGGGAATGGCTTAGCAAACTGTGGTATATGTATGTCATGAAACACTATTCTTTTTTTTTTTTAGATTTTTTGTAAGGCAAACGGGGTTAAGTGGCTTGCCTAAGGCCACACAGCTAGGTAATTAAGTGTCTGAGACCGGATTTGAACCCAGGTACTCCTGACTCCAGGGCCGGTGCTTTATCCACTATGCCACCTAGTCATCCCAACACTATTGTTCTATTAGAAACCAGGAGGGACAGGATTTCAGGTAAGCCTGGAGGGATTTGCATGAACTGATGCTGAGTGAGATGAGCGGAACCGGAAAAACACTGTACACCTTAACAGCAACATGGGAGTGATGTTCAACCTTGAAGGACTTGTTCATTCCATCAGTGCAACAATCAGGAACAATTTTGGGCTGTCTGCAAAGGAGAGTGCCATCTGTATCCAGATAAGGAGCTGTGGAGTTTGAACAAAGTTCAAGGACTATTCCCTTTAATTTAGAAAAAAATCAGATATCTTATTGTTTGATCTTGTCACCTCTTAGACTTCTCTTCTTTTCTTTAAGGATATGATTTCTCTCTCATCACACCCAATTTGGATCAAGGTACAACATGGAAATAAAGTAACGACTGACAGAGTGATTTCTGGGGGGGGGGAGGGAAGCAAGATGGGGGGAAAAATTGTAAAACTCAAATAATATCTTTAATAAAAATTAATTTAAAAAAAGAAATAATCTACTTGATGATAGAATAACATGGATTGAGTTACTTGAGGTAAAGAAGAGCAAAATGAGCAGAACCAAGAGAATTATATATATATATATATATATATATATATATATATATATATATATATACAGTAATAACAATATTGTTTTAAGAACAACTTTGAGAATCTTCTGGGAATAGAGTCAAGATAGTGGTGTGAAACAAGGAAGCTCCCAGAGCTTTTCTTGAAACAAATTTAAATGAAGCCTCAAAACAGATCCCACCAAAAAAAGTCAAACAATTTCTTAACTCAAGATATTGTGGAGGTACTTAAAGGTCTGTCTCATGTGGATAAAAGGGGAATATTATTGCTCAGCAAAGGAGGGAGAACTGGAAAGCCAGAAGAAGGCTCTTAGCCACCACACAGTTCAGGTCTGGGCTCAGCAAACCATCAGTGAAGCAAGACAGCAGTGAGGGTCCCAACACCAGCTTGAAAGAGAAAGTTCAAGCTCCAGGAATACTTGTGCAACAGGAGGGACTGGATTGGGTTACCTAGTGCAGGGAAACTGCTAGCAATTGCAATACCACAGGAACCAGACCCCAGCATCAGCACAAAAAGTTTGGAAATGTGCCCCTTTGCCCTAGGAGCAGAGTCAACTATCACAAAGAGCAAAAACCCCAAAAAGTGCTAACCATAAAAAGCTCCTATCCTGATAGGGATGATAAACACCATCAGAATAGGAAAGTAGTAACAAAATGGTTAGATGTGCTCAAATCCAAAAAGACCTCTTGGAAGAACTCAAAAAGGATTTTAAAAACTAAAGAAAAGAGGAAGAAGGAAAAATGGGGGAAAATGAGAGTCATGCAGAATTATGAAAAATTGAACAATAACTTTAAAAGTAAAATTGGTCAAATAGAACAAGAAATCAACTCCTCTAAAAGTAAAATTAACCAACTGGAAAAGGAAACACAAAAGTCAACTGTAGAAAACAAAACCCTAAAACTTGGAATTGTACAAATGAAAACTCATGACTCTATGAGACTCTAAGAGTTCATCAAATAAAACCAAAAGAATGAAAAAAAAGAAGAAAATGTAAACTGTTTCTTAAGGGAAATGACCAACCTGGAAAATAGATCCAGAAGAAATAATTTACAAATACTGGCAAACCTGAAAACCATAATCATAAAAAGACCCTGGAAAATATTGTGTAGGAAATTATCATGAAAAACTGCTTTAATATCCTAGAACAAGAAGATAAAATAATTCTTGAAAGAATCCTTCAGTCATCCTCAGAAAGAGATCCCAAAATGAAAACTATAAGAAACATTGTTGTCAACTTTCAGAATTCTCAACTAAAAGAAGCAATTTAAATACCAGGACCTACAGTCAACAAAAAACCAACTACCCTGTAAAATTTGGCATATTCTTTCAGGGGAAAAGTTGGATTTTCAACAAAATAAGACTTTCAAATTTATCTGATAAAAGGACCAGAAGTGAACAGAAAATTTTATCTTTAAATATGGCTCAAGAGATGCATGAAAAGGTAAATGGAAAGAAAGTTGTTAGTCAACAAGAACAACTTTGAGTAACTAAGTCATTTTGACTATTACAAATATTCAAATTAACTATAAAGGTCATATGAAGAATGATATCTGCATTCAGAGAAAGGACTGATAAATAGAAGTAGGTAAAGAATTTGTAAATACTATCTATCTATAAATAGATAAATATATATATGTTATTTATATATTTACATTTTGGGGTCAATAGTAGGCATCTCTGGGGTGGGGGAGGGAAGGAAGAAAAAAGAAATTTACATGATAGCATTATTAAATATTTTAGAAGAATAGCAAGTTATAGGCAATAGATTTTCAGTTTCATGTACAACCATTTTTTATTATGCTATATTTTAGAAATGCTTATTTTTATCCATAAATTGATAATAAAAGTTTTTTAAAAATCAAATATTTATGGAAATTACCAAAATGTGACACAGAGCACACATACTGTTAGAAAAATGACAGCAGAAGACTTGTTTAATCAGGATTACCACAAAACTTCAATTTGTAATTTTTTTAAATTAATAAACTATGGAAGCACTTTAAAATAAAATACACCTTTGTGTGTATGTATGGACACACATATATATGAGAATGTGTGTATATAGGTATATATACCAAATAGTTATTAATGTGACAATGAAGTTCAAGCAAAAGATTAAACTTCAACATATAAATTTGGGACATATCCAAGATAACAATTGAACCCAAAGAACTTAATGAGATAAACAAGAGAAAGAGCAAAGAATAATGGATGCATAACAGCTCAGAGAGATGCCCACAGTTAATAGGATAGAGGATAATAATTATCTTATAAAGTCAGAAGAATGGTCACACTGGTAAAAGGAAAAGTCAAAATCAGTCTCAAAAACCCAAGAAAAGAGAGTACGTGAGATGAAAGAGCAGTTGATAATGTCAAAAACTTCAGAGTTTGAGAATCATGACTATTCTGAAAGGACCATTGTGGGGTTTAACAATTAAGAGAGTGTGGTAACCTTGGAAACAGCAATTCCAACTAGCAGTTTTAGCATTATCTAGTGGCAGAGGTAGCTGCATTTTCTCACAAAACAAGATTTTTCTATATCACCCTGAAATCCTCTATACTTGCAAAGTCGTGAGGATCAGTCTCAAAATACCAATAATGTTAACACTTTTTTCCCCTCTTTAAAACCCTTAAAAGGTATTGAAATTGTCCTCAATTTTTAATTGACTTAAGAGACTAAGACTTGGGTCATTAACATACCTTCATAGTCACCTAGGTACAAAATAGATAAGCTATGAAGGCTGAAACTCCTTCCTGAGGTTGGTGAACCCAGACAAAGCAGCATAAGCCACCCTGGGAATCTGTGCTCAACTGAACCAATGTCTTATTCTGAATGAACATTCTTTTCTTGTCCTAAAGGTCTTTCCCCTACTACGGCTAAGTAAAATTACTTTTGTTAACTATTAGCCTTCTAACCACAGAGATCTCATCAGTTATGATTTTAGACATAAACCACCAAAGGATCAGTCTGGATAAGGCCCAACCCATATCATAATTCAACATAGTCTCAGTGGCCTTAAAATGAGCAGGCCTATTCCTCTTCTCTCTCATGACTTTGCTTTGCCTAGCTAGCTGAGTTAACACTTCTTGTTATCACACTAAGGACATTTAGTCATTTGAATTTTGATGGTATAGGACAGCATTGATGACATGACTATGAGGACTGATCAAAAGTGTTTGAAGATATTGATATGTAAGTTACTGGAATATTGATCCAATTTACCAGTGGACAAACATGACTTCAGACAATATTCTTAAAGAAAATTCCATTAAAGAAAAGGCAAAAATTCATATATAAAATGAGATTTTTCCTTATAATGTCTATCTTAAATCTTAAGTCTTCTGGTATCCTGTTTGATTTTTTTGTGACCCCATAGATGGTAATACATCAATAATGGCCATGGACTTTTCTTAGAAAAGATATTGGAGGGGTGTAGATTAAGGCAAATAGGGGTTAAGTGGCTTGCTAATGGCACAAAGTAAATAGGTGTCTGAGGCTGAATTTGAACTCAAACATTTACCATAACTTTTGTTAATGTAAAAGCTATACTGTATAATGGAAACTTGTTTTAACTGTTTAGCCATCAGCCTAGTTTTTTTTTGTTTTGAAGTAGCTGTATTTTTAAATAGCTTTCAAGATACACATTTCTTTATTTCTTAAAAAACAAAACAAAACAAAACAAAAAAAATCTATAAGAGCAACTGACCACTAGGGCAGTTTCTTTTTGCTGGTCCTTGTTGTGGTCCCAGTCCCAGTGCTAGATGTAATTCTGAGCTCATCTGAGCAGTGAGGCAGCAGAGTAGGGGCAAAGGGGAAGGGATGACTGGGGAACAGGAGAGATGTCAGGGACAAGAGGTTGGGAGGAGGTGAAATACCAGACCCAAATGGGTTCTAGGCTTTTTTCCCTGGGAGCCAGGCATGGTGGAGGCTGGGGAGTGACAGCCTCTTGGGCTTGCAGCTGGACAACTGGGCTGCACTTGCCCTAGGAGAGTCTTACCCTGTTTTCCACAAATCATGCATCACCTCTTGTTGAGCTAAAAACGTCCATTTATTTAATAGCAGCAATAATTTAAAATTATAAAACCCCTTTCCATTGTTGAGCATTAGAGGGCGAGGCTATAAAGACAGGCAGGATGATGAGGAGAGGATAGCTGAAGGGGGAGTGGACAGTTCGCATGTTGGATGGCAATGAAACAGCCACACTCCACCGGCCTTCCCACCTGGGAGCATTGTCTATGTTCCCTCTGAGGGGGTTACAAAGGTTAGGGGGACTGTTGGGGAGAAAGGGGAAAATAAAAAGTATCTCAGATCCACAACCATAGAGATGGCCTAGTCACATCCATCCTTCATTTCAAACAACCTGGTACCTGGTAGGATCCAGACTGATGAAATGCAGTTAATGTGACCTGGGGGCTTTGGAAGCCAGCTCAGTGGTAGCCATCAATTGGCAGGAGAGACAGAGCTTCCCTGGAACCCTCAGATGAGTTGGGGACTGGCAGGTGGGGGGGAGTGCTAAAGGCCTTTGGTGCTTCCAAAGTTTGTTGAAAAAAAAAGAAAAGTATAGGTTCTGGGGTCTTGGGGTCTCTCCCACGCCTCTCCCCCTCCCCCCACTCTGCTTCTTGGGTTCTGTGTGGGGTGGGGGAAGATTAGCTGCTGCCTCTGACCAGGAGGCAGATGGGCAATGGACAGGGTAGGGTAGGGAGCAAAGGGGAAAGAGGGAAGAAGGTGGGGGGTTGGTTGGACTGGCTGGTGTTGAGATTCACGAGTTGTTTGTGGAGTTGTCATTACTTGGCGAACTGGAGGAGGAGGAGGAAGAAGAGGAAGAGAAATTCATTCCTGTCAGTCCCGGGGGATTTGTGGCAGTGTTCTGTCCACTTAAGCTTTTCCGACACGCTGGGCAGGTATCATGCTGTTCCAGCCAGGGGACTATGCAGCCATCGTGGGATAAGTGATTGCAAGGTAACGGCCGGACATTCTCACCCAGCGTATAGTCCTCTTTGCATACAGGACATTCTAACCCTGAATATGCGTGTTCCTCTGTGACTTGCATGGTGGGAAGGGCTTGTATTTTCTCTTTGTCTGCTGGTGGGGGACGGGTGTTTTCAAACTGATTAAGGAGCTGTGTAATGATCTCATCCAGGCCATTAGCACCCCACGCATAGCCCATTGGATTTGAATGCAAAACACCCCAAGGGCCCAATCCCAAATTTGGTATTGTTGCAGGTGCAATAATTCCATTGACCAATTGCTGAATAATCCCTTCTAATTTGGGGACGCCTTCATGCCTGCGTGTGGCACGCCGTGCAGTGAGGCGGCCCGTGGCTGCCGTGCACCATAGTGATGGTGGGACTGCTGTTCTCTCTCCCGCCTGTTCTCCGAGTCTCTGGTCTCCTCAGGTTGCACCCCAGAGCCGAATGTGGGAAATTCAAAGCTGTCACCAAAAATCCCAAAGGCAAACTGGCCATAGCCCTGTGGCAAGGTGAATAAATGCTGATCCACATTCTCAAATGGTTGTCTGTTCTGATCCGTGGGGGCTGTAGCAGAGTTGGAACAATTTTCAGTATTTCTGGTCTCTTCCGGAAGCTCTTCAATAAAACCAGACTCACACCTTGGGCAGATATAATCCGGCAGCCGTGGGGAGATCTTGGCTGAACAGCAGTGGCAGAAGTACGGTCCGGGCTGCAGCGAAGCCTCCATTTCCCTCCCTCCCCCCCACCCCCAACCATCAGCTTAGTTTTTAAAAAAAAAACAAAACATTACTTTATTATGTTTTTCCCTTGTTCAGAAACTTTCAGTGACAATTCATGAGATAAATTCCAAACTCTTCTGGTACCCAAGTCCTCACCCTGCCTTTCCAGATCTAATCACTCTTTCCCTCTACCATGCCTTCCCACCCACTCACCTCACACTTTGCTAATCTTATTACCTTACCTTCTTCCTCCTTTCTAACTGTGGATGTCTCTCACTGGCTCTTATGCATCCTTTAAGGCATTGCTCAATTCCTACATGTCTCCTGAAGTATCTTAACCAACTCCCATCACACAAATCTCTGTCTTTAGAACTCTTCATACTCCTTATCTATACCACTCATTACAAAATGCCAGCCTATCATATATTGCCTTATATTTGGAGTCCACATAGATCTTGGTGGTCCTTATCTCAATTCTTGCTTTTACTAATAAATCAGGTCCCCAAAATAAGGTTAATTTGTTAAAGATTCTGGACTCTATCTCAATTCCCATTTTCTCTGACAAACTAGTTCCCAGGGCAAAGGTATATCTTCTTCTAAGGGTTTTAGGTATAGCATTTTATCAACTTTAAAGGGCTGTTAGGGTAGCTGTCTAATGCTCTCAGATCAAGCCTCCATTCTAGGCCTTCCATTACATATTCCAACAAGGAAGCATACCCAGCCATTACATGGGAATGCAGCATATTAAATAGGCTTGAAGGATGGGATGCACATTAGCTTTCTATCCCTATTAGCTGTTTTTAAATGTCTTTTCATATATAGATATATAATATCTTTTCATATATTATATATATATATGTCTTTTCATATATAATCATTAAATATCTTTTATATATAATGCAATATATAATAATCTTTTCATATATAATAATTCATATTTGAATTTTAAATTTCTTGAATGCAAGGACTGTGTCTTATATCTATCTTCCTTAATAGGATAACAAGGTGGTGGATAGAGTGTCAGCCCTGGGGTCAGAATGATCTGAGTTCAATTCCTGATCTCAATATCTGCCACTTACTAGCTGTGTGCCCTTGGGCACACATTATTTTTCTCCTTAATACTTTGGATATAATCTTTAGTCAGTAAATTGATTTATTAAAGTAGATTTTCTTTCTTTTTTTTTGCAAGGAAATGGGATTAAAGTGGCTTGCCCAAGGCCACACAGCTAGGTAATTATTAAGTGTCTGAAACTGGATTTGAACTCAGGTACTCCTGACTCCAGGACCAGTGCTCTATCCACTGTGCCACCTAGCCTCCCCCTAAAGTAGATTTTCTAAGATGCCAAATATGTTATTCAAATGCTTCCCCAAATAGTAAATTTAAAAGAACCTAATTTTGTAAAAATGCTTTAAATAGACATACTTTTATTGTTAACTGAATGTCCTAATTAGAAATTTAAATGCAATCTTTAAGGGTTGGGAACTTGGTTTTAATTTGGCACATTTGGTAAAAAATAATCTTTTTAAAAAAAATAAATCACTTAAAGAAATGCATCTAATTTGAGAATGCTGAAATGTAAAATTTTGTGCCCTTAAAGTAATAAACAGTTAAAAGAAGCATGTCAACACCTTCAATAGACAGACATAGCTCTTTTCTAAAAAAAAAAAAAGTGAATTTTTTTGACCTTGCACTGTTAAAAGTAGCTTACATAATCTCTTAAAATTTTTCTTTTAGTCTCATACAACATTAAAAAAAGTAGTCATGATTTTTAGTTTCTGGACAAGTTATTAACACCAACAAACTATTAGAGCTCCCTAAACTATCCATCAAATAGTCATTCATTTTAATGAAGTCCTATCTTAATTTCCTCAATAAAACAACTAAAACTCAGTTGCTCTCTCCAGACTTCAATACTGCTCATTTTAAAAATTATATGCTAAAAAGAAAAGTCTTTATGAAAAAGAGCTATCCTGAATTCAAAAATGGTAATGTAAATTTAATTTTATTTGTAACAATATTTCTAAACTTCAAGACCTAAAACTTGGACCAATATTAGAATAGCATCTCCTAGGACAAAGTTCCTTGGAGCAATAATTGTGGAGGAGGATATGATTATGAAAGGGGGAAACCTAAGCTAACTGAGAGAAAGGGATAAAACACTGAAGAGTGTTGGTGCCAACCTGGAATAAAATTGTGAAGGACCTAGATCAGGACCTAGACTTAAGGGGAACAATGATAAGCTCTCTGTTCTTTCTCTGAGTTCCCTTGGTGAATCTCTTTTATTCTTGTGAATTCAGCTTCTACCCATATATGTAAAATTCTCCAAACTACATTCCTGCATTCTCTCTCTACAATTCTGGACCTACAGGACATTTTCTGTTGCATATATAACTGATACATGTAACGTATTGAAAACTTAGATCATCTTGCTCCTACATACTAATTGATGTCCTCAACTTTTTCCTTATTCTTGTGGCAACATTATGTTGTTTTCCTTTATCTTCTTTAACTTGCACATCCAAATTCTGTGGATTTTTTCCCCAGAAAAATTTATTGCACTCACATCTCCATTCATCAAATCTAGGTTAGTTATGAGTTAAATTCTCATATGAGGACCTAGAAATAATTCACATTTATACAATAGTAGAAGGTTTGCAAAGAATTCTATATACATAATCTCTTGAGATTGAAGGGATGTCACATGAAAGTGAGAACTAGGAGCAATTAGAAGTGAAAGTTTCAATGAGGTAAATAGGTTTAATGAAGTGGAAATCTTTTAAACATAGCTATCCAAAAGTGAAATGAGCAGCCTAAGAAGATAATGGGTTCACCTTTCCTGAAGTCCTTCAAGCAAAAATTGGATAATTATTGATTTAGTATAATGTAGATTATCTTCTTTCTGAAGTATTTCTAGCTCTGAGACTCCATACTTCTTTAATAGAAACATCATCTTCAAAGAAGCCACTGAGTTTATGGCAGCACATTCATATTAAAGTTCATGGGCACAGCCAGGCATATGTAGCCCACGCTCTTTACCTGCCTGTAGTTACACTGTTTCAGGTAGTAACATGGAATGATTCTATTGCAAGAACAAGAAATGAAAAAACAAAAAAACAAAGACATAAATAAACCTTGGCAGCCACTCATGTAAGTCTCAGCTTCCCACATAATCATTTCATCCTAGAGGAAAATTTTCTATCAGTCTTAGATTGAAACCTGATGTTTTAAGGTTATTTGAGGACACACATTTCTCACTTCTAGCAGCTCTCAACTTGTGTGCTTCAGCCATTTAAGCAATGTCAGTAAAAGAAAACTAAGTCCAATGATGACTTGCCAATCAGAGAAAACCAGAAGGGGGGAAAACTTGCAGAAGAGCATGACAAAGTAGAACTCTAAATTTAAAAGTGAGAAAAGAACATTTGATTTTAATTAAGGAGCAACTGAGAAAACTAAATAGATTGAAAAAATAAACTATGACAGAAATTAGGAACAACAAATATATTTCAAAATTCATTTCTAGGTGCCAGACCAAAAAGAAAAATCCAGGACCATTCTGTACTTTTTCCCTAAAGCAGAAAATTGTATAATTTTTATCACTTAGTACCAACATAGGGACTAAGTTTAAATATCCATGAATATCAACAGCAGAACATAGTCCAGAAGAGTTTTGGGAGTGGTAGAAAAGAAAAGGTATCTAGAAAACAGAAAATGTAGCGGGGGGGGGGGGGAGGGAGAGGAATAAAGAACAAAGTAAGTGTATACTAACTGAAATAATAAACCTGTGCCAACATTTTTCCCTTGCCTGTGCAATGGCAATAATGCTATTGGTTACCAAAAATAATGCAATTCTAGAGCTAGATCTGAAAGGGATCTAAGAGACCATCTAATCTGATTTCCTCATTTTATAAATAAGGAAATTGAGGGCTAAGGAGGTTGTGACTTGCCCAAAGTCAGACAAATTGTTTTGGTTTTTTTTTTTTACGCATCAGAAATGAAATATGAGCCCAGTCCTCTGTCTCTTTTGTCTTTGCTTGAGAAAAAAATTCTAGGAGATATCTGCATAATTGAAATCTCCTCTAATTTTATGTCATGGTTTGGTTCTAGGAATATTTCCTGAAATCACTAATTCTTCTGTTTAATTCCTGTTTTCCCTACTGGTTGAGTGATCTTTACCTAAATGTACTCTATCATACTTCCCCAACTCTGATTCCTAGATTTATACATAAGAGAATATTATCTTAATATATAATACTACTATATGACCCCATGCTCATCCTATACCTTTTATATAGAACAACATTCTATTTCATTCTACCAAGGTTCTATAATACCTTTATGATCAAATTTTTCTCCTTCTCTTAGAATCTCAAGTTCCCTTATTTACTCCCCAGAGAAATGACAAATAAAATATTCTATGTACCCCTAAAGAAACTTAATATGAGTATAGGAGACATGTTGTTTCAGGAAAACTAATCGTTTAGCTTTTCATTTCCACTTAAGAATATAAGGAACTTTTAAACCCAGGTCTTTTTTTTTTAAATAAACATCTCTGTTTCCAATGACCCAAAGAAGAATTATTTGTATCTTTTTTTACTGCGGTATTCATTTTTACTCTGCCGTATATATTTGAAATACATTTGAATCTACCTTGGTTTGTTTTTTACCTCTGTTCTTGCATTATCTAAAATGACTACATTTCCCATTTCCTGTTTATCTCTCTTCCAATTATAATTCTACAGAACTTCTATTTCAAAGATGCTAGTTCAAAAACATTCAATTCAATTCAATATTTATTGTCTTCAATGTGCCTAAAACTATGCCAGATATTAGGGACACAATGACAAAAGGAAACAGTCCCTGTTTCTATGATCTATTTGGGGGGAGAAGCAATTTATCAAAAGAAAATGAAATGCAAAATATAAACTAAGTAACTTTGGAAGGACTGGGATAGGTTTACTGTAGGAAGTAGTGCCTGAGCCAAGTTTGAAGGTAGACAAGCTAAGAGACATTCCAGGAATGGGAGACAGCCTGTATCAAACCATGGAAACTGAGATGTAATGAACACCATGCACCACAAGCAGGACAGTTTGACTGAATTGTAGTTTGTGTGAAGGGGAATACGTATACTAAATCTGAAAACTTAAGTTATGTATATTCATCTCTTGACAGAGAAGAGATGGACTAGGCTGCAGAATAAGACATGTTTTCATAGACTAGCTATGTAGGAATTAGTTTGACTTGACCATGCAGGCTTATTACAAAATCTTACTGCCCTCTTCCCACCCCATTTGTGGGGGATATGGAAGGAGAGTGTGAGATAAAACTAGGGTTGTTTGAAAAAGAAAAAATGAGGTTTGTTGAGGTATCTTCTTTTAAAATGTGGAGAAAAGAACAAAAGGAAGGCCAAAAAGAATCCTAGATAACCAGGATAGCTTTGAAAGCTAGAGGTTAAATTTATTATAATTTAAACAGAGCAAATATTACATAATAGAGACCCATAGTTTCATGTACAACCCTCATTTTCTAGTCTATCATGTAGATAGAAATGTATCTAGTATTAGTTGAGTACTGTAACTAAATTAGTTGTTCAGAATACACACACACATATATGTTTATAAATACACACACACACACACATATATATATATATGGATACGTATATGTATTCAAAAGGTAGGCTAAAATTCGATTGTTAAAGGACTTTAAAAAGCAGAGAAGTTCATGCTTTATCCAACAGACAAGAGGGAGCCACTGGGGAGTATCTTAAACTGGGGAGTGACATTGTTACATGTGTGTTTTAGAGAAATCTCAATTTGGTGGTTCTACAGAGAGAATGAATTGGAGAAGGGAAGAACTGGAAGCAGGGAAATCATTTAGGAGCCTATTGTAATAATCCAGGTAAGAAATAATATAAGACCAAGTGAAAATGGTGGCCTTTTGAGTGGAAAGGGGGGTTGGGTTCAAGTTATATTATGAAGGTAGACTTGGCAACTATTTGGAAGTGAGGAGTGAGAGAGTTGAAGCTGACTCAGGACTAAACTTATATCTTCAGTTTGGGTTTCTATGTGAAAATCTACCTATATTTCTAAAATCCCTAGCTCTTTCCCTAACATCTAAATGAAAATACTCATCTAAAATGTCCATTATCATCTTATTTGTTATTGTCAGCTTTTCTACATGATGACATATTACTTCATCATCCTATGCAAAGAAGCAAAATAGTGTTGGGCAAAGTATCTTCACTTCTATTCTCAGTCTTTGTTAGAAATTGGAGTAAATAATCCCCAAGGTCCTTTCAAGTTATAAAATTCTTACACAAAGCTGCAATCTCTTAAAATAGAAAACAGAAGCTTATTCTATTCAAAGGTTTCACTTTGCTGGATGATTTGGTCCTAATTTTTTCAGTCTTATTAAGTGCTCAGGATTACATGTTAGATCTGGAATTAAAACTATGTTCCAAAATACCCACAATAACTGTTACAAGAAAATCAACCTGACATGACAAAGGTTAGGAGAAGGTGGGCATAAGTAGCAGTAACTCCTTTATTTTAAATCTTATAATTCAGTGGAGCATGTTTTAGAAAGATAAACATAGGATGGGAGCCCTGTCATTTTGTCATTAATCATTATTATTATTATTGTTTCTGTTATTAAACCTAGCATATAATAAATACACAAAAATCTGGATTTTGGTGTTTCTGGGCTTCTACAGTACTTAGGAAGATATTTCTGCAATTTCTTTTCAGATAGAACAATTGCACAGTTTTCTAGTTATTTTGTTTTCTGGAAAGATATATAAAGATCTGGAAAGTGAAGTTTGAAATGGCTGAAAAAAAATGGAGAATGTAGCTCTTAAAGCAATCAGAGTTTTCTGTGATTTCACAAAAGGTTTTTCTCAAAACCCTATGTTCCTTCTCCTTCCTACCTCCCACTTGGAACATAAGTAATTTAATTGTTACACTTTATAACAACTCTGGAAGATTTATGTTAAACTATGTAGGGGTTTAGAGCTAGGAGAAAGGGCCAAATAAATGTGAACAGATTTTAGGGACCAGTAACATAATAGGAAATGGAGGAGGGATGCAGTGACAACTTTTGGAACACTATGAAGCCATATAATTCATTCTCATTAACTTTATTCTCCTATATTGTACCTAAAATTAAACACCACTTTCACTTGGCAGCTAGACAAAAAAACCCTCATTAGTGCTTCAAGAACACTGACAAGAAAACATTTTGTCAACTATTTCCATTAACTCTTCCAGCTCTAATTCCAAATGTCATTCTTACTTGAGAATTTGAACAGCATGACTCCTGAAGTACATAAAACCAGCTATTCCAATGTGTTACAGATGGTGAATTGAGGCATAAATTTTAATGTGTACCAACATTGTATTTTAGCTGTAGCATTTGAACTACATCTCCTTCACATGTTGAGATCTCAGAAAAAGCCACATCAGGGTCATAATACTCTGTAGATTGTTGTATTCATCCAGGTTCACAAGTCTATGAGAAAGTGCCTGCTTTTACTAGTCAGGCTGAGGATATAATTAATTGAAAACAAAATCACTTAATGATACAGTATGACATGAAAAGTAGCAATATAATATTTTCTTTCATGAAATTGGGGGACACAAATAAACACAAAAGTGGGAATATTGTATATTCCTAAGGAACATATGTGCAGGGGATAAGATGAATCTACAACTTCAAGTTTGGCGAATAGGGTGACCTAGCAAAAAACACAACTTCTCTTACGTTGTGAGTTCCTTACGGCCAAGGACTGTCGTTTTTCTTTTCTTTGCTTCTCTGTCTGGCACTTAATAAGCTCTTCACAACTTCTTATTCTCTAAGTCTCTTTGCCTCAGTTTCCTCAAATGGAAAATAAAGGCACTGGACTCACTAGCCTGTATGTTTCTTTCTAGTTCTGAAATCTATGATCCTATGATTCAGTTTCATAAAAATAATAATAATCTCAATTATTATTTAATATCTAAAGTATTTTGTTACTTGCATTATTTAATAAATCTAAAATTGGAAATCCTGACTTTTATTTTTATAGGTAGGGCTAATTAATAATGAATTGTTATTCTTAAAATATTTTATTATTGTGGGGGGGGGAGATTGACCAATAAGTCTCTGTATACTCAAAGTCACTTCAGGCATTCACAAGTTCAGAAACATCCTGGAAGAAATGGTAGGTCTGTTTGACTGCAACTTATTAAGATAATTCAAGAAAATGGAGGAAGTGGTTACTCATGTCACCAGACCATAGCTCTTGTTGGAATGCGTGTTATTTGTGTTTTGTATGTAAGCATAACATATGGAGATATTGTTTATAGAATGTTTCATTGGGTAATATTCTTTCATTATTATATTTCCATTTTTCTGTGTTGTCAATATGTATGCTATTATATAAAATAGTATATACTATATCAATATAGGTTTCTCTGATTTATATACTAATATAGTTTTATAATGGATTTTTCTTATGTCTACTCATGCTAGATTCCTAAAATTAACCCATAATTTTGATTATTGTGTGCAGTCCTATGTCATGCAGTCAATGAGATTTATAATCCTTCTTTTAGAGATACATTTTTATATATACAATAAATATATTAGATTATGATTACAATCTGAATTTAGTAGCTGAATTTAATTAGTATTTTAATGTCATATATTATAAATCTATATACATATTATAAAATGGTTAACAGTAACCATGTTTATGCATACTATGCTGTATGTTCACACACACATATATTGACTGACTCACATCAGCCTTTTTCATATTGCATTTTTCCACCATGTATCTCTAACCATATATTCTAGATCTTGCCCTGGAACAATGTTGTCCTGATAGATAATAGTTACCATTTGTCACCAAACCTGTATCAAATGCTGCACTTTGGTCAACTTCTTGTCATGCTTCTCCTGTATCCCTTTTTACACTCTCTTCCAGGAACTCTGAAAGAATTAATTGGATTATGATTTCAGAAGGCAGGAGGGGCAAGTGGGCTGGTATGGCAACAGTAAGGAGAATGGGCGATATTGAGAAGGTGACCAGGGAGTAGGAGTGAAGTACAGGTTAAGTCTGTTTGAAACTATGGGTCAGTTCAGCATGACTATTCATGTATAGTCAAAATCAAATTGCTTGCCTTCTCAAATAGCAGGAAGGGTGGGGTGGGAGAGAGATAATTCAGAACTCAAAACTTTTAAAAATGAGTGTCAAAAAAGTTTGCATAATAACAGAATTTTAATTTGAAAATAAAAGGAATTATGGGCCAAGTGAATCACCATTCAGATATAAAGATCCCCAAGACAGATCTAGATAGATCTAAAAAAAAGTAAATCTTTAGGACATGGTTTCTGCTCTAAGTGACAAGCATGCTGAGAAGATGGTCAGGATTAGGGACTCATGTCCTTCTTCATTCACTCTTTCATTCATTTATTTATAGATAACTTGGATTATTTTGTATAATTTGCAGTCCCCATTCTCCCTCCTCTATCCACTGCTTACTGGCAAACCAATGAGTCATGGGTCAACCTTGTAATTTTCAGATGCAAGATTGGAAGGAATACTAATAGGATTTGTGAATAATTCCATATGGGCAGAATTGCTGGCAAATTTTATGGAAATTTTCAATCCCTTCATATTCTTCACAAGAGTGGAGGGAGGAGGGTAGTTCAAAGCCTGGGTGGGTTGTTGCCAGATAGATATAAGATATTTACTATATATATTTTTGTTCTATTTGATATGTCATGTATTTCATGAATCATTCCTGGCTTTATTTTTGTCTTAACAGAGTGGTTTTATTCTCAGCTTCCCCTTGTTCCTATTCATTTCATGGAGATTCAAAGGATCTTGGGCCTTAAAACACACATAAACACACACACACACACACACACACACACACACACACACACACACACGGACATACATATATACCTATCAAACACACACTTCACTGGCAGTTTATTGAAAGGTCACCCCTCAAATATTACCTTATTTGAACCTCACAATCATCCTGTAAAAAAGCTGTGAGATTAATATCTCCATTTTGCAAAATAATTTTGATATGCATTTTGGCAAACAAGGTGATTTTCTATCCCCTAAGAGATAGGGATTTGGGGCAAAAAACATTGTGTCTTGTGAGCAAAATGAAATAGATTAAAAAACCTTAAGTTCCTGTTAGTTCTACTTTTTCAGTTAGATGTTCTAAGAGAACTTGGCCTCTGGGGGTGAAAATTCTTCTAAGGAAACATTTCTCCCTTTCACTTTATTTCACTTTTTGAAATAGAAATGACCATTTTACTTGGTGTCAAAAATAAAAATAAAATTTAAGGTCATGTAGGTTTATGAATTCTACGTAAGAGATGTATCACATTGCTTGAATTACTATTGAGATGTATGAGGTGATGCCTGCACTTCTTGTCAAGTAACTTTAGGTTTGGATAAACTGAACAATGATATTACAAATCAGAATTCACAAAATTCACTGATTTACAAGCAAAAGATCAATTATTATATTTAATACATACACAATTACACTTGATTATATTTTTTGAATCTATAGAAAGGTATAGTATAGAGGATGGGAACAAGCATTTCTTAAGCATCTACCATCTACCATATGTGCTTAGTTCATTTTATAGATACTTTTATATTTATAATATACTATAATAAAAATATAAGTATTTTATAAACATTTCCTCATTTGATTCTCACAACAACCTTGTGAGGTTGATGCTACTATTATTTCCATTTTACAACTGAGGAAATTGAGGAAATTGAGGAAGACAGAGACAGGGTCACACAGCTTGTAAGTCTCTGAAACTGGATTTGGACTCAGGTCTTTGTGATGCCAGGCCCGGCTCTTTAATCTGTTGTGTCACCCAGGTGCCCCTGAATGCTTGTATACTGCAGACATTGCTGTATTTAGGATTAGGAAGAAGTGCATTTGAATCCTTCCATCAGCACTTAGCTGTAAGATCATGAAAAAATCACTTAATATTCCAGATTCTTAGTTTCTTCCTCTATAAAATATTAGTCATATTTGCCTTAGGGAAATTCTATGAAAGTGAAATGAGATAGTATATATAAAAATGCATTTCAAACTTTAAAGTGACATATAAATATATATTATTATTAATAAAAAGGATTATTAAGGAAATGGTGCAACTAAAATTATTAAGTATATTCATTTGCTTAAGATATTTGGTAAAAAATTTGAATGAGATTTAATAATGTAATTTATAGCCTATTCTGTCAAAATAACCCAGTTAATAACTAAGCTATAAGTATTTGGTTAATTGTTCTCATTATTTGCTTCCATTTAAGCTTTCTTCTTTAGTGCCCAGAATGTGAATAGCTGTAACACATGAGAAAATAAGGAATTATGAAAGGAAATCAGAGCAAAGTTTGTCATCAAAGAAAGGTTTGAGCAAAAGGGCTATACTGGTCACATGATGTAAATGATGTAATGAAAAAGCCAAGAAGACATTCAAGATCTAGAGAGGACCTGAAATAAGGAAAAGAAATGGATAAAAGTCACACGGGATGGGGAGGAAAAGAGGGATTGTGATATACATCACCAAACAAAATACCTGCATTGTTGATCCATTAGCATGATCCATTTGAGTGTTTTTACAAGGATCTAGTAATCACAAATATGTACTCAGTGACAAAAGACTGGCCTAAAAAGTGAATTTCCTAGATCCTACAGGACTGTCCTCTCCCTGATCTAGCTCACTCAGGTACAGTAGAATAACACATCATTTTAAAAGCATTATGGCCAGACTTTATTCTCTAACATGGAGAGTATAAACTTTGATCATCAAAAACAAGGAAATTAAACAAAATCCTGTTTTATTAAATCATCCAATAAAATGATTATAACAACAAATATATCCACTTAGAGTATCTGTGGGTTACCTAATTTTTTTTGGCTCATCATAGATGACAGTTGCATATTCCTGTGACTGTCCAACTATGTCCTTATATTAGAAGGAGTGACTGTCATGTGTCATAGTCACAACTGAAAATATTAATGGGCCCCAGTGTTCATTGTATCTACAAAGTTTAATCAGTTTAATCAGAACTTGAAATGCCTGTAAGCAGTCTGGTCCTCTACCTCTGTTTAGGTGCCTTTATCTACTGAAATCTTGGTGCTTAGTCACCTGATTTACTAATATTTTTCTTATTTCAACAACTAGTTGAAAGTGGGCACCTACTTTTTTTGAAAATGAGTACCAACTGTGTACCTACCATATGGAAAGGTATTTTAAATATCTATCTTTTCTGGCTAATTTAAATACCATATGTTTATCCCAAATGATGTCATTTGTGTTGAATCAGAATTAGGAAGTCTCTATATAGTAGGCTGGACTAAGTCCCATGGGGCCAGCCAACAAGCCTGAGTTTCCAAGGGCATCAGCATCACCTCTCTCCTGAAATGTAAAAGGATCAAATGACCCCACAGACTACAGATCAAATATCTAGTTGTCCTCTGGGAGAAGTACAATCCTATTGGACAATTTGAAGTTTCTAATGCACAGATTTAATAGTTCAGTAATAGTTCAATAGTTTAGTAAAACATAATAATATTTTATATTATGTTTTCTGACATTCCAACCCTAAAATAAAGCCAATAATTATTACCAGTTACTCAATTATTAGTTTAGCTTAATTTTAGTATTTGGATTGAATTGGATGGTAAGACATTCACCTGCATACTTTTCTGCAGCTAAAACACACCTGAAAAAGCCAATGATTTTGAAAAAGCTGTCTCTTTCAATTTTTGCTTTAAAATATATTAGTTATGTAAATAGCACTAAAAATAACTGCTCTTAGGATAGTCAAAGCACTTGGCCTAATAATAAACCTATTTGTGCCTCTTACAGCTGCTTATTCAGAAAAGTTAAACAGCTTAAATTTAGCTTTAAAGAAGCAGGGAGCTTATAATTATCTGTTATTTTGGTAAATGTATCTTTTTCTCCTGGGGACATTTTTCCTTTGCATTGATAAAATTTAAAAAAATGAGGTGACTTCTTTACAAATACCATCTTTTCCTTAAAATATATGCACATAACATTATGTTCTATTGATTAATTTTTTTATACTACAATTATTTCCCAACATACCACTCCTGCTACTAAACCCACTCCTAGAGCAAGGAGTAAAGTAAAATTGATGACCAAAACAGCCCAGTTGCATAATGATCCAATCTCTCTTTAGGGAGAAAGGAAATGTGTTTCAGCATCTGTTGTTGGGATCAAATTTAGTCATTACAAATAATCTGTTTGACTGCCATTAAGAGTGGCTTTCATTTAAATTATCATACTCGTGTATATTGTTCTGATACTGATTGCATCAGTTTCTACAAGTTTTTTCATGTTTCTCTAAATTCTTCATATTTGTTTTCTCCTATATAATGTTCATATATTTATATATCACAATTTATTTAGTCATTCCCCAATTAATGGGTAACCACTTAGTTTCTAGTTTTTGCTAACATACTTACCACAAAGAGGACTTCTATGACTTTTCTTTTTGTTTACTAACTTCCCTATTTCTCTTGAAGGCACTATTGTCTTTCCCATCATTCACATTTACATCCTCATATACAACGACTGATTTGATGTGGAACGTCAGAATTGTCTTAATTTGCACTGAAATGTTTTTAATTAAATTTTATTTTTTCAATTAGTAAAAATTAATTTTCACTCCATCTCATCCCCTTTTCCATTAGTGGGAAAAACTTGTCACAAATATACAAACAAATTACTTCATTGATAATGTCCAGCATTGATATATTTTTTTAAGAATCTCTCATTTCAGAATTTGCTTTACTTAAAATTTCTTCCCATAATGATGAATTAATTGCTTGTCTGAGTTCTAGGAATATCCTGGTCCCACACATTTGTTCACAGATGACAATTCATTTAAGACATTATTCTTTAAATGTATTTTCCCATTATGAATTCTCAGTACTTCTAAATTTAACCACTAGAGCTTGAGGAATATTTTTTCCCCATAATTGGCATTAGGCTAAAGTGTTCTAAAGAAAGGAGTATTACAATCTAATGTCTGTGAAATAAAATTAAATTGGATTTTGTTTTGACTTTTGTTCAGATCTTAGAGCACTTCATTTGATCTTCTAATTTCAGTATCACATTCTGTAAAATAGATGCGATGATATAAGCCTCCTAGACAGCTAGGCAGTGTGTGCAGTGGAGTGTCTGGGCAAGTCATTTAACCCTGTTTACAGCAGTTTCTTCATCTGTAAAATGAGATGGAGAAGGAAATAGCAAACCATTCCAATATCTTTGTCAAGGAGACCTCAAATGGGGTCACAAAGAGCAGGACACAACTGAGACAGCTGAACAACACTAACATTCCTCCTAAGAATGTTTAACATGGAAATCATAGAGCATTTCATGCTATTGTTTGATGGTGTTGTTTCTTTATTCTTATTAGTGCTAATTTATGTTATATTTGTTATGTTATGACTTTCTAAATAGTGATTATAGAATGCAAATAATATTTTTTTCTAGATTGATAATTTGGAAACTAATCTGGAGAGACCCAACAATGGTAAAGGGTGTTGAAGCAGGGGTTTCATACTTCAAAGGACTCCAAACTTTACATGCTCCTTTTATAGGGTGGGAGACAGAAATAGAAACTCAGGGAGAATGTTAAAGAAAAAAAGCTTTCCTAGATTGATTATAGGAAAATCATATCTTTTATAGAATTATATAATTTCAGAACTCTAAAAGAACCTTAGAAGCCATCTAGTTCAAATCATACCTGAAGAGATATGTGATCATTTAACTCTCTGTGTGTTCCTTATTACATATGCAATATATATACATGTGTGAATGTGTATATATATTATGTACATACATAAAGAGACAGATATTTATCTCTATAACTATCTTTTTATAGAAAGAATAAAGAATGAAAAAGAAAAAAAGAATGAAAAGGACTTAGAATTTTTAATGGACTTCAAGATTAGAATGAGTCCACAAGGTGACATGGCAGCCAAAAATACTAATGAGCAAAAGTATAATGTGGCCATCACAGTTTAGGAAGTACACAGATAAGCTGAAGTTAAAATAGTAAGAAAACTTCACATTGTACCCTAAAAGAAAAGAGCAAACTGAATTTTAGATCACAGGAGGTCAACCTATAAGGACTAACTACATCATCACTTGTGTGGTTATATAATAGAGTATTTACTTAGGGCACAACCAAATAGTAGACTAGATATGGTCTTACTAAAGAAAAATGTAGTGACTTTATAACCTTTCTTGACCTAGATAACACACTTCTTTATATCATAGTCTAAGATTACATCAATTTTTTTGGTTGCCATTTCACATTGTGTACTCCTATTGAACTTATAGTTCATTAAAAATTCTAGGTGCTTTTCTTTTTTCTCTTTTCCTTCTTTCTTTCTTCTTTAAAAGACTGGGTAACTCTGTCTCTCCTAGGGCCCTGTTTGATTAGCATGGAAGTCTTGACCTGCTCTGCTTGCCATATTAATGACAAATTTAGCAGCTATTATAGGCACATGGCATCGTGTCCAGTCCTCCAAGTTCCATGAACTATTTTTTCACATGGTTTGCTTTCTAGCCATAATTAATCCAACCAATACTTGGACAACTGATTTTAAAAAAAACCCTCAGGTATAAGACATTTATCCCTGTTATATTTTTCTTATTATATTCAGCCCATTATTCTAGGGTCCAGGATCTTTGCATATACCAAATCTCTTATCTTGTATGCTATCTCATCTCCTTTTTTATTATCTAGAAACTTTATAAGCATGCCTTATCTGCCTTTGATGAAATCATTGATCAGAGAGTCAATGGCATTAAAAAAAATTCCTCAATTTTCATCATTCCACTAATCCTCATGCTATTTCAACTTTGAATGTTTTTGGTTATTCTCTCAATTCTTTAGCCAAGGCATGCTATCATAAAAATAACATAAAGCCACATAGTCCCTGAGTTGTAAGGAAACAAAACAGTTCTGTGTTAAATAAACTGAGAGTAAGACTGGGCCAAAATGATCCTGAACATAAAATGTGGCAATAGAAAAAGAAAGACCCAACTCAAACAATCATGCTGACTATGCCGTCTATGTTTCTGTTCTTCATTTCATTCCTGCCTTGGTTTGTTTACTTTATTGAAGTATATACTTTGTCCTTTAGATCTGCTGAGACACAGAGCTGTTTATCTGCCTTGGTGATTAATTTGTTTTGTTCTTAGGCTTACTCTTTCTGTTCAGCTCCCACTGGGACACCTGCTTGCTGTGCACCAATTCCACCCACATATAAGTGGACTCCCATTCTTTCCTTGACCTTGCCTCTACTTCTAGTAGGCTCAAAGCAGAAGTCACATATATTTTCAAGTATAAAGTAAGAGATTACAAATGGAGTCTATATAAGCTGAGTTTGGGGGAAATCAGATAGAGTTCATCAAATAAAAGATAATAGATTTGGTTTGCCTGCCGTGTAGGTAATAGAAAGAATCAAGATACATATAATTCCCCAACGTGACTTTAATTTCATAATTCTAATTCTAACTCCCTGTTGAGAATATTGATGATAGAAACTGGGCAATCATTCATTGCACAAGAAAGGAGGGAATTTGCTTAAACTCAAATTCAAGTTTGCACACGAAAGGAGAAGTTGAATCTCTTTTTCCGTCTATAACCTCATTAAATATTCAATTTGCCAGTTGTTCCTAAGAGATGAAGCTTTTAGATGACAGGTGGCAGCCCAATTCGGATTTCCCTTAAAAGGATATTCCTCCTACTTAGTAACAGCAGAAGGAAGTGTTGAAGCTAGGGTGTGCAGAAGAATCTTCAACACTGAATACTTACTACTCCTTCACTTTCGTGACTCAGATACCAACTGTGCTGTTTTTCCTTATCAATGGTAGCCAAGGTATGTCTGCCAAACATAAAAACATGGCCTCATTTTAGATGCTTGATCTGAAGAGTACTTACTTAGGCAGAATTTGTCATCCTACTCTGACAGGTTCATGTCAGTACATTAAAGTGTAGGAGGGTGGAAATTTCATCCTTATGGGAAAGATATTAAAACCCCAAAGACAATCAAAGCTTTAAGCAACTTAGCTTAACCACATGTGGCAAAGATGGACACAATCTGGTTCAATCGTTTTTTAAAACCATCATAATTCTTAAGTATTTAACAAGAGAGACAGAATAAGAGAGACAATTCCATTGTAAGACAAATTTTTATTTCCCAGATATTTCTTCTCCTGCCTACTTAATAGAAAGGCTTTGGATATCAAAATTTGAGATCCTGTTTTATGGATCTTTATTTTTTAATGAAAATTATTTTGGAAATTTTATGGAGATTGTTCTATTTATTTGATGAACATACCTATCCCTATTCAGTAAGTCTTGTTAATTTGTTTATTTAAGGTTCATTTAATACCTGAAAAATAATCTAAGGCTCCTTTGTAACTAAAAGTGTCTAAATTTCAGGTGTCGAGGAGATAGGGATGTTTGCTATAGTGCACAGTTTCATTGTAACCTCTTTGTTATTGTGCTAAATTAAGACATGTCATGGAAATGGGCATGGTTCCATACACTGGAAAACATATGGCATATGACATATTTCCTGTTCACATTTGGAAATGATGGCACCCTATTCAGAAAGTAAAAATAGAACCAGACATACTTTTTCTAGATGTGTTGTTGTCCTTACTTCAGGATCTAAAAATACTTATTCCTAAGAAGACAAAATTAGAATGTCCTGTATTCATATAGCACCTTCCTTGGACTCCCAGAAGTTTCCAGATTCTTCTCTCTCTTTAATTCATCCTCCACAAATCTGGTAAATTGATATTCCCAAAGTACACATCCAATCATGTCACTATGCTGCTCACGATACTTCAATGACTCCCTATTGTTTCCAGTATAAACACAAATCCTCTTTTTGACATTCAAAGCCTTTTATTTGATTATAGCCTACCTTTCTGGGTTTATTAACTATTATTTCCCTTCATGGTCTACCTAAAATGCCTTATTATTCTTTCTTATATGCAACATTCCAACTCCTATTTTCATGACTCTGCTCAGGCTCCTATACCTAGAATGTCCTTTCTCCTCATCTGTACCTCTTAGAATATTTAGCTGTCTTTGTGTCTCAAATCATAAGTCATATCCTAAAATAAACTTTGCCTGATCCCCATAGTTGATAGTGTTCTCTCCTTCAAATTCTCGAGTTTATCTAGTCTTTATTTTTAAATTCCCAACTTCTCCTTTCACTGGAAAACTGGGTTCCTAAAGAAAGACTGGCTACTTCCTTCAGGGTAGTAGGACTAGTCCTGAGGAGTTGGGGGGGTTGTCTCTGATGAGTTCACAAGTCCATAATAGTTTATTATTATCAATGGATATCAATTAATGGATATTAATTTACTTTTAAAAATAAGTATTTCTGGGGCGGCTAGGTGGCGCAGTGGATAAAGCACCGGCCCTGGAGTCAGGAGTACCTGGGTTCAAATCTGGTCTCAGGTACTTAATAATTACCTAGCTGTGTGGCCTTGGGCAAGCCACTTAACCCCATTTGCCTTACCAAAAAAAAAACACCTAAAAAAAATAAGTATTTCCTAGGATAATTGGTAAACACCCTCTAAACCAGGGAATATTCCTCCACAAATACATACAAAGTCCAAAGGGAAGTGAACTCAAGCTTAAAGCACATATGACTGAAGTAGAGGAAATGCTTTAAAATTGATCTTTTTTATTCATTAAGCAAGACTTCATTTTCTTTGTCAAGACAATGGAGTTAAGTGACTTGCCCAAGGTCACATAGCTAAATAATTATTAAGTATCTGAGACAGGATTTGAGCTCAAGTCCTGTTGACTCCAGGGCCAGTGCTCTATCTACTGTGCCACCTCGCTGCCCCATGAAATAGAGGAAATGTTAAAGAGAAATATATTCTATAATTAATATGATCAGGTATCATACATTTAACACTGAACACTATTCTACTGTACCCCATATCCTATTATTATTTATTACCCCTATTATTACCATATACCCCAATTCCATTATCCAAACTGTTCAGATGAGGTAAAGTACCTTGCCCCTCCTTTGAGGATTAGTTAATCTCTGCCTCAGGTACATGATGTTTGTCCATCCTTGAAAAGGACTATGACATCAAGGAGGTGATGTCATGACAAGCACATGAATTGGATTTGAGTCAGGGGGATTGTGCTAAGTCCCCAGTCTCACTTTCTCCTCCAGAGCCATCTGGATCCAATGGCCAGATATGAATCAGGATGACTGGAAATGGTCCTGGATGAGTGACAATCAGAGTTAAGTGACTTGCCCAAGATCACACAGCTGGTGTCAAGTATCAAGTCTGGTTTGGAACTCCTGTCCTCCTGACTCCAAGGCCACTGCACCACCTAGCTGCCCCATCTCAGATACAAGACAGATCCCTTATCAACCCAACAATGGATCCCTGCCCTAGCCTGAAAGCCAGTACCCTTCATCCATATATTCCTAATTATCTCTTCTCTGCTCTCTCAGAGTTATTGCCCTCATCAATCTATACCTAAATTACCTCATTTTTCCTGCCCCTTTCAAAGCTTACCTCTCCTCAACTGAGTTGCTTGTCTTCCTTTGGAAGACTCATGGGGAACATGATCCTTCAAATAAGCTCTCATACCCCCACACTTTTCTTTACTGCTTATCCCCTGACAGTTCATCTTCCTTGGGAGGCCAACCCATTCTTGGGGAGCATGATTCCCTAGATAAACTCTGAGGTCCCTATTCCTTTCATTACTGCTTATTTTCCCATGGTAGATGCTGTTTTTGCTGCTGCTGCTGCTGTTAATCTCTCCCTTTGCTTTTGCTAACTACAGAAATACCTAAATAAACCTTTTTCCCCTAAGTTATTTTGGATCAAAGTCAATATTTTAAGTGAATTATTTCACGTTTGCTCAAACCCCTTATACCTTTAGCCAGTCACATTTCCTGGCAACATGATTAAGATATAATTCATAGATATTGGAACTTCTTTTACTAAAAATTCTCTCACCCTCCCCTCCCCTTTTATAAATCTCTTAAATTTCTCTTAGGAATGGGATAGCCTTGGGGCAGCTAGGTGGCTCAGTGAATAGAACACCGGCCCTGGAGTTAGGAGGACCTGAGTGCAAATTTGGCTCAGACACTTAATAATTACCTAGCTTCATGATCTTGGGCAAGTCACTTTTAAGCCCATTAACTTAAATAAAATTTTAAAAAAAGATGAATGGGATAGCCAGCTACTAGGCTTCTTGTAGAGTCTAAAAGTTGCCTTTCCTCAGGGTATTTAGTTTGTCCTTCTGCTCCAATGGCAGACTTTTCTACCTACCAGTGCTATTCCAAGGACATTTCGTGGATACTAATGAGAAATCAGATCTTCTGATCTTTTGATGGTCATAAGGTTTTCCTTTGAAGTTTGAAGTCACCAATTCAATTGCTGTTTGAATTGGACCAATTCGGAATTTATTCAAACAACAATTGTTTCTGTTTGAGTCAGAATCCCTTAGGCTCTTCCCCTCCTAAATTGATTTTTTTTTCGTTTTTCTTTTTCTTTTTTTCTGGATTATGCAAAAGAGGCTCCTTGCTTCTTTTCCGTCTCACTTGCCTTAATCACTGAGAATCTCTGAGGGTCTTACCCTCCCAAACAATTTTTTTCCTTCTTCTATTTTGGAAGTGGTTAGAAAATCTGCAAAGTACAGATACCACTTCTGTATTCCTAAAGCTTAGCATAGAGTCTTGCATGTAGCAGATGCTTAATAAATTTTTATTAGCTGATTTAATAAATGCTTGTTGGATAGGAGTGGACTAAAGAATTCAAGACTGTACTTGGATTTCTTTTTTTTATTTTATTTTCAACTTTAACACCCCCAAAGGAGCATTTTCATACACACAGCAGAACTCAAAAGGAATATTTGATACAAAATCTTGAATCTTTATTTCAGGGCACTTGCTTTTTTAAAGAAGTATATAATAAATTCTACACACTTTCAAAACTGATTTGTTTGTCTTTGTTTCCTTCTGAATTTCCTGTTCTCTCCTGGACATTTAAAAATGTTACAATAACCTTATTTGTTTGTTTGCAAATTTATTGGCATCCACCCCTTGACATCATCCCCCCCTACTCTGCATGAACTGAGAAAAGAAAAGGAAGAACAAAAACAAAAACAAAAACAAAAACAAACCTTTCTAACAACTAAGCTTCATCAAGCTTCATCACACAGTGGTCAAGTCCAAAAAATGTTCCTCTGTTTCTTATGTACATTATTTCTCAATTAAGAAGGTGGGCAATACTCTTTCTCTTAGGTCTTCTAGATACATGGTTGATCACTTGATGGATCAGAATTCTTAAGTCTATCAAAGTTGTTTTCTTTTGCAATGATGTTCTTGTATAAAGTATTTGATAATTATTTAATCAGTTCATACAACTGAAGATTCTATAAAAATTTTCATTTTTAATGATACAATAATATTCCATCACATGCCTGTACTGCAGTTTGTCTAATCACTAACCATCTGCCTAAGTCATGGGTTCTAAGGGCAGTTAGGTGGTACAGTGGAAATAATTTTTGATATTGGATAATTTTTTGTAATTTCCTCATCTCTTCAGCTTTAGTTTCCAAATTAGGGTTTCGTGCCAAGGCTCCACTCCTAAAGTGCAATTAGGTGGGAGTAATCAGCTGAATGATCTCATCCTGAGTTTCCTAGGTTCTTGTGCTGGTTTCTACCTCCCAGAGTTTGGTTTCCTTGTATCTTGGAGGTTCAAAGTGCTGAATCCTCAGTAACCTCACTGACATTTCAGGACTGTATATTATGTTTAGAAGTTGAATTTATTAAATATGTTAAAATAAAGTAAGTTATGAATAATAGAGATCTGTAGTTTCATGCATACTATTCTTCAATATTGTATAAAATATACATGAAAATTATTTGGAGATTTTTAAGTTCAGAATTTTAAACATGTCTTCCATTGCCATTTCCCTCTTTTTTTGCCAACTCCTAAGATAGCTGCCATTTTATAGTTATTCACACCAATAAAATCTTTAGAGTGGTGCATTATAAACCCAAAGGTCTAAGCTTTTGGAGTTAAAAACACCATTTGACAAAAATTTCTGGGAAAAATGAAAATCAGTTTCGCAGAAACTAGTCATTAGACCAACATCTCACTTTATGTACCAAGATAAGGTCAAAATGGATACATGACTTAGATATAACAAGGGATGTCATGAGTAAATTAGGGAAGCATAGAAAAGTATACCTGTTAATTTTATGGATAAATGATGAGTTTATGACCAAGCAAGAGACAGAGGAAATTACAGAAGTAAAATAGATAATTTTAATTAGATGAAATTAAAAGGTTTTGAAGAAACAAAATGAATGTAGCCAAAATTAGAAAAAAGGAAACTGGAAGAAAAAATTACAATAAGTTTCTATGATAAAGTCCTCATTTCTCAAATGCTATAGGGAACTGAGATAAAATTTATAAAAAAAAATAAGATCCATTCCCCCCCCTTTGATAAATAGGCAAAGGATATGAACAGGCAGTTTTCAGAAAAAGAAATTAAATCTATCAACAGTCACATGAAAAGAATGCCCTAAATCACTATTGTTTAGAGAAATGCAAATTAAAACAACTCCAAGCTACCACCCCAACACTTATCAGATTGGCTAATATGACAGAAAAGCAAAATGCTGAGGAGATGTGGGAAAATTGAGGTACTAATGCACAGTTAGTGAAGTTGTATACTGATTCAACCATTCCATAGAACAATTTGGAATTGTAAAACTATTCATACCTTTTGACCAAATAATATCACTTCTAGGTCTTTTTACCAAAGAAATCAAAGAAAAGACAAAGTGACTAATTTGTATAGAATATTTGTAGCAACTCTTTTTGTGATAAAAAGCTTTGGAAATTGAAGGGATATTCATCAATTGGCAAATGGCATATTCCAAGCTGTGTTATATGATTGTGATATAATATTATAGTGTTATAAGAAATAACAATCAGAATGGTTTCAGAAAAACCTGGCAAAACATATATATGATTTCATGCAATTTGAAGTGAGCAGAACCAAGAGAACATTGTGTCCAGTAACATCAATATCATAAGGAATATCAAGGGTGAAAAACTTAGTTACCCTGATCAAGACAATGAATCAAAACATTTCCAGAAGATCCATGATTAAAAAATACTATCTACTTCCAGAGAGAGAGAGTGATGAACTCTGAATGCAGACTGAAGTATACTTATTTTTATTGTTTATTTTGTTTGTGTTTTCTTTTGTAGTTTGGCTAATGTGGAAATATATTTACCATAGCTTCATATGTATAATAGAAATCAAAATGTTTGCCTTCTCAAGGAAAGGGAGAACCAGGAAGAAGGAAGGGAGAGAATGTGGAATTTAAAATCTTAAAAAAAAATCATTAAAAATTCTTTTAGGGGTGGCTAGGTGGCACAGTGGATAAAGCACCAGCCCTGGAGTCAGGAGTACCTGAGTTCAAATCAGGCCTCAGACACTTCATAATTACCTAGCTGTGTGGCCTTGGGCAAGCCACTTAACCCAATTTGCCTTGCAAATACCTAAAAAAAATTATTTTATAGGAGCAGCTAGGGGGTGCAGTGGATAGAGCAGTGGCCCTGGAAGCAGGCAGACCTGAGTTCAAATCCATCCTCAGTCACTTAATAATTACATAGTTGTGTGACCTTGGGCAAATCACTTTAATCCCATTGCATTGCAAAAAAAAAAGGTATCATACTAAAAAAAATTATCTTTTATATAATTGGAAAATATTTAACAAAATAAAAATTATAATAATAAAAAAAGAAAGTCACTAGAGTAGTCTGCAACTCTATATAGTTTTCTTCCAGTAAGAACTGATGATTTGTCTTCACAAGCTGTCTATAGAAATGTATATCCATTAACCAGCCTGTAAACATATACTCTCTATCCCTTTTCTACCCCTGGCACATCAGATGAACAATCAAGGAAGGGGTGGGAATATTGGCACATAAATTCTCAAATTGTAGTGGGAGGGTTGGCAACCCAAGAGAGAGTATCTGCCTACAGAAAAATTGCACTAAAAATTGCCCCAGAGGTACAGATCATCATAAACCTTTTGGAATGATTTTCTTTTCATTATTTTTTTAAAGATTTTATTTGAGTTTTACAATTTTTCTCCCAATCTTACCTCCCTCCCACCACCCCCCCACCATGGAAGCAATCTGTCAGTCTTTATTTTGTTTCCATGTTGTACATTGATCCAAACTGAGTGTGTCGAAAAATCATATTGTAGGGTTCTGATTTTTAAGTTAACTAAGTATGTGTAAATTGAATTTAAGCCAACTCTGATGAAAAGAAGATTCAGGTGTTTCTCATCTCCTCCCTTCTTCCCCTTTATTACCACAGGTATTTTGTACCTCTTAATGTAATGAGATTTGCCCCCATTCAATCCCCTCCCTCCTCCTGTCTCCTTCTTGTCCCCCTTTTTAAGGAGGTAGTGTTTTTAAAAATCATTCTAGCTGAGTCATGGAAAATTCTGAGTATCCATTACTTCTAGCTAAGTACCTTCTATCTAATAGAGTTAAAATTCTTGAGAGTTATTAGAGTCTTTCTCCCAAGTGGGGTTAAAGCCAGTTGCATCCCATTGGATAGAAGTCTCATGGATAGGTCATGAATGTCCATCACTTTTGGCTAGGTATATTCTCTCTATTACAGTTACAATTCTCAAGATTTATGAGAATCTTTTTCCCCATGCTGGGACATAGCCAATTTCAACTTGTTAGATAGCAGTTTTTTTTCCTTTTACCACTCCCCCCCCCTTTTTTACATTTTCATGTGTCTCTTTTCTTTTTTTGTTTGTTTTTTAGTTTTTGCAAGGCAATGGGGTTAAGTGGCTTGCCCAAGGCCACACAGGTAGGTAATGATTAAGTGTCTGAGGCTGGATTTGAACTCAGGTACTCCTGACTCCAAGGCCAGTGCTCTATCCACTGCGCCACCTAGCTGCCCCCAATTCATGTGTCTCTTGAACCTCCTGTTTGATGTCCAAATTTTCTATTTAGCTCTGGTCTTTCCATCAGGAATTTTTGTAATTCTTCCATTTCATTAAGTGTCCATCTTTTTCCCTGAAAGAGAAGGCTAAGCTTTGCAGGAAGGTGGATTCTTGGCTGCATTCCAAACTCCCTTGCTCTTTGAAATATCATTCCAGGTCCTTTGATCCCTTAATGTTGATGCAGCCAGGTCCTGTGTAATCCTTACTGTGGCTCCTTGATATTTAAATTGTTTCTTTCTGGCTGCTTGCAGGATTTTCTCTTTTATCTGATAGTTCTGGAATTTGGCCATAACATACCTTGTTGGTTTCATTTTAGGATCTTTTTCTGGAGGGGATTGATGTATTCTTTCAATAACTACTTTACCCTCTGTTCCATGATATCAGGGCAATTTTCCATCACTAGATCCTGTAATATTAAGCCCAGGCTTTTTTTTTTTCTCTTCAATGTTTTCAGGAAGTCCAATAATTTTCAGGTTGCCTCTTCTTGACCTATTCTCAAGGTCAGTGATTTTGCTGATGAGGTATTTTACATTTTCTTCTATTTTTTCTATTTTTTTATTTTGTTTGACAGGCTTTTGCTATCTCATGAAGTCATTAGTTTCTGCAGACTCCATTCTTTTTTTTTTTAGGGAGGAGTTTTCTTCATTAACCTTTTGCAATTCCTTTTCCAACTGGTCAATTCTACTTTTGAAAGAGCTTTCCATTTGACCAAGTGAGGTTTTGAGAGAATTATTTCCTTTTTTGCTTTTTCCCCAATTGAGGATCTGAGAGATTTATTCTCATTTTGTATTTGTCCAGCTGTATTTTCTAAGGATTTGTTTTCTTGTTGCAAGCTATCAATATCCTCTTGGGTTCCTTTTGCCAAATTTTCCAAATGATTTTTAAACTCCTTCCTTATTTCTTCAAGGGAGTCTTTCTGTACTGGAGACCAGATCATATTCTCTTCAAAGGTTCTAGGTCTCTCTGAGTTAGAGTCTTTTCCTTCCAAGAATTTTTCTGTGGATCCACTTTTCCGCTGACCCTTCTTCATTTTGCTAAAACCTTGAGTTGGGGAGGGGCTGGTTCACAAGGGTTTGGTGTTGGGATCCCTAGAGGCTTTACTCACTGAGTACACTTTCTCTGGCTGGCCAGTAGGAGGTGCTGGTTGCTTTCTCTGGAGTGTCTGTGACCTTGATTGAGGCCTTATCCCTTAGCTTGAAGGGAGGGGTTGGAGGTATTGAATCCTTTTGCCTTCAATCAATGGTGGGCTTTACCCTGGGGTGAGGTCATTCCTCTCCCTATTGTCAGATGGGCTGGTTCTTCTGCTCACACACCTGTGCCTGAGGCAGAAGTAGTCTGCTATTGTTTGTTCTGGGAAGAGGCCTCAGCAGCAATGGAAGCATAGACTCAGAGTTCCTCAGACCAGAGGAGCCCAGGGACAGTGTCCACAGCTCTCCTGCACTGGAACTCTCCCCCCAGACCTTTCAGCAAGCTCCAGAGGGTCAGTGCCAACACCAGTGCTTGTGCTCCCTAGTTGACTCAAGCTCCCTGGGGTCTAGCTCCACTGCTGATCCAGCAGGTCCATCTCTCAGGCACTCAGACTCCCCGGCTCCAATTCAGCAGCTAATCTGGCTGATCTGGGGCTGATCCACCCTCTGCACTTGGAGTCACTGCCCAAACTCACCCAAAGCTGCAGAAGACAAATCCTGAGGTAAATGTTCTTTCTCCTAGATTTTCTTTCTAGGTTTTTGTGGGTCAGATTTCTGTTAAGAGGTTTGTTTCATATGATATATGGGGAAAGATCAGGAAGCTTTAGAACTGTGCCTGTCTTCTCTCCTCCATCTTGGCCAGAAACCAGAATGATTTTATTTTCATTGGCTAGAAGAATTTGTTTTCTGTTAATGTTGGTAAAGTACAGAACACATTTTCTCTTTATACTTCATTTCACAGGATGATTAATACTTTCAGATGAAATATTTTTTTGACATAAAAGTCACCATCAACCGTGTGGCCTTGGGCAAGCCACTTAACCCCATTTGCCTTACAAAAACCTAAAAAAAAGTCACCAGCAAGAAATATATTATGACTTGTTTAATATTTTTTCTTTTTCTCATAGTTTTTCCCCTTTGGTTTGATTCTTCTTTTACAATATAACTAATATGAAAATATATTAAATATGTCATACATTCTATAAACTTTATCAGATTACTCATAGGGGGTGGGGTCAGAAGGGAGAGAGGTAGAAAAACTCAAAAGTTTTCAAAAAGATGCATATTGAAACCTATCTTTGCATGTAATTGAAAAAAATAACATTTTTAAAAAATGAATTGTATTATAGTAGCTATAAACCAGAATTGGAGTCAGAAAGATCTAAATTCAGATTCTGACATAGACATGTACTGGCTATGTAATCATTCATACCCCAAGCAACTCTCTAAGAACATAAGTTACCCTATACTTATTGAATTTCATTAGAGGAGGAAATTTCCACATTGGGAGAATCTTCTAACTGATAAAATCAGAGATAAGGAAAAATTAGGGGATACCTTAGCATCTATTTTTTAAAAATGAAGATGAGATTGGACTCCATGGTTTCTAGACTTTAGCTATGTTTTTCAGACTTTAGATGTTAGAATGATTATATCAAGAACCAACAAGAAACATCCTAGAGATTAAGAATTTTTGAATTTCTTCACAACTTTGTTATTATGATGATTCTGAGTGTCCATTAATGACAAGAATCTAGAAGTTATAAGCTTTTGGTAAATAGGATTATGCTCTATGCCCTGCCTCTGGTAGTAACTATTTATCTGATAAAAGGAAGATACTTTCTATTCTTATAGCAAAGTATGGTTCATAAAGTAGGATGGTCATGATGGTGGAGAAATATTTTTTGTCCCTTATATATGATTATTGCATGTCCCAAAGCATGAAACTTGATCAAATATATTTATCAATTGATTATTATCTAAATTTACTGTATCACATCTGTGTTGGATTTTAAAAAGCAAATAAATCATACCTCCACCTCTTCCTCTGAACAATCTTGATTTAATTATTCATTAGTTACAACTTATTCTTACCATCATGCAAATTTTTCTTAATTTTTCTCTTTTTCAATCATGTAGTAATTTTTGCATTAATTATTTGGAGACCTATACAATGAAATAGAAATAAACATAATGGATATGAAATGACTACTGCATATAACTGTGGGGATTTAAATCATCCAATCTACAATAAAAGAGACTAATGTAGAGCTCCTAGTCAATGGTACTGTATTAAAGGATCCGTGGTCTCCTCTAATGAAGTGGATCTCCTTGTTTTTATAGGGTTTGATACCCAAATATGCAAAAGAAGCATGGTGAAATAAAGAATCTCATTGGTTGAGAGATCTTATTCTTGAGGACCAAAAATGGCCTATGAGTCGAGTAGCATGGAAAATCTCCACTGACTGAATGGTCATAAGATGGTCACTTGCTTATGTAGACAAAAGAGATAGAGATCTGGAAGTATAAAAATAAATTGGGGGACTTTCCAAAGCATCAAGGCATCCTATCCATGCTGGGTGGAATTTGAGTAAAGCACGATGGAGATATTTTTGTCAGCATTCTTGTGATTGTGCAAGTGAGCCTTCTAACTTGGTAAACAAGTAGTGAACGATACATTAAAGTTTAAGGCTCACTATAAGAATTATCTATCTAATTATCCCTAAATGATTTATATAAAAATTTATATAAAATATCAAACTGAATGGAATAGAATAGAGGTCCAAATGATTTTTTTCTCACATTACCAATAAATAATTCCACACAATAAACAGCATAAAAGATGTCATCAAATAGATATATAACTGGAGAAGGAGATGGGAGGAGTTATAGTGGATTGTAGTAGTTTGGGAGAATTTGAGAGGTTTTTTACAGACAAGTCAGACCAGCCAGTAAATGATGACTGAAATAAGCCTTTCTCTATTTGGCTTTTATTTTTAGCTAACACAAATAGAAACGCAGGACTTACTGAAAAACAAACAGTATAGGAGAAGGATACAATCAGAGTAATCAATAGAAGGAGGCAGTGGATTGTGACTTAAATTTGTAAATAGACTTCTCTTTCAATTTGGGAGATCTAGCTTTATCTATTCAGAAATGTCTCCTAATTGATTCAGGACAAATCTCCTGTCCTGTCCATTATAACTGGAAGTCATCACCTCCAACACTGAAAAAGTATGGCTACCTATCACACTATGAGTAGGGTCCAACACCTTAAAATACCACATGGGAACAGTTCCACAGATTAGGACAATTCACACTTTCAGGTAATTTAATATAGCTTGTCTATGAGGACAGCAGGACAGACAATGACTGTGGATTTTATACAGAGAAGTGAGTTCTTATTTCAGTATAACTGATTGAGTTCTCACATCTAATAAAATCATCAAGGAATATCAAGGGAGAGATCAGCAAAGCTTTTGTTGTATCATGAATCATGGAAGACTATGCTTAGAAGAGTCCAAAAAAGAGAAGGAATATTAGGCAGAAGAGGACATGATATCGTGAACAAGCCTTATGAATCTCAGAGAAACTAAAAAATCAGAGTGATTTGTTGGTTCCCCTCCCCGCCAAAAATACTATATTCAGTCATAATATAGTTAGAATGGGGAAAAATTGATGTCAGGAGACTTAGAGGAAAGCTTCTTAAAGGATGCATGGGTCTATTGTGGAGAATTTACAAGAGCTCCCAGACAAGAGTTGCACAAGACGAGAAGGCATGAATATATTATAATCCGTACTGTTGGAGTAAGTCTCCTTATTAATGAAATGACAGATTCATTAAAGACAATACGTAAATAAAACCATCTTTTTCCTGTTGGTATTAACTCTTTAAGACTTATCTACCATTCTAAAGGTAGTGAATTCTTATCCTTAAGTCAGCTGTATAGTAATATATTATTTATTAAATTAGTTATGAAGTTATAACTATAATGAATGAGAAAATATATGTTCATACATAGATATATTTTCTCATATATATATATATATTTTCTCTTTTTTTTCCTTATTCCTCAATCTTATTGCTGACTGATAAACACTACCAAAAAAACTTTGAAAATAATCGTGGTGTATGATCTATTATTAGTTGATGAGGATTAGTGGATTGGGAAATTTAAGAAGATCCTACAAAGTTAATATATACTCTGATACTTAGAAAATTCAAAGCAAAAGTGATAAAATATAAGAATGGGTAGAAATAAATAGAAAAGTATGTTTTAGGAGGAAGGAATGAGAGATGTCAAAGACTTGGGACAGATAATTCATATTTTATATCAGAAACATTTTTTCAAGGAAAAATTTGGTAAGCATTGATAGAATTGGAGAATGCAAAAGAATACATTTTAACAAATGCAAAAAGATAATTAATGATGTTGAGTTGGCTGTTGTGTATAGTCATTATGGAAAGTTATGTATAGGGGCAGCTAGGTAGTGTAGTGGATAAAGCACTGGCCCTGGAGTCAGGAGTACCTGGGTTCAAATCCGGTCTCAGGCACTTAATAATTACCTAGCTGTGTGGCCTTGGGCAAGCCACTTAACCTTGCAAAAAACCTAAAAAAAAAAGAAAAAAAAGAAAGTTATATATAATACATTAAAACATGAGAGATAAGATCAGAAAATTCCCCCAAAATATTAGGCATGCAATTGAAACAATTTAACAATGAACTATTTCACAATTGAAGATCAATGGGAAATGGATATGAAAAAGGATGTCTACACCAACTATAATAATTTTAATACAGGTTTAAATGATAAAAATTAGTTGCCACAACAAGATCAAAAAAAGTCAAGAAAGCACTTTAGTTAGTAAATATCTGACTTACTTGCCAAATAGATGAATGCCAAATGCAACACATATTTATTTAGAATATAAACTTGTTTATTAAATTTTATTATGGATGACAGACAATTATGACCAGTATTGTTTCATAAAGCAAAGAGTAGTAGAGGGGAAACAAAACTTGGTAATAGGTCCAAATAAACAAATTCATCCTAAAAGCATTCAAGGATGATAATGGAAGCAGGTTTCAAACAGAAGACAAAGAGGAAAAATGTGCAAAAATCATTACAAATCATTACAAATTTTTTTTCTGTGAAGGATTGTAGGACTATCAATCTTGGATCCAAATATGATAGCCCTGGATCAGAGAAGAGGGATAAATGACACCAAAGAGAACAAAGAGAGGAAAAATAGTTTGACCTGTCCATTCACATAGGAAAGACCATGCAGACTGCCCAAATTTCAACTTGCATTTGGATGGACAATCTGTAGAAATTGTTAATCAATATGTGGGGTAGACAATACAAGTGGAAAAATTAGGTCCAGAGTTGTACAGAAATAGAAAAGTGGTTTGAAATGTCTTCAAGAAATTGCAGAGCTTCTAACTGATCCCAAGGTTCCTATGAAAGCAAAGACCCATTAAAAATAATAATAATAACACTTTACTGGTTTTACTACAATTATCTATAATGTATTAAAAATGAGCATCACAGAAAGGTCAATTGAGAGATGCACAATGAGTTTAAGAAGGGCTGAAACTTAATCAGTGAGGATCTCTGAAGAAAAACTGAAGTAAAAAAAATTTCTTAAATGAAAAAAAAGAAAAACAAGTAAAAAGACTTCATTAAGGAATTGTAGAAAATAGACTTCCTTAAGGTGAGAAATTTTACCTCTTAGCTTTTCAAATGGATGTGTTCTACAACATGAAGATAATGCTCCATAAGAATCTCTTAATTAACTCTAAATGGAGTATAATTCATTCAGGCTTTTTTTTTCTTTATTTCTATTTTTTTACATTGTGGTCTCCCTCCTTGAAGTATTTAGCAGTCTTCTATGATTCCAGTTAAATCAAATACAGCATAATGCCACTGGAGTAGTATCTGTCACAATAGTACACTCTGAGTCAATGAAGGCCCAGAAGTAAGTGTGGCTCTCAGAATCCAGATTATTCAAAAGTCCTAGAAAAGATCCAGGTTTCAGAGGCACCCAGCAACAATTAGTTCCCTATTCAAGGGAATAGGAAGAGTCAACAGTTCAAGGATAACAGAAGTAAACAAATTGACTACAAAGAGGTGGGGCCAAGATGGTGGAGAAAAGGCAGGGACTCTGAAGAACTCTTCCCCCAAACCACTCCAAAACCCATTAAATACTAACTAACAGGGGCAGCTAGCTGGTGCAGTGAATAGAGCACCAGCCCTGGAGTCAGGAGGACCTTAGTTCAAATGGGACCTCAGACACTTAATAATTACCTAGCTGTGTGGCCTTAGGCAAGCCACTTAACCCCATTGCCTTGCAACAACCTAAAAAAAAATAATAATGATTAACAAAATTCTACCCACTGAGTGAAACCACTTTTCAACTCAAGACAATTTGATAGATCTATGGGAAGGGTCTGTTACACCAAGATTTGAAAGGGCTGGCAGCACAATCAGGGCAGCACCAGAGCAAACAAACTCCAGGCATCCAGAAATAGATCTTGGGAGTGCCTGGGAGCCCTTGGGAGTGCCTGGGTCCATGGCAGCAGTGGTGGTGTCCAGACCTCTCAGCTTAGGGATTGTCAAGGACAATTGGGAAGGGCAACAGGAAAACTCTGCTGCATAAGAGTAAAAGCGGAGCCCAGTTGAGTGCAGACCCAACTCCAGGGGAACAGGAGCAGTCCTGGGGAGCCACCCAGCAGAGATCCACCTGGCAGCTGCTTCCAGAGCTTATGAACATAGGGGGGTCAAGGAGATTGCAAAGGTCTCCTTGCCATTCCTGAGGTAGGACTCTGTGGCTTTGCTCATACTCAGATCCAGGTCTCAGTCTGAGTCCCCAGTCTCAAGGAAAGCAGAAGTACAGCAACTTCACCCTCCTCATGGTTCCAGGGCAGAGGGAAGTGCCTGACCTCTTTCATACAGACCAGAGCTCAGGCCAGGAGAGTAGTCAGAGCTGTTCATAAGACCTTGAAGGAATTGAGAACATGCAGGTCCCTGAAGGATATCCCTGAAAATAGCTTCAAAACCCTCAAAAGATTGGGAGTGTGTCTTCTACCCTAGAACAGAGCCCCACCTTATCAAAGAGTTAATATCAAGTCATAGGCTAAGGAAATGAGCAAACAACAGAAGAAAAAATCCGATCACAGACAATTACTTTGGTCCTAAGGAGGATAAAAATACACACTCAAAAGAAGATAACAAAGTCAAAAACTTCTGAATCTAAAACCTCCAAGAAAGAAATGAATTAGTTTCAGACTATGAAAGAGCTCAAAAAAGATTTTGAAAATCAAGTTAAAGGAGGAAGAAGAAAAATTGGTAAGAGAAATGAGAGCAATGTGGAAAAATCATGAAAACTGAGGAAGCAATTTGGTGAAGGAGATATAAACAAATACTGAAGAAAATAACATTTTATAAACCAGTTTAGGTCAAAAAGAAGTCCATAAGGTCAATGAGGAGAAGAATGCCCTAAAAAGCAGAATTGTCCAAATGGAAAAGGAGATAGAAAAGCTCTCTGAAGAAAATAATACCCTCAAATGTGGAATGGAGCTAAGGGAAGCTGATGACTTTGTGAGAACTCAAGAATGAAAAACTAAAAGAAAATGTGAAATATCTCATTGGAAAAACAACTGACCTGGGAAACAGATCCAGAAGAGATAATTTAAAAATTATTGGACCACCTGAAATCCATGACTAAAAACAAAAAAGGGCCTACATAACATTTTTCAAGAAATTATCAAGGAAAACTACCCTGATATACTAGAAGCAGGGGTAAAATAGAAATTGAAAGAATCCACTGATCACCTCCTGAGATTCTAACTGCCAGGAATAATATAACTGAATTTCAGAACTCCCAAGTCACAGAGAAAATATTGCAAGGAGTCAAAAAAATAATTCAAATATCGTGGAGCTATAGTCAAGATAACACAAGATTTAGCAGCTTCTACATTAAGCGTTATCAGGCTTGGACTATGATATTCCAAAAGGTCAAAGAGCTTGGATTACAAGCAAAATTGAACATACTTTATCAGGGGGGAAAATATGGATATTCAATGAAATAGGGGATTTTTTTCAGACTTTTCTGATAAAACAACTAGAGCTGAACAGAAAATTTGATGATCAAATACAAGACTCAAGTAAAGCTTGAAAAATGTAAAACAGGAAAGGCAAATCATAAGGGACTTAATAATGTTGAAATGCTTAGATTCTTTTTTTTTTTAGTTTTTGCAAGGCAATGGGGTTAAGTGACTTGCCCAAGGTCATACAGCTAAGTAATCATTAAGTGTCTGAAGCCAAATTTGAACTCAGGTCTTCCTGACTTCAGGGCCAGTGCTCTATCCTAGCTGCCCCAACTTCTTATATTCTTGCATGAGAAGCTGACATTGATAATTTCAGTGAACCTTTTCATTTATCAGAGCAGTTAGAAGGAGCAATATAGACAAAGCACATGAAATGATTCAACAATGCTGTAGATCAACTTGGAACTATGCCCAAAGGGCTATAGCCAACCCTTTAACCCAGTAGTGTCACTGCTAGGTCTATATTCCAGAAGAGATGAAATACTGGAAGAAAAGAAACTATATGTATAGGGATATTTAAAACAGTTCTTTTCAGATGTCAGGAAGCTGGAGATTGAAAGGATGTCCAGCAGTTGGGGGAATGACTGAACAGATTGTAGTATGTGATTGAGATAAAATTCTGTTCTATTATGGAAAATGATAAAACAGGATGCACTCAGTAAAAAACTGAAATGAGCAGATGCAATGGGAAATGTACCTTTTATAAAGTAATACCAATATTGCAGTATGATCATCTGTGAATATATAACTTTTCTCAGTAATGTTGTGACCCAAGAGAACTCTGAAGGACTTATAATATAGAATGCTATCCATCCCAAAGACAGAGCTGAAGGCGTCTGAATACAGATTGAAGTATGGTTTTTTTTCTACTTTGTTTTTCTTGAGGTTTCTCTTTTGTGTGTGTGTGTGGGGTGTATGTTTTTTTTACAGCATGATTATTATAGTAATGTTAAAAATTAATTAATGTTAAAAAAAATGTGAGATCAAGAATTTTTCTCAGTTTGTCAAAATCCCCATGCTTAATTCCAATCTCCTTATTCTCAGTGATCTGCAACTGGGCATGGTTTTTGCTCACAGTGACAAACTTTTTTCCCACTTTATTATAGAAAATTTTCCTGTTGATTGGGGACAAGGGATACATCTTAATATGGGTACTGAAGACCCAGAAAAGAACACTCTCACAACCAGAGCCCTATTCACTGATAAGTGATTCAACATCAGAAAAAGATATGGTTTTATGAATGGAAATGATAATGAAGAAAATTCATTAGCATTTGCTATGATGTACCATCCTAAGAACTAAACTGTAGATGACATTCCCATTTGACTGTCAGTATATGTTGTTTCTTACTGCTGGAATAAGAGCTCCTTGAAAGCAAAAGACTGCCTTGCTTTTCTATTTGCACAGTTTTGTACATAGTAAGTGCTTGAAAATTTTTAATCAGGAAAAAAGTAAACACTGATTTGCTTAGTTATGATACTTCAGTTCACAGCATCTACCACTCACATTTTTATGGTTTGACAGGGAACAGACTCTGGTACTAGTATGGCACTTCCTCTGGGTTTCCTCTTCCAAACCCCATTCACAATGAGTAGCCTCCTTCTTCCCTCAGTATTCCGGAGATAATCAATCCTCAGGGGTTGTAACTTCTAACATTATAACTCCCAATCCCCCATCTGTTCTCTTCTTCCTCATCTTGATCTATAAGTTGACATCAATTAGTTTTTACAGAAGGACATATATTGAGAAGGCTTAGTATGAACAGTAGTTATGAGATGCTCTCCTTCAAACTAGGTGAAGGGTATACCCTATACAAACATGGTGTCTGGAAAGACATAAATTTTAAAGCACATTGATAGTGATGTGTGTGTGTGTGTGTGTGTGTGTGTGTGTGTGTGTGTGTGTGTATATATATATATATATATATATATATACATACATACATACTAAGGCTGCTACATTAAATGGGATTCTTTACCCAGGAAGTCTTTTTCTCTTTTTTCTAGAGCTCCCACTTCAGTATAGAGTATTTCCAGAACAAAGACTCAATAATTCAGGTAATGGGCCAATCCCCTGATAGGCAGGCTCAGGCAAGTCACTACCCTGCTCAACTAACTCTTCACCAGACTTGGCTGCTACTGCTACCAATTCCGATAGTCTCTGATATTTCTTAATTCTAGTTGCCAAAGAGAATTTCTGACAGCCTCATAAGATTTTTACTTAGTCAATTATAGGTCTAGATATTCATTTACCCAAATCAGAAAAAAATAAATAGATAAGAAACAAGAGAAACTGAGGTACCATGTACTTATTAATTGACACATGGCTGCAGAGGTAGGAATAGAACTTGCCCCTGCCCCTCACCCACAAGGCAGCCTACAGCAGTCCTTCTCACTTGAAAACTTATAGATAGAAGACTGTCCGCTTGAACTTTTTGAATACACATTTAGCTATAACTCCTCAGTCAGTAAGAATATTCCTCATTACCTCAGTCCCAGTATCCTAGTCACTTATAGCTAGAGGGAAGTTCACAAAACCTCTATATTACCCTATGGTTTGTATATAGGAGGATAGTATATTCACATGAGAAAACTAAGAAAAGGATTCTGGACTTAGAGATACTTAGGCAAAGCAAAAGGAGAGCTGTTCTATTATTCTGTGATGAAATCAATTTAGATGGCTTTTTAATTTGATCATTTAAATCAGAATTCCTACCATCTCCCCCCTCAACACAGAAGTACATTGATAGTTTTCATTTGAATTATTTGAACAATATTTGTACAATAATTTTATTATTCAGACAGTAATTTCATTATTCAGTGAATTTCATTTTATTTTGTAGACAAAAATAGTTATAGAAGAACAGAGGTCTGCAGTAAATTACTTGCCACTTCAGAATTCCATTATATTCATTCTGAAACAGAAAAATATGGAAGAGATGATAAAGTACATGGAGGTCAAAGAAGCCACTTGTGATTGAAGTTTTCAGTGTTAGTGAAAAGAAGTATTAGACTTCATGAAGTAAATTGTGAGGGACATAGTTCCACTGAGAGTATCCAAATCCATCTAAAAGCAAGGTACTTCATGCCTAATAATAACATTTTTAAAGAATCTCCAGACAGAGTCTTAGCTAACAATTTTTGTAGCTAGGACAATTAGTACAAACTATATTAGGATCAACTGTCATGGATGTGGATCCCAACTACTCCTAAATAGAGGAGCTAATTCTGGGTACCATCTAGAATTACTAGTAACCATCTAGAATACTCATTTTAACTAATTATTCTTGATAACTTAGTATTAACCACTTATTTCTATGTTAATGAAGAAAATGTTGCAAATGACCACCACATTTTGTCAGTCTGTCAGTTGTCCTGCCCTTGTGATAACTAATGCTTACAGTTTAAAATTGTCTTTCACAGAATCAAAGAACATCAAATTTGGAAGAACTTTAGAGACCATCTAGTTCAACCCAGAGTTGACCAAGAAACTTCTCTATCATATAACCCAAAAGTGACATCTAGATTATATTCAAAATTCTTGAGCAAGGGAATAGTTGGTTACCTTCTATAATAGCACCCATGATAACTTCACAAGGGAGAGTTATTATTTTCCCAAGATGCAAATGAGGAACCTGAGCTTTAGCAAGGTTAAATGAGTTGTCCAAGGATATACAACCACTATCTTTGGTTACCAGTGGAATTTCTGATGGGGTCTCAGGTTCTCTTGGTCTTACACTTGGGCACTTCCCTCTCAAAATACTCATTCACTTAAAAATCAAGAAAGGATAAACACAAAACAAATAGAGGTGCCTTATATTCAAGGACACATAGCAACCAAGTGGGACTTAGGACAATTGCCATTCCCCCCTCCCTCCAGTAGCTGATAGCAATGTTGGCTTCACTCACTGCCAGGAATAAAAAAGAGATTAAGAAATGGGTAGGTCACCTAGTTCATGACCTCTTGAGTCATTGGTTTTCTAGTTCCATAAAAAATTAAAAGACATTTCATCCTCACATTGTACCAGACCCTTAATCATGCATTACAGGAAACAGAGCTCCAAACATTTTGTCAAAGAGAATGTAACTAGGCTTGGAATATTTGCATTACTCTGTGTAATGTCCAATCCAATTATGCTCTAAGGACTGGTTCCTCATTGGTCAGTCCCCTATTATATCTTCCAAAGAGAAATTTGACCTTATGGCCTTGGTTCAGGGAACTGCTTCTGATTGGGGCTGTTACAAAAAGAACAGGAGAGAAAAGAATATAGGTAGTGGTATCTTACTCATTTGTGTAAGAGGCATCCAGCTGTATATAATATTTCCACAATTACCCATAAAATATATGATGCCATATACTGACTGTCTTTCTATAGGATGCCCAACAAATGGTAGGTATATTAATATAACTATAGTAAATATTTACTATAAAAGATCAAAGTTATTCTGTTCCATGGCTATAGAAGTGGGAGGTCTAAGAGCTAACACTTAGAAGGAGATTGGGGGTTTCTAATCAATCAATCAGCAAGTATTTATTAAGGACCTACTATGTTCAGGTATTATATTAAGCATTGAAGATATAAAGCAGAAAGGACTTGGAGAGCAAAGGACAGTGTGGAGTTGAAATTGATAACTATTAGATGGAGATTGGAGAGGTAGGAAAGTAGTCAGAGCAGGGAGACCTTAAGCCCAATGAGAGAGTCCTGATGAGTGGATAGACTGGAGGTAATGATGAGAATGAAGGGGAACCAAGAGGGTGGAGAGAAGCTATGAAGTTCCCTGAGCTTTTCCTAGCTTTTCTCTGAAAGAATTTTATTTGAAGCCTCTAAACAGATTCTGAAATGACAGAACAAAAAGACAAAGTGAAACAATTTTCTACCTCAGAATATCTTGGTGGGACTTGAGGAAACATCTGACTCATTTGGGTAAAAGGGGAGAACAGCCCAGCAGAGACAGGGAATAGGGAAGCCAGAGGGAGGCTCTTAGCCACAGTGCAGCTCAGTAACCAAGGCACATACATCCTATTCATTAGGCCAGAAATAGAATAAGCCTGCAGTGGGGGCTCAAGCCCCAGTGCAGAAGGCATACTGTGAGCCTTGGAATGACAATGAAAAAAGTGAAACTGGGTTGGGGTACCCTAATGGAGGGAGCAAGCCACCAGTACCTGAAACCTCAGTGTGGAAAACCAGACTTCTGATCCCCAGCACAAGAAGCTTGACCCCCGTGTCCCAGGAACAGAGCTCAACTTTTAAAAATAAGCAAAAAAACAAAGCTACTATGGTGACAGAGAAGATCAAAATGCCATCTCAGAAGAGGAAAGCAGTAACAAAATGTGAAGCCTCAAAAGGGATTATAAACGGTTTTCATTTCCAAAACTTCCTCTTGGAATAGTTCAAAAAGTATTTTAAAAACCAAAAGAGAGAAGAAAATTTGAGAAAAGAAATGAGTAATTCAGGAGAGTTATGAAAAATTGGAAAAGGAAGTACAAAAATTGACTGAAGAAAACAATACCTTTAAAGGTAGATTTGGCCATATGGAAAAGGAGATTCAAAAACTTACTGAAAAAATAAATCCTTAAAAATTAGAATTGGACAAATTAAAACTCTATAAGATATATTAAAAAGTCCATCAAGCAAAATTTAAAAAAAACTGGAAAAATAGAAGAAAATGTAAAGTACCTTATAGGAAAAACAACCAACCTGGAAAATAGGTCCAGGAGAGATAGTTTAAGAATAATTGGACTACTTAAAAGCTGTGATCAATAAAATAATCTGGATAATATCTTTCAGAAAATTATCAATAATATGCTAGAATGTCAGGGTATAATAGACTTTGAAAGAATCTACTGATCACCTCCTGAAAGAGATCCCAAAATAAAACCTCCAAGAAGCATTGCAGCAAAATTCAGAATTATCATCTAAAGGAGAAAATACTGCAGCAGGCAACCAGAAAAGAACAATTCAATTACCAAGGATCCATAGTCAAGATTATGCTGGACTTAGCAGATTCAACATTAAAAGATCAGAAGACTTGGAATATGATATTTCAGAAAGCAAAAGAGCTTGGATTACAAACAAGAATCAACTACATGAGAAATTCAGCATCCTCTTTCAGGGGAAAAGATGGATATTCAAATGAAACAGGATTTCCAAACTTTGCTGATAAAAAAGATCAAAGCTGAACAGAAAAATTGATCTTCAAATAATAAGACTCAAGAGAGACATTAAAAACGTAAATGGAAAGAAAAAAATTTAGTCGATAAGACTCTACTTGTAAAAAAAAAGTTAGTCAATAAGATTTGATTGTTTACTTGTAACTCTTGAGAACTGATTTCTATTAGAACAGCTGGAAGGAATATACATAGAGGGTGTGGGTATAAGTTGGTTAAGATGTGATGATATTAAAAAATGAAGACTTGAGGAAAAGGATTGTATTGGGAGAAGAAAGGGGAGGCAGAAAAGGATAAATAATATCATATGAAGAGGCACAAAGGTTCTATTATAGTAAAGAGAAAGAAGGAAGGGTGTGAGCATTGAATCTTACTCTCAATGGATTTGGCTCAAAGAGTAAATAATATACATTCCTAATTGGAGGGGAAAGGGGAAAGAAAGAGGAAGGAGGGGCTAATAGAAGGAAAGGCAGATATAAGAAAGGAAAGGGGAAAGAAAAAGGGAGGACTGATTAAGAGAGGTGGTTGTCAAAAGCAAAATGATACAAAGGACAAATGTAGAGGGAATGAGGCATAGGGAGAAATAGAATGGTAGGAAATTATAGGCAGATGAGGAATGTCAGAGTTTCTCATTAGGCAAGTGGAACTTTGGCATATAAAGGGTGAGATTAATCAGTCAATTAACAAGTACCTATTAAAGACCTACTATGTTTGTAGTTCCTGTGCTCTAGAGTTAAAGAGGATCCTGATGCTTTGTTAAAGTCAAAGTGTAAAAATAATACATACTTCCCAGTTGTTGTGAGGATCAAAAAAGATAGACTATATCAAGTGCATTGCAAACCTTAAAGTACTGAATAAATGTTAGTTATTATTATTAAAAGATTTATGGCAGAACCTGGTCTTATGCATAGAGGAGGAAACTGTAGTCTTGGTATGATTTAAGACAAAGCCCCTTTCTCAAATCCATTGAGTCACCTAGGATGCTGCAAGTTCCTACCATTTAGGAGCAAGGAATTGCAGGATCCCTCTTAAACTGACAAGATGAGTTAACACTATAAATTTATTATTTTGTTTATTTTAACTTCAGTAACCTCCAAAAAGAGGGCAAGGGTAAATATAAATAGAATATCAACCCTGGAGTCAGGAGGACCTGAGTTCATATCTAGCCCCAGATACTTACTAGCTGTGTGACCTGGGCAAGTCAGGTAACTCCACTTATCTCAAAAAAATGGATAAGGCCTGGGACCAAAATAAGAAAGATTTTGAAGGACAGCACTGTATTCTTCCATAAACTTATTTGGCACAGGTCTAGGGGTCTTCAAGTTTAGCTGGAATAAAACAATTAGGCAGAGTCATTCCCTTTAGTAGTAGAAAAGTTTTCCTTTTGTCTCCAGGTAGAATTGGTTTAGAAGGAAAGGAGCAGGTCAGAATTAGTAGGTGAAAGGTAAAGAAGTACAGATAGGAAGGCCCCAGTCCTTGTCTCACAGTCAAACCAACTTCTATGAATTTTTCAGAAATCACACAGATGTTCTTATTAGCCTTGAAATGAAATGTATTGCTTCCTCTCTCTCTGAAGGAAGGGGCTGTTTCATTTTTATCTTTATATACCCATCAACTTGCAGTTTTTGACTTTTGGTAGACATTTAATACAGGTTTGTGAATTGATTGATTGATCAACTCATTCAGATTCAATGTTAGTGAGGGATGGAATTAATCCAATCCTCTAATTTTACAGATGAAACTCAGTTTAGAAATGAGAGTTTGACTAAAGCATTGATTCTCAAAGTGTAGACAAGAGTCTACAAGGTCAAAAGTGCTTTCATATTATTATTTAAATTTCTAATATAGTAAATATCAATAGATATAACCCACATAAAAAAATTCTTGGTAGGTATAGGAGGTGTCCTCAATTTTTAACAGTCTAAAGGGGTCATGAGTTCAAAAAACTTGAGAACCTCTGGACTACATGATCTCTGAGCCTTGAGTCTATGAGGAAATAGCTAGGAAATTGCCCCAGGTCACCCAGCTTGAAAAGAAACAAAGCTGGAAATTGTGAACACATATGACTTTAGAGGTGAGACAGAGTGCTCTGTCCATCATCTTGCACTCCCCTGTCTTTTCATTCTATCTGATATAAAAATTCTGCCCTATGTCTTTATTCAGAAATGTTCCATTTGTTCTTTTCTATATGGAAAACAACTTTTAAAGAACAAGTAACAGTTAAAACTGCACTTAATTACTGAAAATGAAGGGAATAGGGGGAGATAATCAGTTGTTTTCCTTTTAAACCTTTCCTTCATGTTTATTTTCTCTTTTCCTGACTAGGTCCAAGCCAAAACCACCATTTTAATATAATAAAAAAGAATTTTACTCTTGACAAGGTGATAATTATCATGTAATCTTACTTAGCAATAAAACACTTTTGATTTTTATTTGAATGACTCCTTCTTTGGTCGGTAACATGGGAAACAATAATTGTGTGACATTATAAATAAAAGCAGCCCAGAATCCCACACAAATGAAGTGAGTATTTGGAATTGTGGTTTGACTTTATATGGGCATATTTCTGTATTTTAAAATAAATGTCTCTATTATACTGGCTGGAGTTCAAATCTCTTAAATCTATGAGAATTGTATTGAGGAGTATGCATGCAGGGATGATTCACAGATTTGAAATACCACCTACTTCCCTTCAGTGCTGGCACAAAAATGTGTCAGTGAAGCCTGCAATTAGGAAAATTATCTTGGCCTGTCTTTGCCACAAAGATGATGACGTCAATATGCACATTCCAGAACTGAAGAGGGTTAGCAAAAATGAGTTTAGAAAGCAATTCAAAAACAGTTCTGCCTAACGCTGTGGTGTACATCCACACTCCACAAACTGTTAAGCAAATCCATGTCATCTATTAAGAGATTTTTTTCCCCCCTCTCCTCTGAGCTTGATATATATTTACATTCAGTGAGTTGAGGCAAGAATAGTATATTGTTTGTCAGCTTCCAGTCCCAATGGGTCATGTGGCTGTGAGGGATCATAGATAAGATCATAAAATGAGATTCAGAGAGGTTAGTGACTAGACAATTTCAATATTTCCCTAGTTGGTTTCCTGGTCTCGAGTCTCTCCATTCCTCTCTTTCCTCCACAAAGTTGCTAATGTATATTTTCTAAAGCATAGGTTTGGTCAGGTCATGCCCTAACTCATTAAACTCCAGTGGCTTCCTATCGAATTTAGAATCAAATATCAATGTCTTTATTTATATATACCCATAATCTTCTTGATTCTCCTCATATCTAACACTACAACTCCAAACCTTGTGCCTTTGCCTATGACTGTCCCCTAAACCTGTAATGCTTTCCTTCCTCATTTTTGCCTCTTGGATTCCCTAGCTCCTATTAAAGCTCCACTTAAGTACCATTTTTTGACAATTTTTATGTTCTGAATTTAACAAACAAATAAAATAGGATGAGCATTTCCATATACCCTGTAGATCTAAAGAAAAGAATTATACATGAAACTGCAAATCTCTGTTACATAAAATTTGCTTTCCTTTTTTGAGTATATAATTTGTAAAACATATAACTTTGAAAGCTGTTCTGCCAAGCAACATTCTTACATAGTCTTTCCTGGTCACTTCTCCCTCCCTCAGCTATTAGTAATTTTTAATCCAAGAAAATTATCTTATAGTTATTTAGTATACATGTAGATATGTGCAGTTTATCTCCATTCAAAGAATGAAAACTTGAGAGATCAGGGAATCTTTTGTTTTTATTTCTGTACCCACACTATCTAGCACAACAATTAATACAGATTTTTCCCTATCTAAATCTTATTTTTTTTCAAAGATAGCTTTCAACATTCATCTTTTTTTGTAAACTTTTGAGTTCCACATTTTTCTACACCCTTTTCTTTCCCCTCCCCATGACTAGAAGTAATCTAATATAGGTTATACCTGCTTAATATATTTCTAGACACATTCATTTAATAAATTCTTGTTAATTAATTACCTTGGGTCACACAGATAGTAAGCAAAAGAGACTGGATTTGAACTCAAGTCTTTTGTCCCACTGCTCCCGCAGCTGAGCCACAGAGTAGCCACAACTCCTGCCATCAGTGGGAATCCAGAAGAGTGACATTTCACCATCACTGATGGAAGCTATTCTAAGAGTTCTGAGTTTTTGCAGGCTACGGGCATCAAGTTTGGATGACCTCTGCCATGTTATCATCTGGCAAGATGACAAGACTTGAAAAACACCATCCTTTCAGTTCAGGGTATTGTCAGAATTCCATTTCCATTGCCTAGCATCAGGACCTTTGGTCACTGGCCCAGAACATAGTGTAGTTCTATGTATTGACCCTATGTCTGGAGTCAGTAAAATCCTTAAGAAGTAAACACTTTTGACCTTTTCCTATCCCTCTTCTTTCTAGGGTTTTCTCTCTATTAGTGATTTCCTATTTATTCTGTCTCTAACTTGTTAATATTTATTTGTTTGCTTGTTGTCTCCCCCACTATATTGTGAGTAATCTGAGGTTGGGGATTAGTTATCTTTTGCCTCTTTTTGTATCCCTAGCACTGTGTTTGTCAAAAAATGTGCCAACACTAATGGATGTTGATTGATTGATTAAAGTTCTTCTTGGTCACATGTGTTATTGAAGGGAGTCAAAGGAAGGTCGGAGGCTTCAGTGATACTTGGTATGTGTATATATATATATGTATATATATATACATATATATATATAAAACTTTTCCTGCACTATGGCAATCTGGGAACCTATCTTCACTGGAAAATAGGTAGAATTAGAATGGGCAAACAATCAAAAATAAGACTTATTGTAGCTCACTATTTACTTGGCTGTGGGACCTTGGAAAGGTCAGTTTAACTCTCTTGGACTCAGTTTCCTCATCTGCAAATTTAGCTTAATATACCCAATGCCTAGAATTCTCTCTCTCTCTCCTTACATTTACCTATTGGCATCTAGGGCTTCCTTAAAGACTCATCTCAAATCTCACCTTCTGTAAGAAGCCTTTCCCAGTACTTTGATCTCCCCTCTCACCTTCACTCTGAAATGACCTACTTTATATATAAGAAAATGTAGAATTGTTTACATGTTCTCTCCCCCAATTATAACGAAAACTCGTTGAGGGCAGGTAATATGTTTTTGCTTTTTTGTTTTATAACTCAACACTTAACACTGCACCACATGCTTAACAACTTAATAAATACTTGTTAATTGACTGGACAGCTTCTAAGATCCCTTCAAGATCTAAAGTTACGATCTTATGACTCTGCCCAAGTAACCAAACCAAAGTAAGATCGCTTTATGATCTGAGGGAAAGTTTCAGTCAAATATATTATTTATAGCAGCTTACAATATGCTGCTAACACTGTGGGGTAAAGTGTGTGGCAGTAGGGACATTTACGGGATGGAATAGAAAAAGAAAAGTTGAAATAACATTTGAAGAATTTGTTACTTATGAGGAAATCCTGAATGATTTTACCTGACCAGTAAATTCCATTGCTGCCAAAGTTCATTTATCTTTTTATTATGGCTCTTGCTTTCCATAAGATTCCTCTCCCTGCCTGGAGCAACATTGATCCAGTATAGAGAATTTGAATATTTTTTCTATCATGGATACTTTTAGCAGTCTAGTGAAGAGTATGGATCTTTTCTTAAAATAATTTACATAAAGTAAAATATATATGATTATAAAGGTAACCAAATATCTTGAAATATTTACCAATTAAAAAAAGCACATTCATGGACCTCCATGAACCCTGACCTAGGGAAAAGAGCTCTGTATTTGGGGGTCAGAGGACCTTAGGCTGAATCTAGGTTCTATAATATCTAAATTTCAATTTCCACATTTGTAAAATGAAGTTGGATTAAAAGGATTCTCTAGGTCCCTTCCAGTCCTAAGTCTAGAACTCTGTTACTTAAAGTTCCCTGTTATAGATGGATCATTAGAGTGAGACCTGTTTTCATCAATTAATATATCTCCTGACCTTGAAAAAAATCTAACTAGTAATCAAGTTGAAATGACCAACCATTGAGAATTGGAAGGGATATTTATCTTCTTCTCATCACTTATGGCTTCCTCTCAGTCTCTCAGGGTGATTCAGTGAATGCAAGAAGACCAGTTTAAATCTGTCTTAGATACTTATCAGTTGTTTGTCCCTGGACAAATTTCTTAAAACCATTCTTTATCATATTCCTCTCTATAAATTGGGAATAACAATAATAGCATTTACTTCTCAGAGTTTGTAGGGATCAAATGAGCTTTAAGTGGTCTATAAATGCTGATCATGATTATTTATCCTTGGATATTCCACTGTCACTTCACAATCAATGCAAATTTGCTCTTCCTTTTGAGCTCATTGTTTTTGTCAGTGGTGTCATAATTAGCCCAGCATCTTATTTATGAAATCATTGAATTATCTTTGTCACTTTTCCCTTCTCCCTTCCCTTCTCACATACAACCCATTGTCATGGCTTGTCCTCACCTCTGTAGTATATATCTTATATCAATTCTCTCCTTTCTGTTAGAGCAACCATCCTAGCACAAGTCCTCAGGGCCACCATCCTGGACTACTGCAATGGTTTCTGGAAGGTTCTCATTCTGGTTCACTCATTCTCCTCCTCTAGTCCATCATTGGTACCATTATGGATCCCCCTTATTCATAGATCTCCTCATATCACTCTGCTCAAAAATTACCAAAGAATAAGTTGTGGAATATGAAAATGATGGAGTTACTAGAATGATATAAGAATTTAGGATATAGATGCTTTCAAAAAGACTTGGAAAGATTTTTATCAACTGATGCAGAACTTGAAGTATTATTTATACTACAACATCAATATTTTTAAAAAAAAATAACGATTCTAGGGGCAGCTTAGTGGCGCAGTAGATAGAGCACTGGCCCTGGAGTCAGGAGTACCTAAGTTCAAATCCAGCCTCAGACACTTAATAATTACCTAGCTGTGTGGCCTTGGGCAATCCACTTAACCCCATTGCCTTGCAAAAAAAAAGCCAACTAAAAACTAAAAATAACTATTCTGAGGACTCTAATAAACCGATGAAGAATGAATTGAGAAAAACTAAAACTATATAATAATAGTCTCAATGTGAAAACAACTTTGAAAGTTATAAAATTAGGATAAATTCAATAATTATTCATGACTTCAAAGGATAAATGATTAAACATGCTATCTATTATAGAGAGGTGATGGATATAGTGAGAAAAATGAGACATGTATAATATATATAAATTAAATATTCATATATAAAGGAAAAGATTTCTTAAAACAAAAGGCTTAGTCAAGCAAAAGAAATTTCCTCAATGAGGATGTTCATCAATCAATTCAGGTATATCTAAACAAATTGTGGTATATGTATGTGATGGAATTATTGTTCTATTAGAAATCAGGAGGGATAGGATTTCAGAGAAGCTTGGAAAAACTTACATGAACTGATGCTGAGCAAGATGAGCAGAACCAGAAGAACATTGTATACCCTAACAGCAACATGAGGCAATGATCAACCTTGATGGACTTACTTGCTCACTCCATTAGTGCAATAATCAGGGACAATTTTAGGGCATCTGTTGTGGAGAATACCTTCTGTAGCTAGACAATGAAATGCAGAGTTTTAACAAAGACCAAAAATCACTATCTTCAATTTTTTAAAAAGTTGTTTTATAAAAACATAATTTTGCTATCTCTAATATTTTATTCTTTCTCAAGGATATGCTTTCACTCTCAATACATTCAATTTTGATCAATGCGTAACATGGAAACAATGTAAAGATTACCAGATTGCTTCTGTTGGGGGGGAGAGAAGGGGGGAAATTGTGAAATTCAAAACCTTACAAAAAAGTGATTAGTAGAAACTATTATTGTATATAATTGGAAAGCAAATAAAATATTTATATAATTTTTAAAAAGAAAGGAATATAGTGAAAAAGAAATTCCCTCAATGACTGTATACAAATATATGATATAATATGATATGTAAACATGTAATAAAATATATAAAAACATAATATAAATATAAAGCAAAAGAAATTTTCTCAATGTCTATGTATATATTTGATGTGTATTATATTGGATTATATAAATATATTAGGTTTTAGCATACATATATAAACATGTAATATATATTTTGTATACAATTATCAGGGGGATTTCTTTTGCTTGATTATGCCTTTTGTTACAAGGAATAGAAATAAATCTTTTCTTTTTTTTTTTTAAGAAATCCTTTCTTTTTCAAATGGAGTTAGGAGGGAGAGAAAACAGATTTTTGTTCAATTCTTTAAAATAGGTATAGGATGTTATAGATATGGAATGTTGCATGTACTTTCAAATATAGTCATTGTATTTTTGCATTTAATTAATTGTTTTATTTTGTTACAAGCAATCTCTCAAGAAGTGGGTATATTCCTTAAATGTTTGGAATGTAAAAAGAAAACACATTAATAAAGCTAAAAAACCTTCTATGTCTCACCATTGTCTGATGAGTACTGGGTTTACTGTTTTCTCTTGGATTCAAAGTCTCTCAAAAACTAGGACCTTCTGGAAATTATCTTTCCAATTTTATCACATACTACTATCCACCATGCATTTTCTACTACAATAAAACTGGAATATTCTACTTCCTAAATATTCCTTAGTCTTTTTCTCCTTCAAATTTTTTTTCACACAATTGATGTTTCTAATGTCCCTTCTTTCCCTCACTTTCCGCTGAATTCCTTCTCCAGCTAAAATTCCACTTATTCCATGAATTCTTCCCTGAGCCCTTCTATCATGACTAGATTTTTCCCAATATATTCCATAAATTACCTTGTTTTTCATTTCTATAAGATTTTGTAATGAAGATCTCCTCCCAGCTATCTAAATGATGCTCCTCAATCTTCTTTGTTGGAGCACTGTCTATGCTCCACTTCAATCATCTTGGTTAGAGAAAATAACCCAAATGGAGGAGGGATTCCATGTAGATGGTTCTCTGCATAATTCTTTTTGCAAATAATATTGTATTGGCCATATCAATCCCCAGAACATTAAAAGAACTCCTCAATGAGATAGCTCCTTAATTACTCAAAAGAAATTACTGGGGCAGCTAGGTGGTGTAGTGGATAGAGCACTGGCCCTGGAGTCAGGAGTACCTGAGTTCAAATTCTACCTTAGATACTTAATAATTGCCTAGCTGTGTGACCTGGGCAAGTCACTCTTAAGCCCATTGCCTTAAATAAATAAAAAAATTTTAAAAAGAAATTACCTAGGTTGGCGGGGGGTGGGGGTGGAGCCAAGATGGTGACAGGAGAAGAACCTGTCCTAGGTGTTCTCTCCATAATATTTCTTTTTTTTTTTTGGTAAGGCAAACGGGGTTAAGTGGCTTGCCCAAGGCCACACAGCTAGGTAATTATTAAGTATCTGAGACCGGATTTGAACCCGGGTACTCCTGACTCCAGGGCCGGTGCTCTATCCACTGCACCACCTAGCTGCCCCCATAATATTTCAAAAATCATAAAATTATGACTCTAACTAAATTTTAGAGAAACAAAACTCACAGAGGAATCTGGCGAGGCAATTCTCCCAACAAGGTAACCTGGAAAATAGTGGAAAGGCTCCGCTCTGTGGGGTTAGAGGTGCAGCCACCAGAGTGAAGGAACTTCAGCCTCCTGGAGGCAATCCCAGAGTGCCTGGGAGCCATGGCTCATGGCAGTGGGGGAAGTTTCCTGACCTACACCCTGGGGAACACCGGGCACAACTTGGAAGATCAGGGGCAGGGAGGGGATCTTGTGCCAGTGTGAGCTTGTGAAGCCCAGCCCTCAGGGAACTCAGCTAACAGTGGTGACCCCAGCAGCCCAGAAAGCAGGTGGAGCTGGTAAGCAGGAGACCCCAAGCAACTGAGCCTTGAGTGCTCGGCCTACCAAAGGTAGGGAAGAGGAGAGAGACTTCAGAGGTCTGTCCTCTGTACCTAGAACAGGACTCTGGTGCTCTGACCACCTTCAGATTCTGATCACAGTCTAGGCCCCCCACAGAACAGCAGGGCCTCCCCAACAACCCCGTGGCAGAGGGGTGTGCTTATGGTCATTCACAGACCAGGAGGGAAGACAGAGCTTTACACACCGAGATCCTTGTAGGGAGGTCTCCCAATAATACTCAAAAGCTCAGGAAGCATGACAGAGCTCAAAAAAAGCCTTTGAAAATCTAGTGAGGGAGATAGAAGAAAAATTGGGAAAAGAAATGAGAGAGATGCAAGAAAAACATGAAAATGAAGTCAGCAGCTTAGTCAAGGAGAAGAAAATAACATGTTAAAAACCAGCTTAGGTCAAATGGATAAAACAGTTAAAAAAGTTGTTGAGGAGAAGAATGCTTTAAAAAGCAGAATTTTCCAGATGGAAAAAGAAATAAGAAAGCTCTCTGAGGAAAACACATCCTTCAGATGCAGAATGGAACTGAGGGAGGCTGCTGATTTTACGAGAAATCAGGACACAATACTTCAAAACCAAAAGAATGAAAAATTAGAAGAAAATGTGAAACATCTCATTGAAAAAACAACTGATATGGAAAACATATTTAGTAAAGATAATCTAAAAATTATTGGAATACCTGAAAGTCATGATCAGGAAAAGAGCCTTGACCTCATTTTTAAAGAATTACTACAGAAAAATTGCCCAGGTATCCTAGAAGCAGAGGGAAAGATAGAAATGGGGAGACTCCACCAATCTCCCCAAGAAAGAGATCCAAAAAAACAACCCCCAGGAATATTACAGCCAAGTTCCAGAACTATCAAGTAAAAGAGAAAATATTACAAGTAGCCAGAAGGACACAATTCAAGTATCATGGAGTTGTAATCAGGATCACACAGGACTTAGCAGCAACTACATTAAAAGCTCATAGGGCTTGGAATATAATATTCAGGAAGGCAAAAGAGCTCAGAATGCAACTGAGAATCAACTACCCAGCAAAACTAAATGTCCTCTTCCAGGGAAAAAGATGGACTTTCAATGAACCAGGAGAATTTCAAATGTTCCTGTTGGAATGGCCAGAGATGAACAGAAGGTTTGATCTTCAAATACAGGACTCAGGTGAAGCATAGAGAATGGAAGAGAAGGGAAAAATATGAGGTACTTAATGATGACAAACTACATGTACTCCTGCATAGAAAAATGATACTGATAATACTCATATGAACCTTCTCATTTAATAGAGAGGGTAGAGGGAACTTTTATAGATGAAGCACAGGAGAGAGCTGAATTTGAAGATAAAATGTAGTGTAAAAATGGATTCAATAGCTAAAAGGGAAATGTAATGGGAGAAAGAAAAAGGAGAGGTGGAATAGGCTAAGATATTTCATATAATAAGATTTTTCTTTATTACAATGAGCTATTGCAATGCTATGGAAGGGGGAAGGCAAGGGGGAATGAGGGAATCTTTACTCTCATCAGAGGTAGCTGGGAGAGGAAACAGAATATATACTCAATGGGGTGCAGACATCTGGAGTAAGAAGGAGAGAAGGGGGACAGGGGGAAGGGGGGAGATGTGAGTGATGGAGGAGAGGATGAACCATGGGGGAAGAGTGGTCAGATCTAACACATTTTCTTTTTTACTTCTTGCAAGGGGCTGGGATTGGATGGCCTGTCTGGAACCACAAGGCCAGGTGGATGCTGGGCCTAAGGGGTGGTTAGGTGGGCTTGGGGCCTCTTGCCCCCAGAGCCAGGGATTTGTCTGCTGCACCACTCAGCTACCCTACAGCAGAGACAGAGTGAAAGGAGAGAGAAAATATAGTATATGGTAGTAGAGAAGTATGAATGGAGGGAGTTGCGATCAGCAATGGCAATGGTGGAAAAATATGGCAGTAACTTTTGTGATGGACTTATCATACAGAATGTGATCCACCCGTGACAGAGCTGGAAGTGTTGGAATACAGACTGAAGCACAATTATTATTATTATTATTATTATTATTATTATTATTATTATTATTATTATTATTATTATTTGGGGGGTGCAGGACAAATGGGACAGGGTGACTTGCCTGGGGTCACACAGCTGGGTGATTGTTGGGTGTCTGAGCCCAGATTTGGACCCGGGTGCTCCTGGCTCCAAGGTTGGTGCTTTGTCCACTGTGCCACCTGGCCACACCTACTATTATTATTATTTTTTATTTTTATTTTTATTTTTTTCTCTTTCCTTTACATTATCACTCATGCAGGTCTATATCTTTTTTGGGGGGAGGGGGTATTATGTTTACTCTTAAACAAGAATATTTTAGTAATGTATAAAAATTATTTGTACAAAATAAGAATAAATAAATTATTAAAAAAAATTTTAAACAGAATTGGCTAGATGGACAAAGAGATAAAGCTCTCTGAGGAAAACAAATCCTTCAGATGTAGAATGGAGCTATAGGAAGCTGTTGACTTTACAAGAAATCAAGATACAATACTTCAACACAAAAAGAATGAAAAATTAGAAGAAAAAGTGAAACATCTCATTGAGAAAGCAACTGATATGGAAAACAGATTTAGGAAAGATAATTTTAAAATTATTGGGATAACTGAAAGTCATGATCAGGAAAAGAGCCTTGACCTCATTTTTAAAGAATTACTACAGAAAAATTGCCCAGGTATCCTAGAAGCAGAGGGAAAGATAGAAATGGAGAGAATCCACCAATCTCCCCTGGAAAGAGATCCAAAAAAAAAACAACCTCCAGGAATATTATAGCCAAGTTCCAGAACTCTCAGGTCAAAGAGAAAATATTACAAGTAGCCAGAAGGACATAATTCAAATATCGTGGAGCTGCAGTCAGGATCACACAGGACTTAGCAGCAACTACATTAAGGGCTTGTAGGGCTTGGAACATAACATTCGGGAAGGCAAAAGAGCTTGGAATGCAACCAAGAATCCACTACCCAGAAAAACTGAACATCCTCTTCCAGGGGAAAAGATGGACTTTCAATGAACCAGGGGAATTTCAATTGTTCCTGTTGAAACAACCAGCGCTGACCAGAAGGTTTGATCTTCAAATACAGGACTCAGGTGAAGTAAAGAGAGTGGTGGAGAAGGGTAAAACATGAGGAACTTAATGATGATGAACTGCATGTATTCCTGTGTAGAAAAATGATACGATAATACTCATATGAAACTTCTCATTTAATAGAGCAGGTAGAAGGAGCTTTTATAGATGAAGCACAGGAGAGAGCTGAATTTGAAGATTTAATGTGGTGTAAAAATGGAGTCAATAGCTAAAAGGGGAATGTAATGGGAGTAAGGAAAAGGAGAGGAAGAATAGGCTAAGATATTTCATATAATAAGATTTTTCTATTGCAACGAGCTTTTGCAATGATATGGAAGGGGGGAAGGTGAGGGGGAATGAGGGAAACTTCACTCTTATCAGAGGTGGTTCAGAGAGGAAACAGTATATATACTCAATGGGGTATAGACATCTAGAGTAAAAAGGAAAGGGGGGATGTGAGTGATGGAAGAGAGGGTGAACCATAGGTGAGAGTGATCAGATATAACATCTTTTCTTTTTTACTTCTTGCAAGGGGCTGGGATTGGATGGCCTGTCCAGGACCACAGGGTCAGGTGGTTGCTGGGCCTTAGGGGTGATATGTGGGCTCAGGACCTCTTGGCCCCAGGGCCGGTGATTAGTCTGCTGCACCACTCAGCTACCCTACAGCACATTTAAGAGGAGGGACAGAGTGAAAGGAGAGAGAAAATATAGTATATCCTAGTGGGGAGGCATGAATGGAGGGAGTTGTGATCAGCAATGGGAATGGTGGAAAAATATGGAAGTAGTTTTTGTGATGGATTTATCATAAAGAATGTGATCCACCCATGACAGAGCTGGTACTGTTGGAACACAGACTGAAGTACATTTTTAAGAATTTTTTTATTTTAAGTTTTTCTCTTTCCTTTATTGCTCATGAGGGTCTGTATTTTTTGGAGGAGGGGATATTATGTTACTCTTAAACAAGAACATTTTAGTAATGTATAAAAAAACATCATTTGTACAAAAATTTAAAAAAGAAATATATAAAAAAGAAATTACCTAATTATCCATGTAGGAAAAATTATTTGGATAGATTTAACTATTATATTAACTGTAGCAAAGTATTAAATGTCCAGTTTAGTGAATTAGTATATCAATATGTAACGCTGGCTACCCTGATCCCTACTGCCTGAAGGCCAACCTTCTCCAAGTATTCTCCTATATCATAAAGGAAATTAAAGCATGACTAGTTTCCAATCCCTCCAACCCCCACAGATAGCGTTTCTTCAGTTGTAGGAGTGGTCCCTTAAACTGCAAGGTTCGTCTAAGCACTAAAAATCAAATTAGCTTTTAAAAAGGAATTTTTACTTCAGTATGTAGATGTATGATGTAGATGTATAAATAAATATACTGTTCAGTTTAGTTCCTATAGACACAGTCTCAGTTTCATGGCCAAAGTTCCCCTCAAGCTCTAGATCTAGGTATTCTGGCTCTCCAGGGCTTGTCTGCTGGGTGGCTCCAAGGTTGTCATGGGTTCAAACTCTTAGGTCTAATAGGGATCACAACTGACACCTAAAACTGAGGACAAACAAAATAGAATAGAAACAATACTCTCTAGTACAGTTTCTCAAAGCTGTGAGTAAAAGAAAAGCAGAGATGGAAGTTATCTTTTCTTCTAGGGCTTCTGCTTGGCATCCGCATTGTGAGTAAGCCATGTTCTTCACTGACTGGAAGAAAATAAGGAAAGAGAGAGCAAGAAAGCTCCCTTGAGAGAGTTTATCCAATCTAGCAGTTTAAAAGATGCAACCTGCTTTGGCCAATCAGAGGCTATTCCCACTCTCCTCGAAGGGGAATGCCACCATGTTAGGTGGATCTTCTAGGGAAGAACTAATGGAAGAACATGGATAAAAATCACACTGAATGAGGAAAGCATGGATGGACTTAAATCACTCTTCATTGTTGCAATCACAGAGCCAGTAAGGAATTTCAGTATAAAATGGGAGGGCACCTCAAATCTTTCAGCCTGAAGCTCAGCCTCCTAGAATTTAGCTTTCATTTAAAAAATGAAATGCTGGAAATAACAATAGTTTTCTGGGAGGTCAAAGGAAACTCCTTCAAAGTGAAGAAAGATTGACCTGATTAACTCACCCAACTAGTCTACAAATTCCCCAAGACAGAATCTGTCTTCTTTGTATGTCCTTTAATCTAGCATGTTGCCTTTTTAAATAATTCAATAAATGTCTGGTATTATTGAAGTTGATGATAGAATAAAAATCATCTCCCTGTTTCCTTTCTTCCTTATCTCTCCCAAATACATAGAATAAAATTTCTTATCTGAACATACCCAGTGCATCTAACGTGGACGTACCCTTCCTTGTACTCTGGAGCATGTCTATATTATCTAATGGGGAGACTTGTGTTCTTTGTCACATGGCTGTACCTTTAAAACTGGTTAAACTGAGTTGGGTTAAATTTTTTTCCATCATTCATTTTCTCCGGCTCCTTTCAGCTACTCTTATCCATTGTGTTCCCATGGTGAAGTTCCCACATCACACATATCATGGGAACCATGAACTGCACTGATGAGAGGGGAACAGTTTCTTTCTTTTGCTCTTCCTCTTTTATCCCAACTCCAAGAAATAGTCCTGGGAAGTGTCTGTTTATGTTTTGTGTTATTTGTCCCATTCAGTTTCAGGTATTAGAGACAATTGTCAGAGGACCTGTGATGACCTTGGAACCAGGATTGTAGCCAGAGAGAAACCAACATGCCTGGGATTGAATAAAGGAGAGTTTGGACTTGGAAATGGTAATGCGCTCCTGACTGGAACTGTACTAAACTATGAGTCTAATCTCCCCCTTCCCTATTGAATGAGGTGGAAAGGGAATTAAGTTCCACATATTGAAAGTGTAAATCTATATATCTTGATGGTACCTTTCAGTAAATATTTCCTGATAAAAGTTAATTCAGATTGTTAGTAGTTAAATGTTACTGGGGTTCAGGAAAGTACCTCCCTACCCTGGATGGAATATCATTAGTGAGAGCCGAAGTCATTCGCAGAGTACCTAGGGGACCTGCTAATCCCCTTCAAGAATACTGGAGAATTCTGGGAGAGGAGTGAAATGTAACATGCCTGACCTTCAGGTTAATCTGTGTTCCATATCTATTTTCAGACTGTTTTGCTAAGAATCTAATTCAAAGAAAGATATTGTTCTGTTCAGATAGAATATATTTTAGACTGATGACCTTAAATTTGTCTTAGCCATCTGCCTATATATAGATACCATGGTCACTTAAAGCAGTTTTTCACCACATTTGCTGTGGATACATATCATTAGGACATAACTGTACTATAAACAGATTTGTGGTTCTGTGATGTTTACTTTGAAAGGGTGGTAGTTTCATATAGTATTTAAAATTATGTGTGGAAGATTCTGTCAGACAGAAGGAGTATTTCTTCTCACCTTCAAGTGTTTACTAGAGGGCCAACATTCTGCTGCCAAAATAAGCTAATATAATGGAATCTGAGTTCTGTTATAATCTTGGGTAAGAAATAAGCAGCAAACTATATATAATGATATTGATTGTACTTAAATTAGTCTCAGATACAAACTTTTTCCCGAGCAAAATCACTTGGTTGTTTGATATTAAATATATTCTTGGTTGAAAGATGTTTTGATGGATGTGAAGGATGCCCTAATGAATAGTGAGAAAGTCAACTAGTACTTCTTAAATTCCTACTTAGATGCTAGGATCAGTGCTATGTGAGAAGGAACCCAAAAAAGACAAAAGTGGTCTGTGCTCACATGAACCTCACAGTTTGATAAGGAAGACAATTTGCAAACAAACTACGTACAAAAAAAGGACATATTCAGGGTACATCAGAGGGAATCTCAGTGGGAAGGTATCAGCATTAAAGGGAACCAGGAAAGGCTTCTTGAAGGTAGAATTTTAGCTAAGATTTTAAGGCAGTCCAAGCAAACCTCAAAGTTGGGAAGACAATGGTTCAATTCCTGACTCTGGCATCCCTTGTGGAAGTACTTAACTCCCTCAACCTCAATTTCCTTTCTATTAAATGGAGATTATACCTGAAGTGCTATATAAAAATCAGATTATTATTATTATTAATATTATTATTATTATTGGAAGCTCTTAGGGTACTTTATTCAAACAATAAATAGCAAGGTCTGTCTCAGTATTTATTTTCCCACAACACTTAAGAATCTACACTCATTTTTATTACGATGTTCACTGGTTGGTGAGTCATGGGTTCCCATTCTGGGGATACCCTTCTCTCTGGGGCGTAGTGAGGATAAGCCTTGAATTGGAGGCTATTTCATCATTCTGAAACTGCAATAGTACTAAAGGCACCAGTTGATGCTCTGCCAGCAAATCTGGCCTCTTTCCAACTGCTTTAAAAATTCCTTTGGATCACTGTAAGAGTGGGAAAAACCACTAATACCACCTTATCCTTGATTTTTCTTCATTTTTAAAAAAAGATTTTATTTATTTATTTTGAGTTTTGCAATTTTTCCCCTAATCTTACTTCCCTCCCCCACCCACCCCATAGAAGGCATTTTTGTCATGGTTTACCCACAATGTGGGTGCCAACAAATTGTATCCTTGATTTTTCCAAAGAGCTCTGTATTACTGATTGTCTCAATCATACCTGAAAACAGATTAGGCAAAGGTCCTAAGGGAAAGGAGGGGCCAAAAAGACCCTGGAGAAAACAGTTTAAATGGAGGCAAAGGGTAATAGTGGAATTACTCTTCTATGAAGCATCAAAATAGGGAGCAGAAGCAAGAAAATATCAGTTCAACATTTTTTTTAAATAATTGGTCAGCAAATCAACAAGCATTTATTAATTGCTTATTAAATATCAAGCACTGCATATTAGGGATGTAAAGAAAGGTTAAAAATTGTTCCTGCCTTCAAGTAGTCCACAAGATAAGGGGGGGGATAATCAGGTCAATAACTAGTTTTATATATACATATATATATATATAGGTATATCTATATTTATATACATAGTTATAATATAAATATATGGACATATTTAAATATATAGCTATAGGTAGATATACAAATACATATATATATATATATATATATATATATATATATGCATGTGGGTGGGTGGGGGGTGTAGGTGTGGGTGTATGGAGAGAGAGAGAGAGAGAAGGTAAAATAATAGGGGGGAAAAAACTTTACCACCAGAAACACAACTCAGGCAGAATTATAGGTATTTTTTTTTAAACAGAGAGCTGAATTTAAAGGGATCCAAATTTAGAGCAAGATAAAATTAAAGAGAATTAACACACTTGCTGTCTTTCAACTGCATAGAAACCATACAATTTAGAACCTAGGTAAAAAAATAGAACAAGAAGCTACCTGAAAAACTCCTCTCCTAACTTATCTTGCTCCTACTCCAATCAAACTGAGAACATGCTTCATGTCACTTGCCTCAGCATATTCATTATGTTTATTTCTATTTCTTTGTATAGGTCTCCAAATAATTAATGCAGAAGTTACTACAGGATCAAAGAGAAAAATTAAGAAAGGTTTGCATGACAGTAAGGATATCATAAGTTCTAACAAATGAATAATTAAATCAAGGTTGATAAGAGGAAGAGGTGGAGGTATGATTTGTTTTTAAATTTAGATAATAAATAATTATAAACAAATATATTTAATCAAGTTGCATGCTTTGGGACATTCAATAATCATATATAAGGGACAAAAAATATTTCTCCACCATCATGACCACCCTACTTTATGAACCATCTTTGCTGTAAAAATAGAAAGTATCTTCCTTTTATCAGATAATAATTACTATCAGGGGCAGGGCATTGTAGCATAATCCTATTTAACAAATGCTATCACTAATGGTCACTCAGAACCATCATAATATCAAAGCTGTGAGGAAATTCAAAAATTCTTAATCTCTAGGATATTTCTTATTGGTTCTTGATATAATCATTCTAGGATCATAAGATTTATAGCTAAAGTCTAGAAATCATGGAGTCCAACCTCACCTCCCTATTTAAAAAATAGATGTTAAGGTAACCCCTAATTTTTTTCTTGATCTCTGATTTCATCTGTGCAGAAATTAGTTATCTTACTTTCAATTAACTTATGATCCTATTAGGAAACAAGATATGTGTGTGTCTGTGTGTCTGTGTTTCTGTGTGTTTGTGTGTGTTTGTGTGTGTGTGTGTGTGTGTGTGTGTGTGTGTGTGTGTGGTAGTGTGTGTATGTGCTTTTTGTTCACTCTAAAACCCTTAAGGATCTCAAACAGCACATAATGCAGACATTTGCTGGTGTGATCCTTCAAATCAATGTATCTTCATTATCTCCAATACTGTCCACCAATCAGGAAAGAAAATGTGTGACTTCCCCAGTCTCAAAGATTTCTGACAGCAGCAACCAAGTCCTAGTAGCCTGTCTGTTGATTTTCAAAGGGCAGTCAAAGAAGAGAGGTTTACAGTAGTATGTTATACAGCATAATATCTTACATTGTCATCTAATACCATCAAGGTGAGATTCAGGTTAAAAAATGCTTTAGCTTTAAGAATTATTTTCTGTACAGTATTTATTATGCTATAGATTTTCTATCTTATGAAAAGTGAATATTGCCTAAAATCAATTTTTTATTGAGATGGTAGTACAAGAGGTCACAAAATTACTAGAGAGAAAAAATGTTTTATATGTTACCAATTTTATTTTATGTATTGCATTTTATGGGTTATTTCATGGCTACTGTACTAGAAAAAACAGTATCAGAATTAATATTTTTTATAAAGAATTGTAAGTAGAAAAATATATTTTCAGTGATCTCTAGCAAAAGATTATGGTTTTTGATGGTCATAGAAACTTAATCTTCTCTTTTTTCCATAGGTTCAATACATTCATGTTTTTACTTTTTTTTTTTTTTTTTTTTTTTTTAGTTTTTGCAAGACAAATGGGGTTAAGTGGCTTGCCCAAGGCCACACAGCTGGGTAATTATTAAGTGTCTGAGATCGGATTTGAACTCAGGTACTCCTGACTCCAAGGCTGGTGCTTTATCCACTACACCACCTAGCCGCCCCACGTTTTTTACTTTTGACAGTTTTTTGAGAACGTTACTCCCAAGAAAATTGAAGATTGACTGTATATCCACTGTATGCTTATATACACACATACATATATATTTTTTATTTTTATATGTACAGATAAAGTCAAAAAACAATTTAAGTCATTATATAATTAAAGGTTAAGATGAAGAATGAAGACAATAAATTTAAGAATACTGAGGTCAGGGCTGTAAGTAGTATTTTTGTATTTGTATTTATTATAAAACAAAAATATAAGTAACTGGGTTGGGGTTGGAATCTATCAGCATAGGTACCTTAAAATGGGCAAATTCTCTAAATGAATAAGGATGCTTACACTCTTGAAAATGATAGATCACTGAAAAGTGGAGTAATGTAGAAAGATTTTATCAAGTAGGCAGTTCTAGAGTTTTTGCTCTCCAATGTGGATACAATTTGGATAAATCCAGAGAAATACATCTTAAGTGAGAAGAACATAGAGAGCAAAAGCTCAAAAACAAGAAAAAATTAACTCTCCCATCTTCTAGGAAATAGTATTCCAGAGTTGTCTCAATAACTCCTGCTTGTTTTTCCTATTTTTATATTTTGATTTTTCTTTAATGAAAAGTGGAACCATTGGTGAAGTTGCTTTTGCACTTAATAGGATTTTGTTTTTTCTAATTATACATAAAGATAGTTTTCAATATTAATATTTGTAAGTTTTTGAGTTCCAAATTTTTCTCCCTGTCTCCCTTCTCTCCCCACTTCCAAAGACAATAAACAGTTTAAGTTATATGTGTACAATTCTGCTAAACATGTTTCCACATTAGTCATGTTGGGAAAGAAGAATCAGAACAAAGGGGAAAAATCACAAGAAAGAAAAAAACGGAAAAAATATGCTTTGATCTGTATTCAGATTCCATAATTTTTTCTCTAGATGTAGATAGCATTCTCCATCATGAGTCTTTTGTAGTTGTCCTGAGACATTGTATTGCTGAAAAGATCGAAGTTTATCATAGCTGATCATCGCATAATGATGCTATGTACAATCTTCTCCTGATTCTACCCATTTCACTCAACATCACTTATGTAAGTCACTCCTGATTTATCTGAAATACATTTACTCATCATTTCTCATAGAATAATAGTATAAATTCATATAGCATGAATTGTTCAGTCATTCCCTCATTGATGGGCATCCCCTCATTGTCCAATTCTTTGCTACCACAAAAAGAGCTGTTATGAATATTTTTGTGCATATGGTTATTAATAATCTTGTGTCATTTAAGCTTCTAAAATTAGCTTCATCAATGCCACCAAGATGGTAAGGCCATCCCATACTATGTATGTTGGGAGCTTTTTCTCAGAAATCACTTTTATCAGTTTGATGATTTCCAGATTATCAAGGTGGTAAAGAGGCAGAAGAATGCTCTCATCTATGTCACAAGATAAACTGCAGAGATGGATACTGAGAAGTCTTTCATCAAACTGATTGTAAATGAATACATGTTTCATATGAAAGGAAGAAGCTCCTGGGAAGCCAGAGGAAAAGAATAGGAAAAATAAAGAACTACAATCTCTAGAATTAAAGTAAACTCTTTCCCCTCCTCTACCAGCATCAGAAGTCTCTCAATTATTTTAATCTCCCTCCCTAAGGTCCTCAAATAGAGGTTAATATTGCCCTGCTCCCTCCTCCTATCACTGCATCTCTAACTCGACCAGGTTTAACAAAAATATTTCATTCAATGGAATAATCATATACTTTTATTCAAGCTTTACCCAGCTCTCTTTCTTATCACTTCTAGAGGACAGGAGATCATGCAGAAAAAACACAGCAGTTCCTAAAATCCTCTGAGGAGGAAAGTCACTTGAGAAATCTTGGAGTAAAGATTTTTTTTCCTTTATATGCTTCCATGGTAGCATGTAACATCCTCAGATATGAGCAGAAAACCGGAATGAAATTCCCACATGCAGGACAGATAAAGCCCTGTTAAACAGATATAAAAAAAAAATCTATTCACTAATATAAAAATGCACTTCTTAATTATGAGGGTTAGTGGTTAAGCTGAATTTGAGCTTCTGGAAATCTTTAAGAAAATTCCAGTTCTAATTTTATTATTCTGTGTGCTTAGAATTTGACGTACTTTGACCTGGGGTAAGCACAAATGCATGACCATATTTTTAAAATTTAGTATAAAATAAAATATATTTTTTAAAAAATAATTCTTTTGCTAGTACCAGTTATCACATGGTAAGAGAATATGACCAAACTTTGAAAGTATAATACTCCTTCTTTCCTTTATTATTCTCTTTCTAGAGGAAATTATGCTACAAAAGGAAAAAAAAAGAAAAAAACACTCTCTTCTTTATCTTAATCCCAATGCAGCTCTGCAACTAAAATATAACCTAAAATTTTAAGAAGATTCCTACTTGTACTTTATCCTTGAAAGTAATCTATGGGGTAGCTAGGCGACACAGTGGATAGAGCACCGGCCCTGGAGTCAGGAGTACCTGAGTTCAAATCCAGCCTCAGACACTTAATAATTACCTAGCTTTGTGGTCTTGGGCAAGCCACTTAACCCCACTGCCTTGGGGAAAAAAAAACTAAAAAAAAAAAAAGCAATCTATGGCTTCAAAAATTATGGGGGGTCCTCATTAAAAACTCAGGAGTTCTCTTTCTTCTAAATGTCAAATGAACAGACCTTTTATTTTTTCTGAATAATTTGTCTGTGTCTTGTGGAAGGGACTTTAATTTGCACTTTCACCTGTTTCTATTTAATTTTCTGCGGCTGCTGCTTTGGGGGCTATTACTTCGTTCTTTAGAGAAATGTTGCTTAGATGAAATTGAGTTATAGAAGTGAAAAGTGGCCCATTTTAAAAATGGACCAATATTAAAATGAATGTATCACCTACCCATCAATCTGCTTCCTTTTTAAATATTTTTAATGATATGATCTATAATCCATTTGGGATTGGATTTGAATTAGAATTCAAAATTCCACTTTGAATTTATTCTTTATGGGATATAGTATCAATTAGTCTAAGCCTCATTTCTGCATTTCTGATTTCCAATTTCTCCAGTTCTTATCAAATAAAGAGTTCTTTTCTAAATTATAAATGTTTTGAGATTCATAAAAAAAACTAGGTTACTGAATTCTATTATTTCTGATGATCCCTTTTCCAATCTTATTTTTTTTTTTTGGCTTTTGTATCAATACCAAATGGTTCTCATGGTTACTTCTTTATGATATAGTTTGAGGTCTAGAAGTGTTATTCCTCCTTTATTCCTACCTTTTCCCCTTCCCCCTTGATATTATAGATCTTTAGATCTTCCAAATGTATATAATTTATTTTATCTAGGTCTGTCTGCAAAGAGTTCTGTTGGAACTTTGATTGATATAATAGTAATCTGTGATGGTTTCAAAGTAATGGACATCTAACTAACTATAGGAAAGAAGGAAAAGAAGGAGATAAGCAATAAAATTAAACTCTTATTATATTCCAGACACCATGCTAAGCACTTTAAAAATATTTTCTCAGTGGATCCTCACAACAACTCTCTGAAGCAAGTGCTTATTATTATTATTATTATTCCCATTTTACAGCTGAGAAAATTGAAGCTGAGAAGTGTTAAATGACTTATTCAGGGTCCCGTAGTTAATTAGTACAGTACTCTGTACATTGAACATCTAGGCTTCTGTAATGACCATATTTCCTGAACCAAATATTGGGGCCCATGGTCTGATAAAAGATAAGTTTTTCCACATTTTTTTCAAATGAAGCTATGAAAAAATTGCAATCTTAATTCCTCTAATTACTTCATCTCTGTTAGTCTAAGGAACTTCAAAATTTAGCTTCCCAAGGGTGATCTAAATGAATATCTGAATGAATATTAAATACTTTCTGTGCCTTCATCAGAGAAGGTTCTGTGTACCATGAACAAAGTAGAATTGTAGTAGTTCAGAAGAAACTAGAGATGCACAAATTTAGAGAATCCATTCCAAATGTTCACATGACCTATTTTTGTCCAACCTGTGATACAGCATTCTGAGTTCTTATTGGTTTGATCAGCCATGTTCAGACACACTTGACTCATTAGTGATGTCATTTTGGTTCTCTTGAGAATGAAGGACAGCAACCAGGCCACCAATTACTTGCTCATCAAGCTTTTATGGTAAGGCTAAGATACCCTTTAAGGGGTAGTTAGGTGGTGCAGTGGATGGAGCACCAGACCTGGAGTCAGGCAGACCAGAGTTCAAATCTGACCTCAGACACTTGAGACTTACTAGCTGTGTGACCTTGGGCAAGTCACTTAAATTGACTGTCTCACATCCAAGCTCATCTCTACTTGTCCTGTTTCATACTAGTCACTGGACCCAGATGGCTCTGGAAGAGAAAGTGAGACTGGTGACTTAGCACAGCCCCGCTTCACTCAAATCCAGTTCACAAGTATTATCTTCCCTGATGTTGTGATCTTCTTCAAGAATGATAGACAAACAACAGTGGAAATTGGGAAAAGCTATTGTGAAAAAAAATCAGGCTTGATGATTGGATTTTCCAAACTGAAGAGATCAGAAACATCCCCTGCCCATCCTTGAAGATTTGTCCAAATTCTCCCTGATTAATTTGGGATGTTTCTTTTCTTCCCCTGTCTTCAAATAAAAGTTGTTGGAAGAAACAGTGGGATGTAGTGAGGGACAGAGAGGTAGAATAAAGTGAGAGGGAACTTGGTGTCTGAACATACAGATTTGACTTTGATTTTTCTTCTCTTTTACTTGAGTCTAAGTCCCAAGTAACTTTTACTTAACCACTCAGTCTCTAGGTCCTCATCTGAAATGGAAGAAATATTTCTATTAAATTTATCTCAAAGTTTATATGAAAATCAAACAAGATAATAGATTGTAAAATATTATGGGGAATATATTGGTGATTTTCTTGGTATATAGGGAAATCCCAGGTAAGAAAACTCCCTCAAGGAATCTAGATAGACACATTTATAATCTGAAAGAGTGGTTTAGGGTACTATAAGATTAAGAGACTTGCCCAGTGTTACACTGTCAGTGTGTTAGAAGCAGGATTTGAACTCATGTTATCCTGGTTCCCCAGTGGCTTTTTGTCAACAACTCCATGCTGACAATTATGTATTGTGGAAGTGCATTGTAAGTGGTCAATTTATATATCTACGAAAGATATCTTCATATATATATATATATATATACATATATATATATATGTATATATATATATATAAAAGAAAAATTGAAAAGGGCAGCTTGGAATACTGAAATGGTGAATTTTCAGCAGACATAACCATTGTCAATTGTTGTTGTTTTTGTAAAACTCAGAGTCATGAAACACTCAGGTCTCTCAAAATTTTAAACTTAGGATCATCTAACAGACAATGAAGTATAGTATTTGGTGCATAGTAAATTATTTTTCATTCATTTAGGACAAGAATTCTTGATCCTTTTTGTATTAGGTACCATTTTGGCAGTTAGGTAAGGCCTATGAACTCCTCAGAATAAAATTTCAAACATATTAAATAAAATATACAACATTGCAAGAGAAACCAATTTTACTAAAATAAATTTCTCAAAATGTTTTTAAAAATCAAGTACATGAACTTCTCTAACTTATTAAGTTTCTCATTTTATAGATGAGTAAATCAGTATCAAATGAGATCAATGTTGGTATCTGTTGAGATGACTACTGTATTAAACTGTGCCTTTTTGTAAAAGGTAACAACCTAAGAAAAGTACAAAGAAAAAAAAAATGAAAAGACAGAGTTTTGGCACATTTCCATTATGCTTCTGTCACCCTAGGACATTAGAACATGCTTTACAGAACTGAATTGAATAGAGGGAGCTAGAATCAAGGAAAACTCTGTGAAATAAGGGACATTTGAAGAATTTGCAAAATTGTGGAGGCAGGAAAGCATTAGACATTCAGAGACTGATGACTAGTACGATTTAACTGAAGAACCAATTATAGGTTTTGGATAGTAATAGAGCATAAGGGAGGATGGCAAGACAGTCTGGGATCACTATCATAATTGCAGGGTTAAGGAGTTGGAAGGATTTTGATCAGGAAAGTGAATGATCAGAACCCTTCTTTAGGATGATTCCATCCCTAAATCTAGGTTGCTAGAATGTTCATAGAGTGAAAATATTAGGCAAACATGCTGATCTATATACCCTCTAGCCTTTAAAACTTGACTTAAAATATTTCCTCTAACTCTCTTTAATTGCTCCTTTTTTTCTGTACTGCTTCACTTTCCTTTTTGCCCCCCCACCCCACTACAAACATTATTATGATCATGTATTATTTGCACTTGATGATATATTGACCATATAAAAGTAGAGCATCTGGTGAATTTTTTTTACTTTCATATTTTAAGACATACTGTCATCAATTCACTCAGAATGGATATTAAATATAATAACTGACATGAATAAATGAATATATTAACTTTTTCTTTTAATGTGAAAATTGTAATATGACAAAGGAAATGAGATTTTGAGAATAAATGAAAGGAACCTGACTAGCATGCAATTTTTAGTCTTTATGTGCTTTGTGGAATTATATATTTTTTCAGCTTATTTTTCTATTTTAGCATCCAGTCATCATGTGGGCATGTCTGTGTGCCTTTCTTCCCTGTTCCTTGACACTCCTGCCGTTCCCCCCCCCCAGTCATGAAGATTTTCACAAGTTAGTAGGATTCTATTGCTTGCATATTCTCTCAGTTTGTTTTCTACTTTTCTTAGATAATAATATCTTTGTGTTCTTGGATCTATTAATCAGTTAATCCATTAAAGAGCATTTATTAGGTATCTACCATGCACTAGGCACTGTGAGCAATACAAAAGTGAAAGTTCCTGCTCTCATTTATATCCTCCTGGAGATAAGTAATAATAATAATAATAATTTATATAGTATGTATAAGTGCTAAGCACTATGCCAAGCACTTAACAATTATTATGCCACCTTATCCTCAAAAGAGCTGCAAGATGGGTGCCCATCCCCTTTTTACAGAGGAGAAAATTGAGGCAAACAAATTAAGTGACTTGTCCAGCATCACACAGCTGGTATCTGAAGCCACATTTGAACTTAGGTCTTCTTGATTCAAGGCCCAGCATTCTATACATTAGCTAAGTTGATACCAGAAGACAAAAAAAAAGTGAAACTTTCTTGCTAGGTGAGTGATATGCAAAGTGGGACAGGTAGAACAAATATAGTTAATATGGAAAGTCCAAGATAAATGAGATTTGTAAAATATGTATGAAAATCACCTAGTTTAAATAATAGCATATCTGTCACGGAAATAACCACAACATGCCAGTTATAGGAAATAACCCACAACTCGGAGACAAGTCAACAGCATAAACTTTTAATCAGGAACTTGTGGACACAGTTCCTCAGCTCTATGGAGAAAGAAATCTTGTTCAATAGAGCTTAAAGGAAATTTCTTACACTTTTAGAAAAACAGTTTCTGGCTACATTGGTCTCACAAGTACATTTAACTGCATTGCACCTGTATTTAATTGTTTTCAGCTATATTCAAATATTTGTTTTTATTAACCTACCAGAAAGGATAGGGATGGGGTTAATTTAACCAAAAAAGACAGAAGTGCTCCCCCTTGATTTGAGTAGACTGTTGAATAGTTTTTAAATGTAATTATTCCTTTGAGAGAGAGGAGACATACCATCCTTTTGCTTTTTTTCCATAGTCTCCAAGACCAAATAAAATTAAGCCTGGAATATCAAAGAAATTAGTTGTCATTTCTAAGCTGCTATTAGTGATCTTTCAGGAATCATGGGAAAAAGTGGAGTAAACATCTCAGATGGAGCAAAGTAATTCTAGAAATCTATGTAACTATGGCCTCTACTCTCTCAAAGATACCTAATCTGACAAAGTCTTTGTCTATGTTTATTTGACTTGGTGTATTTGCCTGGCTGCTCATCTATGATTGGCTCTGCCACAACTTGATCTTTTATTCTGTGATTTCTTTGATTTTGTTTATTTTGTATTTAGCTTGCCTACCTAGCTTCTTGGCTTCTGACTTGGATGCCAGCTATGAGTTCTCCCTTATCTGGGTTACTACAAAGAGAGAGGTACAATAGCAGAGCTTTGGAAGCAGACAGACATTAATTGCTACCTAAAGCCCTAACCCTGAGGTTACCTGAAAAGAAAGGTTGAAATAAGGGAGACTCAGAACTCTGCAATGATATACTCAAACTGACTTCCATATCGTGGCTTACAATCAGCCAAACAATTAATAATTGTTTATTAAGTACATATTTTATCCCAGGGATTGAACTAGGAATACAAAGGCAAAATCCCTTAAACAATTCCTACTATGAGTTTATACTATATCTAGGAGATAACATGTACATGTTTAAGTGTAATATAGAAAATAAATATATGGTCATTAAAAGCAAAGTAGTTTGAGAAAAAGGATGCCAATATGCAATGGGGTCAGTAATGGATTCAAACAATAACAGCAAGGTGCTGCTTAAGCAGTATCTTGAAGGAAGTGAGAAATTCTCTGAGGTGAGGAGGAAATGCACCCAGGTGTTAACAGAGGGACAGGCAGAACAAAGATACAGAGTCCAGAAATGGTAAATTGTATTTAACACACAGAGAGCTGACCAGATTGGCTGGACCCTGGAGTTTGGGAAGCGGTGTAATATATAATGAAGCTAGAAAATTAGATTGGGATAAACCAAGATGATATTTCAGTTTAGAAGCAAAGGGGAACCCCTGGAATTTATTGAAATGGAAAATGACATGGTCAGATCTGCACTTAAAGAAAATCACTTTGGCAGCTTTGTAGAGTCTAGATTGACATAGGGAGGGATTTAGACAGGGAGACCTATTAGGAAGCTATTGTAATCACCTAAATAAAAGATAATGAGGGCCTAAGCTGAGATAATAGTTGTGTGAGTAGGAAACAGGGACTGCATGTTAGAGAAACTGTGGATGTAAGATTTGGAATCCGATTGGCTATGTGGGGTGAGAAGGAGTGAGGAGTTGAAGATACTGAGAAGACTATAAATTTGAAATGCTAGGAAAATACTCTAACAGAAGTAGGAAAATTTGGCGGAAGGAAAGGTTTGACTTGGAGAGAAGGAAAGGAAAAGAGAGACCCCTTCATGCCCAGCTAGAGCAGTTCTGTAATGTCTAGTTTTGTAGATAGAGTTTTCTGTGTGACTTCTAGTTATTGAGTATATCAAAAGATATATATGGATGGTTCCTGTATGTATGCAACAGGTGGCAATGATGGTGATGATGACTCTCTGTCACAATCCTTGACAATTTTTTATCTTTTCCCTCTTCTCTTAAGGCAGGCTAGCAGTAAGGACCGTAACTCCCAAGAAAGGCCAAGGGGGTATCTGGAAATCAGTAAAAAAAAATGTGTATGTTGTCTAGGACTAAGATAGTGATGGGGTAGAAGTTGCAGAGAAGTAAATTGTCATTTACCAGAGTTGTACCAAAATATACTTCCTTGGTAAGAAATGAATTCTACATCATTAAGGTTCTCAAATCAAATTGAAACTGTTGAGAATGCCATAAAGCAAATTTCTGTTCAACTGTGGATTCAGTTTTATAGTTTCTGAAGCTCTTGATTATTCTACCTCTTAAACTTCTATGAACCTGTATTCATGTGGCTCAATGCCAAGTTTAAAGTGAAACATTAGTATGCTGAATATCAATGGGGAAGTTGGAGTTGAACTAGGTAATCTCTAAGGCTATTTTCAGCTCTAAATTTTATGATGAGTTGAATTTTAAAGGATGGATAGGAATGTCCAGAGACAGTCCCCAAATAGGGAACAGAATGAGCAAAGATGCTGGGGTGGGAACATGGGTTGTTTTTTGGAGAAAAGTAATCCAGTTTGTCTGGAATTCAGTTTATGGAGAAGAGATGAGGCTGGAAAGGTGACAGTATCATATTATAAGGGGCTTTGAAGGCCAGGCAAAGGAGTTTAAACTTTATTTTGTAGGAAGTATGTTACTCAGTAGAAGAGTAAAATGAGCAGGTCTAGGTGTAGGGGGTAATTATTTTGTCAGTAATAAGAACAGGTGTAAGGAGAGAAAGGTTAGAGGCTGGGACTTCTCTTAACAAACTATACAACAGAGGGGTAGTTAGGTGGCGCAATGGATAGAGCACCGGCCCTAGAGTCAGAGGTCCCTGAGTTCAAATCATGCCTCAGACACTTAATAATTACCTAGCTGTGGGGCCTTGGGTAAGCCACTTAACCCCATTTGCCTCGCCAAAAAAAAAACCACCCTAAAATAAAAGAAACTATACAATAATCTAGACATATTGATAGTAGTAGAAATAGACAAGTCAAAATAATTGGTAAAGATACTGCAAGAGTGGAATCTACTGGACAAAGTAACTTCAAGCAAAGAAAGAATTACCACATGTTAAGAATGGTGTGGAGGGGCAGCTAGGTGGCGTAGTGGATAAAGCACCGGCCTTGGAGTCAGGAGTACCTGGGTTCAAATCCAGTCTCAGACACTTAATAATTACCTAGCTGTGTGGCCTTGGGCAAGCCACTTAACCCCATTTGCTTTGCAAAAAAAAAAAAAAAACCTTAAAAAATAAAAAAGAATGGTGTGGAGAAGAATTATATTCAGTAAAGTTTGAATTAGGTGGCCTCTGTCAGGATTCCCTTACCAAGACCACCCCTTTCTTAGGAGATGCACTGTTTCCCAGAGTAAAGGTCCAGCAAGCAAGCTATAGCCAGAATTTGGCATAAAAACAGTCCTTTGGGGTTCATCATCAGGATGATCTCAGTCACAAAAATAAAATCCCAGAATTGTTGCACATAAGCACCAGGTGTTCTCCGAATTCAGATAAGCATCTGTAGTATCTATGTTCTGCCATTCATCAAACCTGACTCATTGTTGTGTTTCACTCCTCCATTGTCAGAGTTACAACTCACTGAGTAATCATTAGTATAAGTATTGAGATTTGCCCACACTGAAGCAGGTCTCCTGTTAGAGGAGGCCCTGGCTCATGTGTCTAGTTTCCCTCCTCCAATAAAATAAGGTTTTTGCTTATGACCCTTGTTATCTCTTTGGGGGGTTTTAATTTAATTTAATTTTTTAGCATTCTTTGTGGTTTTGATAATATTTGTGAGATTTCTGGGTTGTTGTTGTTGTTTTCTTTATTAGAGTTAACAGCAGCTGAAGGAACTGAAGCCAGATTTCATGGCTCCAGTTATCGTGTTCTTTCCATTATATCAGACATTTAAAAAAATAATACCCATATTCCACATACAAATTAGTATTGTCTTTTAAATGAATGTCCACCCTCAGGAGGTTATTCATATACTTATTCCAATGGTTCAGCCAGTACTCAATGCATTTGGAACTCTTTTCTTTGGATTGCTTTTTGTTAGCTATATTTTAAAAAAAAATCAATTTCTTCATTTTATTATTGAACTAAATTTTGGGTTTCTTAATGTTTAAGCAAAAATAATTATTACTCATATTTTGAAATCCAATAGGTTCCTTAAAAGAAACTAGTTAATTGTACATTTTAGATGGATTTATTATACTGAAAGTTTTCTTCCCATAACTGAAGCAATTCTCATAGACCCCACCTTCATTATTCAATTACAACCCAAAATACAATGATGAAATATACACAGGTATCAGTCCAGTACCCAAACATCTATAACGATAGCCTACCATTTTTAGTGAACATCCTAAAATAATTATTTTAAGAATTATTTTATTACTTTAGGAATAGTAAAAAATGAGTCACATCACAATGAAACAAAAAACCAACCCAGCATCAAAATTATGTAATATATTTTGTGACAGTTTAGTCTGCATAAAATATCAAAGGAAATACGTTGTTAATAAAACTTATTAAATATTGAAAAATATAGACAGACAAAAATAAATACTGAATTAATAATTCAATTTATTGAATATTGAATTAGTACATATTAAATTAATAATACATATATTACTTAATATATGAAACAAAATTGTAATCTTTAACATTGACAATTTACAGTAGAATTTTCTATCCAAGCATTCTTGAATATGAGCAAGCATAGTATACATTATTAAATTAGACAAATAGGACAGTAAATATTTAATCATCTCTTGACCTGGGTTATTATAATACCTTCCTAATTGAACTCTGCTCCTCAAATCTCTTTCCTTTTCAATCTGCCCTCTACACAATGCCAAAATGATTTTGCTAAAGCACAAATCTCACTACTATGCTCATTTATGCCCCCACCAAGTTACTTTGTTTTTACTTTGTATATATTTTGAACCTTCTATATAGCCTATTTCATAAAGATATTCCCCAACTTACACTTAAATAATGCTTGGATCCCCAGAGAGGTGACTATCACCTCATACGTGCTTACTCCTACTATGCTGATTTACAAGTCCCCTCACTCCCAATAGTGTACTTCTCATTAATAATATAGTTGTAGACTAATTATCATTTAGCAAAATCATTTACTAAAATGGTATACAAGAAAAGTTGGTATAAAATATTCCCTCCAAAAGTGGAAAATCCACTCCCCAATAAATACAGGTTTACACATCTGGCGAGGGTGGACTCAAATTTAGACCAAAATGACAATGAGGCACACACACACACACACACACACACACACACACATATATATATGTGTATATATATATATATTATATATATATTATATATATAATATATATATTAGGATAGGATATATTAGGATAAACACATAAGCAAAGAAAATCTCACAGTTCCTAATACTGAAAATCCTTTTCCTCTCTGTAGATTCCTCATATAGATCTACTTAGATTGATAGCTCTCAGTTTAAGAGCCTGATCAGCTGGGGTTTGAGAATCTGATTTCTTTCCCCTTAAGACAATACTTCTTTCCACCATGAGGGTTTAAACTTTTTGGAAGTGCCACCTCCTTTGGATGACTATCTCTCTACATCTATATCTATCCTCAGATATATCTCTCTGCTTCTTGATGGATATTATCACCTAAATATTTATAGCTCTAATGATATGCCCAGTGGAGGAGGGAAAAGATAAAATCCCCTTACCTTGCTACCTTCTATTAAAGGCAAAAAGAGGCCTGCCTGCAATTTTTAATATGGAACTGCTGAAATTCATCTAGGAAGGGAGTAAGGATTAAAGCTAAGAGCAGCAGCATCACTATCAATCCATTGTTTCCTTCTTAACCCAATCAAAGAGATTATAAAATGTTCCCAGAATGTAGATCCATCTTGTTACCCATTCAAACCTCATTATGTGTGACTAAATTGTAGTTAAGTTTGTAGGAAAATTCCTTAACACCTATTTTATAGTTTAAGATATTATTCTGGATTTTTTGTTATTACTTTAATCTGAAGCTATAGGGAAACTACCTTCCATCTATATGTACAAATTGCTTTACCCAATAGTCTATAAACTCCTTGGAGATCGAGATTGTCTCATATTTGTCTATCTATCCAGAAAAAATGACCAGTTCCTGGTCATTGGAGATACTTAATAATTTTTTTTGATCACTCTTGTCCTTGTATTTTCAACTAACATGATACATTGTACATTACAATTCCTTAATAAATACTTGCTATTTTTGTCCATTTCTAAATGTTTAGCCAAGGCAAAGGCCTATCCCCATTTGGACTTGGCATCATGGGTAAAAGCTCCATTTGCCCTTTGGTTAGCCTGGTGCAAAGTCACCTGCTGCCTTTTGCCTCTCCCTCAGGGCCATTTTTCCCCCCAGCCTCTGAGTGGAATGCTCTAGAGTACTGTCCACTCCTCCTATCACACCTCCACCTATCCTTTTCATTAGTTTCCCTCTGCCCACTGCAACAATGATAGACTTCTGGAATGCCACTCTTTGCCCCAAGTGTATTACAAATGGACTTCCTCTGCCTTCTCTCTTCCTGTTCAAATAATTTTTATTAGGTAGAGTTTCAACTAGTTATGACTTTGATAAATAGCTTGTTTCCATAATTTTTTGTTTTTCTTATAAAATTTCTTTTAATTTTTTATTCTAAACTTAACAGACACCAAAGAAAATGAGCTTTTCCATATGCAGAAAAAGAAAATTGTACATGAAATTATACATCTCTATTTTGTACAAACACATAATTCAATATGTAACTTTCAAAGCTGTTCTTCCTTATTTCTATATATTTATTTATATATTTATTTATTTTTAGGTTTTTGCAAGGCAAATGGGATTAAGTGACTTCCCCAAGGCCACATGGCTAGGTAATTATGAAGTGTCTGAGGTCGGATTTGAACCCAGGCACTCCTGACTTCAAGGCCGGTGCTCTATCCATTGTACCACTTAGCTGCCCCCTTATTTCTATATATTTAAAAGAAGAAAACCATCAAAGAAGGCCAGGGTGGATATTTCATCAGTTTTGGCATCTTTTGCCTTTGAGGCTCTTGAATTTTTTTTCTGAGATTAGCTTAATTAAATTCTCTACATGTTATTCTGTTAATCTATACACTTTATATATTTGTAAATATTCATCTTGTGATTGGGCAAAATAATTTCCTTTAATTCCTTTTTTGATATTATTAATTTGTTTTTCTTCTTTCTGTTAAATTAACTAATAATCTATTTTATTAGTTTTTAAAATCCAATTTTATTATCAGCCAATGTTTCTTTCATTTTTAATTTTATTTCTTTTTTTGATTCTCAGAATTTCTATTTTGTGCTTATTTAAAGTTTCAGGATATGATCAGTAATTCACTCTATTTTCACTCTATTTCTTGTGAACATATTAGAACAATTTTCTTTTATGATTCAGGACAAAAGTACTCAGGGTTTTTATTTGATCATGGTTTTCAAGTGATTTGATGATTCTTAACCTGTTTATAGGGTTTCTTTCTGGCTATCTTTCATTTTTTTTCCCCAGCCACTTTTGTAATTCTTGAAGTCAAGTTGTCTTGTTTTCTTTGAGGATTTGCTTGTGGTTTTTATGGAATTACTCTCTTCTAGACTATTTTTTAGATCTTTATCCATTGTATTTCTTAATTGTATTTGGTATTTCTTATGTTTATTTATAGTCAGTCTCAGTTCATGGATTAGGACTGTGTGCTTGACTCAGTCTCCTCTACTATACTCAGATAGGAGGCTAGGGACTTGTTTGGTCCCATAACTATTGTAGTTTAGATGCTGCTGCTAACTATATGGAATTGGGGCGGGGGGAGAATGGGAAGGAAATATTAAGTGTCACCCTCTGCTGCCATTACTGGACTTGCTGTATTCAAGGGGTCCTGGCCTTGGCTAGTCTCTTGCCAATTTAATTTGGATCTGAATCCCATTATGACCCAAAGAGCCCCCCAGGGCAATGTTGGAGATCACCTTGGTCACATACCTCCTGCAAAATATTTTGACACTGGTGCTCAAACAGAGAATTGGCCTTCTCTTGTGCTGTGACTCCTAGTGCTTGAAGGTATAGATTCCCTTGATAGTGAATTATGGGGGCTCATACTATGTCTCATTTCTGTTTTGATAGGCCACTGTAGCTTCTAGAGCTTCAGAGGGAGAAAACATTTTTAGTACTGCTCTCGGGTAGGACTTAGAAAGATTATATCTAAAGCAAGTAATAAGGGCTCCTTGGAGCAAAAAAGTAGGAAGGAAGAGAGGAAAAATATATCCACTACTGCCAAACTTTTGAAAGACTTTTTTCTGCAGGATTATGATAGCCTGGCCTCTGACCTGTGTATTGAAGAATGTGAAGGTAGGAGGGTCAATATACAGTATTGTCTTAATTATACCAGCTAAGTGGCAGTGATAACTTCAAAGGCAAAAATGAATATCAGTTTTGTTTGGTTGCTTTTTCTACCCTACATCTCTATCCCGCCATTAACCTTTTTCAAATAGATTGATGAGGGAGCATAGGGCAACACTGGGAACTATCCATATGAAGAGGAAGGGTTTGAAAGATGCATCTTGGCTGACCATCCCTTCATTCTGTTCTATTATAGTGAAGACACTACTGTAGGTACAAATTCTTATCACAAATCCCATATATCACAAATCACATATATTGCTTTGCTTAGAGATTCCTGAACATGTAATACTTTTTTTTTGCTTTGTTTTTTAGGTTTTTGGAAGGCAAACGGGGTTAAGTGGCTTGCCCAAGGCCACACAGCTAGGTAATTATTAAGTGTCTGAGACCAGATTTGAACCCAGGTACTCCTGACTCCAGGGCCGGTGCTTTATCCACTGCACCACCTAGCCGCCCCCATGTAATACTTTTCCTTTTAAAGGGGAACATTCTGCATGAGTTATTTGTGTTTTATGACTTCTCAAAGGACAAATCTGTACTGGTCTTGTTCAGTAAATTGATGCAGGAATTCTTTATTTTTGTGAATTAAAGGTCCCTTGGGCAATCTGGTAAAGGCTGTGAATCCCTTTTCAGAATTTTTTTTTTTTAGGTTTTTTGCAGGGCAAATGGGGTTAAGTGGATTGTCCAAGGCCACACAGCTAGAGAATTATTAAGTGTCTGAGGCCGGATTTGAACCCAGGTACTCCTGACTCCAGGTCCAGTGCTCTATCCACTGTGCCACCTAGCCACCCCCCTTTTCAGAATTTTTATAATGCATAACATCAATATAGAGGATTACAAAGGAACTCAAACATATTGAAATAGTTGTGTGTGTGTGTGTGTGTGTGTGTGTGTGTGTGTGTGTATTTACTTATTCACAGACTCCAGGTTAAGAATTGCTGAATGTTGTCTATCTTCTCTAGAACAACTTTGTTCTATAATCAGAGTTATAGTATATTCTTTTACTTGATGAAGAAGGAAAAAAGTAAAGCAGATAGAAAAAAATGTGTTTATAGTTTAATAAATGAAATAACAAAAGGAATTTAGGTTTTTGAGGGTCCTAAATCAGCGAGTTCTTCAGGGGAATATAGTTTTAGTGCAAAAACTGTCAAGTGTACACAAAAACAGGAAAAGGCAATACATATTTATGGCTAGGATCAAATTTCACTGAATGCTTAAACCAATCCACAATGTAATTCACTGAGCTGCTCCTGAAAAAAAATCTGCTTAGAATGAAAGCTCAATTAACATGAAATTGTTCACACACACACACACACACACACACACACACACAAACACATATACATAAAGAGTTATCTTGACACCGTCAAAGTAAGATCAGTTGCAAACAATCTCAATCATACAGAATAAAAGTTTGTAATCTTCTTGACGTAAAACTAAACCAAGACAAACTAGCCTTTAGGAAAAAATAATAAAAACAAAAACATTGTAATTAGAGAATGAAGGAAACAAAAGAAACTTTTAAATTATCATCAGAGTTCTAGCAGGCTATACTTATGATACATGAGAATATGCTTTTTCCAAAAAACATATAATAACCCTATGAAATAGGAATGATTATTTTATCCCTACTTTAAAGGATAAAGATGGTATATTTCATTGAGCTTGTGATTTATCCAAGGTCACACAGTATTATTGACAAATGAGTTAAGTGACAGAGCTAACACTCCAACTCTTTTGACTTCTAGTCTACTGCTTGTTCAAGTATGTTAAGCTGAGTTAGATGAGTGAGATAAGTATTTACTCTAATTCATGGTGCATACCTGGAGCTGATTTACCCCAACTGATACAATGAAAACACCCAATAGACTTGACTTTTCTCAAAACATGCAATCACATGTCATTAATGAATATATGAAAACAATACAAACATTAGCCTCTTCAAAAAAAAAAAAACCAAATCATGATGCTTATAATAAAGTTCCCTTGGGACACTATCTATCTCCTTCTTTGATGGTCAAGTAGCAAACCTCCATCAATCAGCGCTGCCTTCAAATGAACACAGTCTTCTTAAATCTCAAGTTTGGGAATACAGAAACTTATCAGATTTCTCCCTAGAAGTAAACTGTTAGCTGGAGCCTCTAGTGGGGTTCTTTTTTTTTTTTTTAGCTATGAGCATTCCTAATTTGTTTGCCATTTAATTTCATTGGTAAAATAAAAGAAAGTACTGATTAAGTTGTGCAGAATATTTTCTATTTGTGGTCTGTGCTATGTATGATCATTCCATATATGTTTATCAGTTGTTTGAACAGCTCATATCTGCTTGCTACATCATAAAATACAAGTTCTTATTATTGAAAAACCTTCTTAATACAACTTGATGCCAAAATAGAAATTTTTTTTGTTTCTTAGGGTTTTTTTTAGTTTTTTTTTTACAAGGCAAACGGGGTTAAGTGGCTTGCCCAAGGCCACACAACTAGGTAATTATTAAGTGTCTGAGACAAGATTTGAACCCAGGTACTCCTGACTCCAAGGTGGGTGCTTTATCCACTACAGCACCTAGCCGCCCCCAGAAATAGAAATTTAAAACAAAAGTTGGTTGTATGAAGTTATAGCCATTGGACTAAGGAAACATCTAGGAATACTCCCCTCTCTTTTATCCCTTCCCCAAAGACATGGTAATATACCTTAGCAACTCAGTGTTATAGAGATATTTGGAAGTAATGAAGGAGTATGAGTAGTAAAACTTGAACCCAAATCTTTCTTACTTTGTTCATTCCCTTACCATAAAACCATTCTGCCTCTCTCTTTATAATAAAAGGAAATGAAAAGTTATCTACTCATAATAAATGGCTCATTACAAGTTCAGTGGATAGATTCCTGAATGTACAGCAATTTTATGGGTCAAATAACAGGTTTAGAACAATCATTTATAAACCTGAAAAATACTATATAAATATGAGCTGCTATTAGTCATGATGAGTTCTCATTCCCACTTTACCACTAATCGACTATGCCCTCCAGCCATTTGGCTATCTTTCAACATTTCTGTCTCAATTTTGCTGTTGATGAAAATAAAATAAAATAAAGCTAATCTGGGTGAACTTGTTTTCCTTTGAGTAAGGGAGTGACTAGAAAAGAAATGAACATGTACTCCAGATCATTAGGTATGAAAATACACAAACAAACCCAGAATAGTTTATATTGCAAGCCACTCAACCAGACTGTATTTTCACCTCCCTGTGACTCTAAGTTTTTGTAAAGTATGAAAAAGGAAAGTAGAAATATAAAAGGGAAGGGATGGGGGGTGGGGATGAGGGTGGGGGTGAGCTGTTGGTAGAGAGAAAGGGTAAAAGGAAAAAGAAAAGAATAGGAAAATGTGTGGAAAGGTTGGTTCTGAAGTAGCATTCATTGTTCAGAAAAGTAGGATTACTATTATAGATGCCCTGGAAAATTAGTAATATAATAAGTTTATTTCTTTTAAATTCTTTTCTGTCATAGGATTTAGACCTAGAAATCTAGAGATTCATCTATGCCAGCCCCTAGTTTTAAACCTAGGGAAGTTGAGGTCCAGATAGATTAAGTGACTTGTCCAAGTCACAGGTGTCACAGTAAGGATTTAAATCCCAAGTCTTATAACTCCAAATCCAATATTTTTAAAAACTGTACTATACTATAAATATCACCTATTGCTTTTCACATAAGAGAAATGAATATTAACTTTTTGTATCATGCCATCCAAATGAGTGAATTTTTATTCTAAATAATTTTAATTTTTAAAAAAGTATTCTATTGAATTTGAGCTATGATTAAAGTGACTAAGATATAGATTTAAAATATATTAAATTTAAGTCATACATAAAGATTATGTCATATTTTGGCAAAAATGAAGAGCTTGATGTTTATTGATGAAAATAGATATCATTTGCAGATACAGTTATGAAAAATTGGTCATCTAACAAAATTTGGTATATAAAATCTAATTTTAAAAATTACAAAAATGCTATTTTCCATAACTATATGCAGAAATGATTTCTGAATGTTTTCAGCAAGTAAATTAAATTATGTTGAAGATTTGACTAGTGTGACACTTTGTCTTACTCCTACTGACAAAATATCCAAAATAAAATCTCTAAAAGAAGTGAGGCAATATGGTAGAGTATGAAGTTTATTGGATTTGGAATCAGAGGACCTGGGTTTAAATACTAGCTCTGTCATTAATTTGCTCTGTGGCCTTTAACAAGGCATTCTCCTTTTTTCAGACCCATTTCCATTTTCATGTGTAAGAAGAAAAGATTGGACTAAATCAAGGAAAACTAATATGGATTCTTTGAGTTTTATTTTTTAAATAATATTCATTTTCCCAATTATATATAAAGAATTTTCAACATTCATTTTAACAAATTTTGAGTTCCAAATTTTTTCCCTCTTCTCTACTCCTCCCTGAGATAGTAAGCATTTTAATTTATACATGTGCAGTCATGTAAAACATTTCCATATTAGTCATGTTGTGAAAGAAAGCATGGTCTGTGAATTTAAAAACATTTTTGATAATTTTATTTTAGGAAACTTGGTTTCCTTTGTAATACTGTGTATTTTATTTTTTATTTTATTCAATTAAAATCATTTTTTTGAGAAGGGATCCAAGGGCTTAATCAGATTGCCTAAGGAGTTTACTGTACATTTAGAAAAGAGTAAGAATTCCTGGACTAAATGATGTCTGAAATATCTTCCACCTAAAAATATGTGATCTAACAACTATATAAAATAATGTAGTTTATTACTATACTTTTCTCCTTGGTTAACTTCTGAATTTTTTTTCTTTCTTTGAGTAATGTAGACATGATCAATGGAGTTCCATTCTCAAAGAATTTGCACTAAGCTCTCTAATTGCAACTAGTCCATGTGGCAGAAGCTGGAAAGTCAGTTTTTAGAAAAGTACAATGATATCTAATCAAAGGGTCTACTCCTTTGATTCAGAGCATGTGCAGGTTTTCTGACTGTTTCTAGTTCCTTTATCACATGAAGAACAGAACTGGTTACTGAGTTAGAATTAAGAATATATTTAAAATGCACTACCTAAAACATAATTTTTATCCCTTCTTTGCTGTTTTTTTTGTTTTGTTTTTAGGATTTTTCAAGGCAAATGGGGTTAAGTGGCTTGCCAAACCACACAGCTAGGCAGTTATTAAGTGTCTGAGCTTGAATTTGAACTCAGGTCCTCCTGACTCCAGGGCCAGTGCTCTATCCACTGCGCCACCTAGCCACCCCTCCCTTCTTTGCTGTTTGATTACATTTGAATAATTCACATTGTAAACCACTGAATGAAAAGTATTGGGCCTTATCTTTCTTGGGGTCAATATGTGGTCTATGCTCTGTTCTTTGTTTCTTTGTTTTGTTCTGCTATTTGGTTAAGGAGTATTAGAGGTGGCTGTAACCTTCAAAAGAAGTATGTGATAAATAGAAATGTGGGAATTAGAGTTAATGCCAGGATTTATGGAAGGTCAAGCATAAACGTGATGGCAGCTAAGGTCCTATAAAACATTGCTTGAGCCAACCCGGTAGTAAGAGACAAGGACTCATCCATTGGTTATGTTACATTTAAAATTGAACTTGAAGGATCAAATGCTTTGAAGGTCACTCAGTAGATATAGTACTGAGCTTGGAATCAGGAAGAATTATTTTCTTGAATTCAAATCAGGCCTCAAGACATTTACTATTTGTGTGACCCTGGCCAAGTAACCCTGCTTGCCTCAATTTCTCATATGTAAAATAAGCTAGAGAAAGAAAACACTCCAATATTTCTGCCAAGAAAACCCCAAATAGGTTCACAAAAAGTTGAAAATGACTGAACAACAACAACAATAACAACAACAACTACTACTACTACTACTACTACTACTACTACTACTACTACTACTACCACTACTTACTTTAAGTGTGAACCCACTCTATTTCAGGACAAAGTGTTAAATGGGAAAGTGGTACACTCCTAAACCCTCAGCCTCAGGAGACACAGTGGCGGTGAATTGTAACTCTTCTGCTTGCTACATATTCATAGTAAATGATCTTTTATAAAAGCAAATTGATGTTAATTTGTTAAATTAAATCTGGGTACTAATCATGGACAGTTAAGAGTGGGGAAAATTCACCAGAAGCAGGGCTCAAGTTGACAGCATTGAAGATACTCCCTAATCACTCAGAGGTATGATCAGAATCCTGAGTGGGTAGAGTAGGCCCTGCTCAGGGAGTCAGGTCATATGGAAGAGTAGGAGTTGGAATGAGTATCCTCAGAATTCATATGGGCTAACCTAAGAGAGTAGAATGTTTTCCAGGAAATGATTCTTCATTACAAAATTCTGTCTCATATTTCTGAATGTTGTTTTTATGAATTGATTCATATTTATGAAAGATAGATATAAAAAGACAAGTACTGACTCATACCAACATTTGACCATCCTCATACTAATCCCTTGGTTGAATCATCTGGACCAGTAATTTTGAGCATTTAACCCTTTCATTTCTGTAAATTCTTAGTCTCAGAGTTATTCTGATTAGTGGTTGCTTTACTATATGATTAGCCACAATATTTAGTTGGAAGTCATGCTTCACTTTACATTGTGTTACCATCTCCTTTTCCTTTAATATAACCACAGCCTGCCTTCAGGTGTCATCACCACTCACCTAATAGACTCTTAACTGGTCTTTCTACTTCAAGTGTCTCCTCATGTCCAATCTATGCTTCACCCTATCAACAAGCAATTGTTTAAAGATTAGGTCCGACCATGTCACCCACTTCCAACACTGCTCATTGGATTTCAGTGACTCCCTGTTATCTGTCTCCAAGATCTTGCCTTTAGAACTCTTTAGACCTCCTGCCTTTTCAGACAGCACACAATTTACCCCGTTCCCTCCCCTCCACACTATGATCTAAATACTTCACCCATGCAGTTCCTTGCATATGACACCATCTTCTGTCTCTGTGCCTTTGTCCTGGTAGTCCCTCCAGGCCTTGAATGTCCTATCATATCACTGTCTTTTTGCTTTCTCTGATTTCTGTTAAGACTGAGCTCAGATCCCAGTTTCTGCAGATTACCTCATCCATATGCAGATAGATATCTCATAGTTCGTAATTATTTACATATTATCTCAATAGAATGTAAGTTCTTTGAGGGCAGGGGTTGTTTTTGTCCTTTTAAGAGTATACTCATTGTTTATTAGAGTGCTTGGAGTATAGTAAACCCTTAATACTTATTGCTTGGAAAGCTGCATCTAATGAAATGAAATAGGTTTCCTTTTTACAAACTCTTGGGCTCAGTAAATCCTTCCTACCCTAATACCTAGAGACAATTTTACTTTTGTTTCATATCTAGATTTTCCCCAAAGGAGGTACAGTTTTTTTTTTAAAGGTACTCTAGGCATAATATTAATCAGGTATGTTACCAGTAATTATTACTACTTGTATAAGAAATACTAAACAAAATACAAGTATCATTAACAGAAAAAGGATTTAGTAATTTGTATTATTATTATTACAATGGAATAATTAAAGTTATCAAAACAGAAAGCAATTTGCAAACCTTTTTTTCCCCTTTCTTTTTTTTTTTTTGCAAGGCAATGGGGTTAATTGGCTTGCCCAAGACCACACAGCTAAGTAATTATTAAGTGTCTGAGGCCAAATTTGAACTCAGGTACTCCTGACTCCAGGGCCTGTGCTGTATTCCCTGTGCCACCTAGCCACCCCAAGCCTTTTAATTAACCATTTTACATTTCACTTTGCTCAGTACTGTACTAAATATCCCTGATAAATATGTACTGGTAAGAAAGCCAATCTTAGGTTGGTTTTCTAAGATACAGAAACTTCCCAATAGACAGTTCTAACCAACTAGAACCCAAGGTTATTGGACCTTTTGAATTTTAAAGGACATGAACAAATCTGGAAATATTCCTCTCTAGATATTCATTTGCATAAGATCAGGAAAAAAACAAACAGAAAATAGAAAAAGGGAGCTATATGCTTATGGCCATGTGGAAGCTAATAGGTAGGGAAATGTGGCTAGTCATCTTAAATACTGGGATGTAATTGAAACAGCACTATATAATTCATAGCTGGAAAGCAAAATAGAGGTGGAGAAGCAGATAGATTCCTTTTGTACACACACTGTGTCATGAACTCCTCTGGTTCTGCTGATAATAAAAGGTCATTCATTGCATATAGTTATTATTCCTGGGTCTAGGCAAGATTTTGAAACTTTTGGGACCTGTTTCTGGTTATGTAATTCATTGATGAAGGACTTGCACTTTGAGATACAAGCACAAGTTAGGATAATCTCTTGTGAGAGTGGTTGATGAAGATTATCATAGTACAATTTAAAAGAACATTATCTTTGGAAACAATATATAGGTTGTTATTTCAGATTTGTCACTTACCATTTGTATGACCTTATTTTATATATTTAACCTCTCTGTTTCCTCATATGTAAAATGGCTAGACTAAGTGATTGTGGGAATTCCTTCTGACTCTAAGTTATGAAATATGTTGGACATTGTTTTGCTCTTCAGTTAGGATTGAATTTGATGAACTTTGAGGTCCCTTCTAATTCTGTGAAATTTTACATGGTGGCCTGTTGCATTCAATCTTATTACCAATTATAAAATTCTCATTGATCACAAATAATCATATGTTTCTCATTAAGGTGTTATATTCAGAAGTGAATTGATCTAAAAATAAATAAATAAATAAACGTGTTCGTTTTTTTTAAAAAAATCAGCTTTTTCGGTCACTACCTTTCCAAATGTTATTGCTTAGTGTAATTACTTGAGAATCATTTTAAAAATAATTATTGGGGTGGCTAGGTGGCGCAGTGGACAGAGCACCAGCCTTGGAGTCAGGAGTACCTGAGTTCAAATCCAATCTCAGACATTTAATAATTATCTAGCTGTGTGGCCTTGGGCAAGCCACTTAACCCCCATTGCCTTGAAAAATCTAAAAAATAATAATAATAATAATTCCTAAAAGACTTTTTAAATTCTGCTGAAAGTCACTTAAAATTTGTCACTCCCCCCCCAAAAATTCTACAAAACCCTTTTTTTTTCTCAAAATGGAAACAAGTGATAGTTTTTGAGCATAAAATTCATTTGAAAAAAAAATTTATTTTTTTTTAATTTTGAAAATTATTTTAGCTTCATGGATTAATAGTCACTCAATGGGAGCTGGAGAAGTATGTGTTGATTATGGGCAGGCTGGAACATACTACTAGAAAAGAATTATGAAGGTTTAAAAAATATCTGTCATTAAGGAAATATATGATTGGGAAAAAAAAAAAAGATGGGCCAGTTATGTAGCAAAAGGCTATGGGCAACCTTCATGCTCCATTAGTATCTATACAATATCAAGCAATGAAGAAGAATGACTTATGGAACCTTTTTTGGAAGATTTATGAGATATGAGATCATATGGATAAGAATCCGTAGTACATAACAGACAGAATGATTGTGATCTGTACTTTTTGAGGGGATATCCCTCATAGTTATAGATCCATCAAAGCATCAAATTCAATCTAAATATTTGTATGGAATTGGAGAGGAGATAAACTGACTGCAAAGAGACTATGTTGGAGGTTCCTGCAATATGTACCTGAACAAAAATTGTCATTGTATATATTCAGGTCAAATTGGAACTACTTAACTAAGTCATTTGAAAAGTAAATTATCTGTGCTAGAAAAATGAATGTATTTGTAAACCTAGAAAACAAAACTCCTTACTCTCAGTCTTTACTGAATACATTTGCCAGTAATTTTCACAAATTGTCAATATATGTTAAAAAGATATTAAAAATATTCTGAAAATATGTTAATATTTATTAAATACATGTAATTAAACACAAATAGAAAATGATGAGTTAATTGAGAATGTTCAAGAAGGAATTTATCTGTAGGTATTTCATTCTGTGGAAAACAATGAGAAAATACAATGATAGTGATTTTTAGATTAAGAAAAATACCAAGATCACTTAAGATTAGAATGAGTCCACTAAATATGTGAATATTCTTGCTGACTCTGCTTGATATTCAAAAATAAGATGGCTGATAATTTGAATGTATTTAAAAGAGATAAATGAAAAATTTTTAAAGGTAACTTTCTTATCTGACAAGCCTAAAAGAAATGAGAAAAATGGAAGTAGTAAATCTTTAAAATGACTGCTACAGCTGGATTTCAGCAAATGTCAATTGAGACAAATTCCAAAATATGCAGTAAAAATATAACTGTTAGATGGCAAAGTTTCTTGACATTTCTTTTTGAGAAACATGACACCTACCTTCTTCAGAGGATACAACTGTAAAAATTGAAAGACATTCCTGCCATATCAATTCTACAAATAGATAACACTGCAAGAAATATCAAAGCACAAACTTTATATTCAGGATATTATAGAAATGTTCCATGTCTGCATACCTATACTAACCATAAATGCTTTTACATAAACTAAGTATAACTCTCCATTCCAAGTCTGAGCCCATCAATCAAACATTTACAAAAAGATCCATTCTCCCACTATGATCTTAACTTATTGGTCCCATTTCATACAATCTTTTCTGTACCAAATCTTTCTCACAACTCTGTATGAGATCAGTCTTTTTAACATCAAAAGGTATATTGTGCTGTTATGACAAAATGCTTTACCAATTATTTTAACATACATTATATTATTTGAGGTCTTATAAAAATGCTGTAAAGTAGGTGGACAGCTAAAATCACAGATTGCTCAAAATCATACATCCAATAAATGACAGTTAGGCATTTTGATACTATATCTTCTGATTCCAAGAGCAGCTTCTTTCAGTTAGACCCCTAAGCTATTTCTTAAGTTTTTTTTAAATTCCTAATTATATGTAAAAATAGATGTTTAACATTCTTTTTTTAAGCTTTGAGTTCCAAATTCTCTCCCTCTCCCTTTTCCATCCTCTCTTCCCTGAGATAATGGGTATCTGATATAGGATATTTATGTACAAATATGTACAAACCTATTTCCTCATTAGTAATTTTTGTGGAAGAAAACTAAAACTCAAACCAAAAATAAAAAAAAGAAAGAAAAAAGTAAAGATTAGTATGCATAGGTCTGTATTTAGATGTCATCAGTTCTTTCCCTGAATGTGAATAGCATTTTTCATAATGAGTCCTTTGGAATTGCCTTAAATCACTGTTTTTCTGAGAACAGTTCATAGCTGTTCATTATATAATATTGTATCCTTGTTTTCTCCTGGTTTTGCTCACTTCATTCTGCATCAGTTTATGTTGTCTTTCCAGGTTTTTCTGAATCATTCTGTTTGTCTTTTCCTAAAGTACAATAATATTCCATTACAATCACATAACACAACTTGCCCATCCATTTTCCAATTGATGGGCATCCTTTAAATTTCCAAATCTTAGACACCACAAAAAAGGTGCTATAAATATTTTTTTGTACAAATAGCTTCTCCCCCCCCCCCTTTTTTTGGTAAAACTTCTTTGGTATACAGACCTGGTGGTGCTATGCTGGATAAAAGGATGTGCATATAGTTTTATAGCCCTTTGGGCAAAGTTAATGCAGAATGGTTGAACCAGTTCACAACTCCATGAACAATTTTTTCTACACCCCTCCAACATTTATCATTTTGCTTTTCTGTCATATTAGCCAATCTGATAGGTCTAGGTTGGTACCTCAAAGCTGTTTTAATTCATATTTCTATAATCAGTAGTGATTTGATGAATTTTTTCATGTAACTATAGATAGTTTGGGGTTTCTGTATCTGAAAACTACATGTTCATATCTTTTGATCATTTATCAATTAGGGAATAACTTGCATTCTTATAAATTTGATTGTTTTCTATATATTTGATCAATGAGGTCTTTATCAGAGATATTTGCTATAAATCTTTCCCCCAGGTTTCTGCTTTCCTTCTAATTCTGGTTGCAAGGATTGTTTGTATAAAACTTTTAAATTTAATATAATCAAAATTATCTAATTTACATTTCAACATGTTATCTGTTTGATCCTAAATTCTTCCCTTCTCTATAGATCTAGCAGGTGAATTATTCCATTCTCTTCTAATCTCTTCTAATTTGCTGTAGTGTCACCCTTTATGTCTAAATCGTATACCTATTTTGACTTTATCTTGGTATGGAGTATGAGATGTTAGTCTAAATCTAGTTTCTGTCATACTGTTTTCCAATTTTCCCAGTAGGTTTTTTTTTTAAGCAAATGATGTATTCTTGTCCCAAAAGCTTGGATCTTTTAGATTTATCAAACACTAAATTATTATGATCATTTACTACAATGTATTGTGTACTTAATCTATTTTACTGATCCATTCTTTTTCTTAGTCAGTACCAGATAATTTTGATGATTACTGTTTTATAATATCATTTGATATCTGGTATGGCTAGGTCATCTTTCTTCATACTTTTTCATTATTTTCCTTGATATTCTGGACCATTTTTTCTATATGAATTTATTATTTTTCTAGATTTATTTATAAATTTTGGAAGCTTGATTGATATATCTCTGAAAGAGTATCTTAAATTAGGTAGAATCATCATTTTTATTATATTGACTTGGTCTACCCATGAGTGAACTAATATTTTTCTAAATGTTTAGACATATAACCATTCTGGTTTGCCTGACACAAGGGTTGATGTGCTGTAATTGCTTCTTGTTTTTTAAATTATTCTCATTTCCTTTAAAAAAAGCCAACAGGGGCAGGTAGGTGGTGCAGTAGATAGAGCACCAGCCCTGGAGTCAGGAGGACCTGAGTTCAAATGCGACCATCAGACACTTAATAATTACCTAGCTGTATAACCTTGGGCAAGTCACTTAACCCCATTGCCTTGCAAAAACTAAAAAACAAACAAACAAAACAACAACAAACCAAACTCCAAAAAACAAAACAAAACAAAAAACAACCCAATATTATTATCACCTCTCACTGATGACTCCTTTCCTAAAACAACTCTTATCTTGTGCAAAAACCCTTTTTGTACTACTTCCCCAACTCACTCTGATACTTATTACTTCTTTTCTCATGATTTTAAGGATAACCCTGAGGAGGCTGAGATTCATAGTGCTGTTGCTGACAGTTTACAATACTGGTATGCTCTCCATTTACCATAAATGTCAAATAGAGGAGCTTATATTTCATTTACAGGCAATTGGAAGTCACTGAAATTTACTCACTGGGGAAATGACATAATCATGCCTGTATTTTAGTAATATCACTTTGTCCAAGGCAGAGAGGATGGATTGGAGAAGGGAAAGGTTTGGGTCAGGGAGACAAATTAAGAAGTTGTCATACTAGATCAAAAGACAAAAAATGAAGACCTGGACTTGAGTTCTTCAAGTCAGAAGGTTCTTAAGAGATGATCTCACCCAACTCTCTTATTTGAATCCAAAGGAGATAGTGATTTGTTTAAGGTCAGAAGATAAATGACAAACTAATGGTATATGAATATATATCATGTATGTATCTGTGTGTGTGTGTTTATTGTGTGTGTAATCTGTATATTGAAAATTCATGTCGGGGTGGCTAGGTGGCACAGTGGATAAAGCACCGGCCCTGGAGTCAGGAGTACCTGGGTTCAAATCCAGCCTCAGACACTTAATAATTACCTAGCTGTGTGGCCTTGGGCAAGCCACTTAACCCCATTTGCCTTGCAAAAAAAAAAAAAAAATATTCATGTCATGAGTTATATTTTCATAGATTAAAATCTTAGAAATTACTTAGTTCAACCTTCTCAGTTTTTAGATAAGGAGCTTAAAACCCCTGAGAAGTAACTTAACATGGTCTCCTAGGTTGGCTAAATATTTTTATAAACCTATACAAACTTTACAAAATTTCTCATAACTTGTAATATATAGTCACTCAGCGTCCAAGTAAACCATTTGGTTTGTTAGATTTTATAAATGGAGTATAACATAAAGGTACTTGCTGATAGGAATATATAGGGACTATATATTTTATTTTTAAAAATTCATTTATTTTGAATTTTACAATTTTTTTCCTTAATCTCATTTCCCCCTACACACACAGAAGGCAGTCTGTTAGTCTTTTTTTTTTTTAGGTTTTTGCAAGGCATATGGGGTTAAGTGGCTTGCCCAAGGCCACACAGCTAGGTAATTATTAAGTGTCTGAGGCTGGATTTGAACCCAGGTACTCCTGACTCCAGGGCCGGTGCTTTATTCACTACATCACCTAGCCACCCCCGGCCTGTTAATCTTTACATTGTTTCCATGTATACATTGATCTAAGTTAAATGTGATGAGAGAGAAATCATATCCTTAAGGGAAAAAAAATAAAGTATAAGAGAAAGCAAAATTATATAATAAGATAACTTTTTTTTAAAAATTAAAGGTAATAGTCTTTGGTCTTTGTTCAAACTCCACAATTCTTTCTCTGGATACATATGGTATTCTCCATCACAGATATCCTAAAATTGTGCCTCATTGTTGCATTGATGGAATGGGCAAGTCCATTAAGGTTGATCATCATCCCGATTTTGCTGTTAGAGTGTACAGTGTTCTGCTCTTGCTCATCTCACTCAGCATCAGTTCATGTAAATTCTTCCAGGCCTCCCTGAATTCCCATCCCTCCTGGTTTCTAATAGAACAATAATGTTCCATCACATACATATACCACAGTTTTATATATTTTATTTTTTTAATTATTTTTTTCCAATTACATACACAAGTAGTTTTCTACTTTTGTAGTTTCGTTCTTTTGCAAGGTTTTGAGTTCCACATTTTACTACCACCCTGCCTTCTCTCCCCTCTTCCTATGACAGCTAACAATTTCATAATAGGTTGTATATGTACAATTGTGTTTAACATATTTCCGTATTAGTCACATTGTTAAAGAGGAAATAGAATAAGAGGGGAAAAACATGAGAAAGAAAGAAAAAGCAAAAAAGAAATTTTAAAGAAACCATAGCGTGCTTTGCTCTGCATTCAGACTCCATAGGTCTCCCCCCCCGCCCCCCCCCCCGGCTATGGATGGCATTTTCCCTTTCTCAAAATTGTCCTTGATCACTGAACTGCTAAGATGAATTGCATCCATCATAGTTTATCATTTCACAGTGTTGCTGTAAATGTGTATGGTGTTTTTCTGGTTCTACTCATTTCACTCAATATCAGCTCATGTAATGGACTATATATTTTAATACAAAAACAACGCAATAAAAGTTTATGCTTTGTTGCTATTGTTGTTGTTACCACACTTTATGTGGCAGGGAGTTTAGAATCATTTATTTGTTGATCTCTGCTGACATTATTCTTATAAGTTTATTTTAAAGTCAAGGTTAAGTGACTTGTTTAGAGTTAAATAAAGCTAAAATAAACCCAGGAACCAAAATTTTCTTTATCTGGACACGTGATTAGAAATATAATTGGACAGATAATACTTATAAAATACTTGGTACATAGGGGTGGCTAGGTGGCACAGTGGATAGAGCACTGGCCCTAGAGTCAGGAGTACCTGAGTTCAAATCTGGCCTCAGACACTTAATAATTACCTAGCTGTGTGGCCTTGGGCAAGCCACTTAACCCCATTGCCTTGCAAAAACTAAAAAAAATAAATAAATAAAATACTTGGCATAGTCTGGCACAAAATGGGTGCTTAATAAATGTTTTTCTACCTCATTCTTTTCCATTTCATTCCTGGTCACTGAAATGGTCTGGCAACTGAATAGTGAGACACCTAGAAAAATAAACAATGACACTACAACTATTCCCACTCCCACTGAATCAATTTAAAACTCAGCGTGTGAGACTTCACACTTAAGATCCATAGGACTGAAGTGATTCACCTATGACAAGAGCATTAAATATAAGAACAAAGGTAAGACATGAATTAGAGCCCTTGTTCCTAATCTAATATTTTTTGCCCTTTACTTTTTGTGCCTCTCATTTATTTATTTAAATATAAAATTATACTTATTTGTTTAAATATTATTTAAATATAAAATGATAGATCATTTCAAATTCAACAATTCATGTCTACGTTTTTTTTTAGTTTTTTTTGCAAAGCAAATGGGGTTAAAGTGGCTTGCCCAAGGCCACACAGCTAGGTAATTATTAAGTGTCTGAGGCCAGATTTGAACTCAGATAATCCACCTAGCTGCCCTCCTCTCTACGTTTTTAAAGTAGCTAATGCATGCAGAAGTCTATTTAGACACTGGGTGAAATACAAACTTGGATAAAAGATGATGCCCCTTTTCATGAAGTTTATGTTTTATAAAAGGACAATGATACATATACAAAGTATTGTAATGGTTATATAAGAAATAGTTCATTTAAACTACTAAGTAAATCTGGAAAAGGTAGAGAAAGTTCATTTGTAACTAAGGGAGCAGGAAAAGCTTCCTAAAGAGATCAGAATTTGACTTGGTTTTTAAAGAATGGGTTGAAATTCAATAGGAAATATAGGGAAGACAAGACAATGGAAGAAAATTTCCCACCAAGGGAATAGTTTGAGCAAAGACATAGAAGTGGGAAAGTATAGAACATATGAGGAAACTGTTAGTTGAACTATAGAATATATGGAGACGAAAAGAATAAATAAGACTGTAAATTCAGGATGGTGTCAGGAGTTCACCTGGAAGGTAACAGGAAGACATGAAAGGGTTTTGAGCAGGGAATCATATGACCAAATCTAATGAAGTTATCTCTCCATCAAAAAGTATTTTTTAAGTGCCATTTCTGTATTAGAAGGTATGCTGGGGCAAAGGATATACAGAATGCATAAACTAGCCCACATTTTATGAGAGAAAAGCTCAAATAATGTTGACTTTACATTTATTATTTCATTTAAATATCTTAACAAGGGCAGCTAGGTAGTGCATTGGATGGAGCATCGTTCTTGGAATTAGGAGGATCTGAGTTCAAATTTGACCTCAGATACTTAATAATTACCTAACTGTATGGCCTTGTGTAAGTCACTTAACCCCTTTGCCTTACAAAAACAAAAGAAAAGAAAAGAAAAGAAAAGAAATTTCTTAACAATTCTGTGAAGGTCTATAACTATTATATTTCACAAAGGTGGAAGCTGAAGTTTAAAGGGGTTAAATAAATAATTTATTTGCACAGGGTCAGAGATAGTATCAGAGGCAGGATTAGAACTAAGGTCCACCTGCCTCCAAATTCACTATGGCAAGATGGTTTCAGATGGAGAAAAAAGGGTATAGGTGAAGACCTGTTAAGAGATTGTTGTAACAGTGTAGACAGGTAAAATTAAAATACCCATGAGGTACCACCTCGCACCTATCAGATTGGCTAATATGGTAGAAAAAAGGAAATGATAAATGTTGGAGGGGATTTGGGAAAGCTGGGACATTAATGCACTATGGGTGGAATTATAAACAGATACAATACATTCAGTTTTTTTGCCTAAAGGGCACTAAAACTATGAATACTCTTTGATCCAGTGATACCACTACTAGATCTATAAGAAATCACAAAAAAAGGCAAAATACCCATATTTACAAGAATATTTATAGCAGTTCTTTCTGTGCTGGCAAAGAATTGGAAATTGAGAGGATGCTCATTCTTCAAAGAATGGCTGAATAAGTTGCCATATATGAATGTAATGGAATATTATTGCTCTATAAGAAATGATGAACAGGCAGATAGAAAAATCTGGTAAGACTTACATGAACTGATGTTGAGTGAAGTGAACAGAACCAGGGAACATTGTACACCTTAACAGCAACATTGAATGATGGTCAAGTATGAGAGACATTGCTCTTTTCAGCAAAACAATGATCAAGGACAATTCTAAAAGACCTGCAATGAAAAAATGCCATCCACATCCAGTGAAAGAATTACAGAATTTGAATGCAAATCAAAGCATACTATTTTTAAAATTTTTTTACCTTTAAAAATTTTACCTTTTATTGCTTTTTTTCCCCTTCTCAAGGTTTTGCCCTTTTTATTCTCATTCTTCTTTTACAATATGTGACTAATTTGGAAATATGTGTAACATGATTATACATATATAACCTGTATCAGATTACTTGCTATCCTAGGGGTGACTGAGAAAAAAACTTTACAAAAATGAATGCTGAAAATTATCTTCACTTATAATTGGGAAAATAAATAATAAAAAAAATTAGTGTAGGAAAGTGATCATAGGGTACCACAGTGGTAGCAAAGTGAGTAAAGAGATGGGGACAGATGGGAGAGGTATTAAGGTTTGGTTTTACTTATAACTAATCAGATCCTTGAAGGAAGGTAAAGAAGAATCAAACTGTAATGCCAGTGCAGTCTTATGTATATGCAGAGTAGGTGGATGCTTCAGTAGTGAGTTTTAGGGGTTGTGAGACTTATGAGGTACTCTATCTATTTAACCCTTCCCCTTAATAATTGATACCTTTAATGTCAAAATTAGAGATGCTATTATCTTTGATTAATTCTCTTGTTAGAATATAATTACCCATAAGAATACCTTTATAATCAGACTAATTTATATTGTAGTAAATGAGGCATCAAGATGACCAATAGATTGTGTATTGGACTTGGAGCATGGATGACCTAAGTGTCAATCCTACCATATACAGTTGCTCTCTACACTTTAGCTTTCTCATGTGGATAAAAGAAGGTACAATCAAATAAGACAACATATGTAAAGTGTTTTTTTAAACCTTCAAGTGCTATCTGAGAATTATTCTTGTAAAAATATGTGATAGTCTACTGTACATCTGTCATATTCTTCTGAGAAGGGCATTATAGATTCTATCCAGAAGGGAGGCAAGATAAGGAGGTACATGTCACTCTTAGGTTCTGACTGGAAAGATAGCAGACACCTTTGTCTGATAGGGTATGCATTGAATTGAAGATCATCTTCCTATCTGGCAGAGGAAGATGAAAATTATGATTCAGTCCTAAGTGATTGACATCCTGAATGGATAGCTCTAGAAGAAAATAGAGGATTTCACAACTTAATCCTCAGATGCCTTTTCTGTTTTTCTCTTTAGGAAGTACAACTGAGTATCTTCCCTGTGTAGGACTGATGGAGCAGTTGGTTACTAGAAAAATGAAGGCTGAAAGAAGCCTGAAGGGAATTAAGTTTCCTGCCTCTTTACTGTGTTTTTAGTCACATCCAACTCTTGGTGACATGTTTTGGGAGTATTTGGAGTGATTTGTCATTTCCTTCTCCAGCTCATTTTTCAGATGAAGAAACTCAGGCAACCAGGGTTCAATGGCTTGCTTACATAGCTACTAAGTTTGAGGCCATACTTGAACTACCATTTTTCTGACTCCCAAGTCCAACCCCTGATCCACTGATCACCCACCTCTCCTTAAAATATAAATACTGTCTATACATTTGTCATAAATATATGAAATAAATTTCTTCAACAAATCCTAATATATCCGAACAGGAGACAGTGTAAGGCTTGAAAGATAATTAAAACAAATGAAACAGCACCACTAATTCATACAGAATTCTAATTTACAGAGATCATCCCTCCAGGGGTAATTCATAATGAAAAATAGAACTTGACAGCTATTTAATTTATATAAATTGAAGACTAGAGGTACAACCTCCAAGGTGCTTTTCTAACTTCTTGATGGGAGAGAAAAAATCATTCTTTTTCTAAAGTCTAAATTGAGAGTTAAACAGGTAGCTGTCAGGAATGAGTAGAGTGTACTGTTTTTAACCTTCCTATGGCAACGCATTCCTGGAAAGGATCTCAGGGATTTCAATCACGTGCAGATTGTTCTACAGGGGTTACTGGACCAGCGTGGCGGTGCTGGGTGCTGACCACTGTATTAGCAGGCAATGTTCATGCCTCTATATATTTGTCACAATAGTCATATATAGCCAAATGAGCTACAGAATGTGTTCTACAGGGGTTACTGGACCAGGGTGGCGGTGCCGGGTGCTGACCACTGTATTAGCAGCCAATGTTCATGCTTCTATATATTTGTCACAATAGTCATAGATAGCCAAATGAGCTACAGAATGTGTTCTACAGGGGTTACTGGACCAGAGTGGTGGTGCCTACCACTGTATCAACAGCCAATGTTCGTGCTTCTATATATTTGTCACAATAGTCATAGATAGCCACATGAGCTACAGAATGTGTTCTACTGGGGTTACTGGGCCAGCGTGGTGGTGCCCACCACTGTATCAGCAGCCAATGTTCATGCTTCTATATATTTGTCACGATAGTCATAGATAGCCACATGAGCTACAGAATGTGTTCTACAGGGGTTACTGGGCCAGGGTGGCAGTGCCCACCACTGTATCAGCAGCCAATGTTCATGCTTCTATATATTTGTCACAATAGTCATAGATAGCCACATGAGCTACAGAATGTGTTCTACAGGGGTTACTGGGCCAGCGTGGCGGTGCCCACCACTGTATCAGCAGCCAATGTTCGTGCTTCTATATATTTGTCACAATAGTCATAGATAGCCACATGAGCTGCAGAATGTGTTCTACAGGGGTTACTGGGCCAGGGTGGCAGTGCCCACCGCTGTATCAGCAGCCAATGTTCATGCTTCTATATATTTGTCACAATAGTCATAGATAGCCACATGAGCTACAGAATGTGTTCTACAGGGGTTACTGGGCCAGCGTGGCGGTGCCCACCACTGTATCAGCAGCCAATGTTCGTGCTTCTATATATTTGTCACAATAGTCATAGATAGCCACATGAGCTGCAGAATGTGTTCTACAGGGGTTACTGGACCAGGGTGGCGGTGCCGGGTGCTGACCACAGTATCAGCAGCCAATGTTCGTGCTTCTATATATTTGTCACAATAGTCATAGATAGGCACATGAGCTACAGAATGTGTTCTACAGGGGTTACTGGGCCAGCGTGGTGGTGCCCACCGCTGTATCAGCAGCCAATGTTCGTGCTTCTATATATTTGTCACAATAGTCATAGATAGCCACATGAGCTGCAGAATGTGTTCTACAGGGGTTACTGGGCCAGCGTGGCGGTGCCCACCGCTGTATCAGCAGCCAATGTTCGTGCTTCTATATATTTGTCACAATAGTCATAGATAGCCAAATAAGCTACAGAATGTGTTCTACAGGGGTTACTGGGCCAGGGTGGCAGTGCCCACCGCTGTATCAGCAGCCAATGTTCGTGCTTCTATATATTTGTCACAATAGTCATAGATAGCCACATGAGCTGCAGAATCCGCACACCTATCATGGAGAACGGCTAGCATTCTATAGGGCTCCATCTCACAGGCTGGAAGGGAACCCTTATTTATGTGTTTATTTGTTTATGGTTTTGCTAGGCAATGGGGTTAAGTGGCTTGCCCGCGGCCACACGGCTAGGTCATTATTAAGTGTCTGAGGCCGGATTTGAACCCGGGTCCTCCAGACTCCAGGGCCGGTGCTCCATCCACTGCGCCCCCCAGCCGCCCCGCGGCCCCGTTCTTTAGCAGGCGCGGGGCCCCTCGGCCCGGCCGCCCTCGGGCGGCATGCGGGCCCGGGTCCCTGGGGCCTCGGCCCGGCGCTGCGCTCCGCGGCCTCGCTCCGGCACGCGGGCGCCCGGGGGAGGCGGGACTCCGCTGCGCTTCCGCGCGGGCCCGCACGTGCGCGGCTTTGGGGGGGGAGGGGAGGGCGAGGTATCCCCCGCCGCCGCTGCCGCTGCCGCCGCCGCCGCCGCCGCCGCCCCTCCCCGGAAGTGACGCAGGCCCGTCCGGAACCTCCTGGCCCGGCGGCTGCGGCGTCACCAGCACAGCCGGTGCGAGGCGGGGCGGGCGGAGTGAGGGATCCGGCAGCCAACGAACCGGGCACCGCGCGCGAGGCAGCGACGCCGGCCGGGGGGGAGGGGGCCCAGCGGCCGAGGGCGAGGGGGCCGACGGCGGCGGCGGGGGGCCGGAGAGGCGGCGGCGGCGGGCGCGGAGGAGGAGCCCCGAGCGGGGGTGGGGGTCGGGGCGGGTTGGGGGGAGGGGGTGGGGGGGTGTCCCCGGGGTCATGGAGCCGCAGGAGCGGGCGGGAGGCGGGGAGCCGCCGGAGCCCGGCGGGGCCCCGGGGCCCTGCTCGCGGGGCTTCGTGCCCCAGAAGGAGATCGTCTACAACAAGCTGCTCCCCTACGCCGAGCGGCTGGACGACGAGTCCGACTCGCTGCTGGGCCAGATCAAAGGCAACCTGGGCCGGGCCGTGCAGCTGCAGGAGCTGTGGCCGGGCGGCCTCTTCTGGACTAGGAAACTCTCCACGTAAGTGCGAGCGCGGCCCGGCGGGGCGAGTGGGGCGCGGGTGCGGGACCTGCCGAGGGGAGGCCGGGGCGCCTTTGTCCGGCCCGGGCCGGGCCCCGGGGCCGCCCGCAGCAGCAGCGCCGCCTCCTCCCGGCCCGGCCCCGGGGCCGCCCGCAGCAGCAGCGCCGCCTCCTCCCGGCCCGGCCCGGCCCCGGGGCCGCCGGAGCTCCTGCGCTCCTTCCCTCCCCGGCCCGGCCCGGCCCGGCCCCGGGGCCGCCGGAGCTCCTGCGCTCCTTCCCTCCCCGGCCCGGCCCGGCCCGGCCCGGGGCCGCCCGCAGCACCCGCACGGGCCGGGGGAGGGCCGCGGCTTGGAACCCCTCCTGGATGACTTCTCGGCTTGGGGCCGAGCCTCGCCTCGGCGCGCCCCGGGTGTCCTCGGGCTGTTGTCTTTCTAACTCCTGAGGCCCGGTGGTGGGGAGGGAAGAGAGCAAAGGCCCCCCTCTCCTAGCACTTGTGAGGAAATCCTCTACTTTGATTTCCCTCTTCTTTCTCAAAGGTAGCTCAGATCTCTGACAAAGTCTGTGCTACCAGTGCCTCGAGAGAGAGAGCTGTGGTAACAGCAACGCTCTGTTCTCCTTTTTAGTCCACTCCAAAAAGTTTGACTTCAAAATTCACTCTTGAGGCATGAGTGTTGGAATAGTGAGTCTACTGTTAGAAGTGAGTGAATCAGCTATTAACTAAGGCAAGCCAAACACTGCCTGCCTCTCTGATGGGATATTTTCCTTCCATCTGAACTTATTTACTGAGGAAAAGTGGGAAAGGTATTCTGTAGCCCCTGGTTTTTTTTTTATTATATATCAGGATTGTGTTAAGTTTTATGAAACTCTTAAGATGTATATTGTACCTAAATTAGTAACTTTGAGTAATTAGTTGAAGTTTTTCAGTTACACAAAATATTCAGCTGCAATCTAGAAATGTTACTTAAATAAAAGTCAGTTTATAAAAACAGTGGAAAAGCATAACACATTTTTCCAACTTTTCTGTGATGGAATAAACTTTTAAAGTGAGAATTATTTTTTATTTCACAGCAGCCTCATTTTAAACTTAAGATCCTTTTTAAAAAAAAATCTTCTGGCTTTATAGCCAAGTACAAGTATGGGTGAGTGAGCCCAAGAGATAAGTCACTTGGACAGTGTTTACTAAAATCTGCTGGATACATTGAATGACTCAGGATTTTATAATGTAATGATCCTTTAAATTTTGCCATAGAACCTCAGTGAAAAAATTGCCTGATTTGGGAGCAGTGAGCATCTCTCTTAATAAAAAAACAAAACCAAAACAACATCAAAAGCAGAACTTGGGAAAATTTGCTGCTTTTTTTGAGAAGCTGTAATATCAAGATTAAATAGATCTCACTTGACTAGAGTATGTGAAAAGTTTGCAGAACTGTGACTTAGGAAATCTTGTTCTGGACAAAAGTACAACAGGTAGAAGTATCAGTTACTCAGAAGTTTAAAAGCAAACAACTTGCAGGTGATTAAAATCCCAGAGATTTTGTCAAATGAGCTTTACAGTGTTGTTATACTTTGGTATAATTATTTATTGATGATAGTTTTCTGTTTTAATTTTTCCATTTAGACTCACCTAAAGCATACCATTTGTATGCTAGCAAAAGCAGTTAAAATATGTAATACATAGCCATATGTAAATTGATATGTAGTTTTGAGTTTGAGTCCAGAGTCCATATGGATGTGAATAAGCATTGGTTTGCTTAAAGTTTTGATTGTCATATTTGGTAAAGGGGATATTTTGGAATTATCTTGTTTGTGAAGTGTCTTTTAACATAAATAGGGCTAAGATGAAGGCTGAATAGATTTTCTGGTACTGACAGAGAATTATCTATATTTGAGAGCATAACAGTAAACATTTTACCACTGACAAACATGCACATGTTTACCAAGAAATAATCTCGGGTAGAATTCTGTTTTGGAGCAGTGGTTGAATCTTGCAAACTGATTCTTGTGATTGCATTATGTGACATTTTGAACTTAGTTGGACACATTGAGATCTAGGGTGTACGTTTTCTCTTCGTCATCTGTTAAGTCATAGTTTGCAGTTAGACTTATTTTTTGTTTTGCTAGCTATAGTGTATATACAAATACTATTGAAACTTGTGCCGGCTGTCAATTACTGAGTGTTTCCAAATTTAGAACTTTGCAGAAAGATGTTAATAAAGTATACTAATGAGCTTTGTGACTTGCCGCAAATCATTTGTCCTCTCTGTTTCTACTTCCTCATCTATAAAGAGAGAGATGGTTAAAGGTTGCATAAGATACCCTTTTGTTTGAAATTTCAAGATTTTTTTTTATCTTACTGCTCTAATAAAAACTTAATATATAAAATAATTAGTTTTCCTGAAAAGTTTTCTTCAAGTAGAATTTATATATTTAACCCTATTTCCCCAATTATATTAAGGACAGTAGCTAGCCAGAGCAGAGTGACTGCTGGACTCAGATTGGAAGAGGGAACTCAGGAACCAGTGAATGGAAATCCAGAGATGCTGCATTGATTCTATTTCTGACCCATAAATATATTTTCCAGATTGGGTATCATAGAGCTTTTCAGTCATCAGTTACACTTAGAAGCTATTAATTGGTTTCTGGATTTAATTCTAGCTTAGGAGGTGCCTTCTAGTCTCTTTTAATTCTGTACTTAGTCTTAGCATTCAATATTTTAAGTTCTGATCATTTTGAAGGTGTAGTTCCTGGAATTTGCTCTTGATAAAAGAATTGTTGGTTGTCTTTGGGAATAGGTCTACTGAAATAAATGTGGCCTATTGCAAGGGGCAACTAAGGTTCAATGAATAGAGCAATGGACCTGGAGTCTGGAAAGCTCATCTTTGTAAGTTCAAGGCACTAACTTTGTGACCCTGGGCAAGTCACTTAACCCTGTTTAGTATAGTTTTCTCATCCATAAAATGATCTGGAGAAGGACATGGTAAACCACTCCAGTATTTTTGTCATGAAAACCCAAATGGGGTCAGTAAGCCATGGACATGACTGAACTATAACAGCAAAAGTGATACAGTAAAAAAAATAGTAAGAATGAATTTCTTTCTTTTTTTTTTTTAAGAAAATGAATTTCTTAAAGGAAAGCTAATGGTACATGGTTAGAGTACTGGGCCTGGAATTGGGAAGAGCTGGTTTCATATGATACTTACTAGTTATGTGACCCTGCAAGTCACGTGACCTCTGCTTCAGTTTCTTCAACTAACTATCTATCTATCTATCTGTCTATCTATCTATCTATCTATCTATGTAAAATTTTTTTGCAAGGCAATGGGGTTAAGTGACTTGCCCATGGTCACACAGCTAGATAATTATTAAGTATCTGAGGTTGAATTTGAACTCTGGTCCTTCTTACTTCAGGACCAGTGCTCCATCCACTGCACTACCTAGCTGCCCTTGTTAAGAGATTTAAATGAAATAATAAATGTAAAGTCAATGCTATTTGAGCTTTCTTCTCATAAAATGTGAGCTCCTCGTTTCATTCTATGCATTCTGTGTATCCTTTGCTCCAGCGTATCTTCTAATACAGAGCTGACACTTAAAAAATACTTTTTGCTGGACTCTATCCACTGCACCACCTAGCTGCCCTGTTTCAACTATAAAATAAGAATAATAATAGGACTTAACTTCACCTTGTTACTGTCAGAATTAAATGAGATTTTTTTTTTTAAAGCTCCTTCCCTATCCTTAAAGTTCTAACAGGCTGTTATATGATGTGTGTACAGAAGTAAATAAAAGGGTATTTTCAGAATGGATCAGAAAAAACTCCATGGAGGAGATGGCATTTGAACTTGGCCTTGAAAGAACATCAGGAATCTAAGAACCAATTCAACCTAGGTGTTAAGGTTAGATTGGGGAATAGGTTGCAGTCCACTGTTCCTGGAAAAGGGAGTATGTGATGGGGGGTGGATTATGAGCTAAGGTTAACAGAAAGATGAGCTGGAGCAAAATTTTTCAGGGCCTTTAAATTTCAGGTTTTTCCCGAATTATCTTAGAGGCAAAAGATTCAATTATTTTCTTAGTTGAAAGAGACCTCAAGGGTCAGCTAGCCATTCATAATTAAACAAGAATCCTTGAGGACATACCTGGTAAGTGGTAATCTGTCTTTACTTGAAGTCTTCTAATGAGAGGCAATTTATTACTTCCCAGAGTAGCCAATTCCATTCTTGGAATGGAAAACAACTAAAGGTTTCTTTAGTTCTAAAATGAAAAGATTGGCCTATGTGATCTTTTAAGGACTCTTGGCTGTAAAAATCCCATGTTTCTGTGACTCTTTAGCTAGACTTAGTAGATGGAATGGGAGCACCAGCTATTGCCTAATCCAGGCACTCCCTTCCTTCAAATTGTGAACAGTGGTGAGAACACAGTTTACTTGTTCAAAGAGGACTTTTAGAAAAGTAGAGATGGAAAAAGCACATTTTTTCCTTCTTTCACATTTGTGTTTTTCAAATTCTGGAAATGTGAAGTTGATTCAGTGTAACAAATTTAATCTGTTAATGGTACAGTGAAATTTTCTTACCTTGAAGTGCTTTATAATAAAGTATAATTGTATGTACTATATTCAAGAATGATTTCATTTATTAATTAAAGAGTAGTTCCTTTCAGAATGAACCACCAATTGTTTAATTATGATCAAGAGCACTGTGTAGCCTTCTTGAACAGGAAATAGATTATCCAGTTGAAATGACATAATTCATTTAATTAGATTATATAACTACCTGCAGTTTAGTCAAGATAGTAGTTAACAAATACTCCTTTTTGTGAAAAGTTAAAAGTAATAGTGGCTGCAGAGGCTCTGAAAATCAGAATCTTGGATCTTAAGTGACATGACATCTTTATCATCATTAGTCAAATCATATTAAGCTGTTGTTTGGTTCAGCACTTGGAGGAAGAGTATAGTAGAGCAAAGTGATGGACTTAAAAAGAGGCTAAAGGTTTTTCACTTAAGTTATAGTTCAGCTTTGCAGTTTGTGAAGTTCTTTTTCTCCTCACATGCCTTAAAGGCACAGGGGAAGTATTATACACTGAGAAAACTTAGACACTGAAGAGAAAAGTGAATTGTTCAAGGTCACTTAATAGTAAGGATTAATGGAAGGAACTGAACTCTGGTCATCTGATTTCAGGTTCCCCATGGTCTTTTCACCACACCATGCTGCAATAGAATTTTGAAATAAACAAAATAGGCAATATTCTAAAATTGAAAGAATTTTCTAATAATTGATATTGTCTAGGAAGGGAATGCAACAGCTTTATGAAATAATGGATTCCCTTTCCCTGGAGGTCTCCATACTTTCTTACTCCACCTATCAGAAAAAGATATTCTAGAATAGTATGGTTTTGAACTTGCTGCTCTCTGAAGTCTGTTCTTTCATTTATTCCCTAGTGCTTTAAAATTTTTATTGTCATACTTAATTTTTGAAAATAGGGTAGGTGCCATTATACTTTTTATTAATAATGGACACTGAACAACAAAGATTTCAATGATTTGCCCAAGGTCACACATAAGTTAGCAAAGCCAGCAGTGGAATAGGCATCTTTTCTCTCCCAAGCCAATATTTTTTCAGCTAGACTTGATGTTCAGAGGCAAAATACCTGTTTTGAAAAAAATTTAAAATCAATTTTGGGTTGTAAAAGCATTCACTTTTTATAAACCTTCATGAATGAGACATATTTTAGGTAAAGTGATTTAAAATGTTAAAGGAGGATACCAAAAGTAGTAGTATTTAAAAAAAATTATGGTAAAGGATTTCTGAAGTTTCCAATTGAGTTGCTGTAATTTATTTAGTGCATTAAAAGCTCTTCAGATAATATTTTTTCACTTGATCTTCCATAACGTAGGGAACAGGTTTAACAGATGGGGAAATCTTGGCTTGCACGTGATTGATTCTAAGAATTGCCTTAGTGATTCCCTTAGTTTTTAACATGTATAGGTGTTCAAAGTGGGATTTGTCCCTAGGTTTCTGGGACTTTTGGGATTAGAACTCCTTTCCTTTATACTACTTGAAAATATTACAATAATTTCCAGTTTCTACTCTGATAAATAGTTATTGAATGAACAAATGAAAAACCATTATTAATGTTGCATATTGAATAAATGAGATGGAAGGCACCAAGCAATAACACATAACTTAATTATTTTGAAGTTTGGATGTGTTATTTTTTAGCAGTACATTGTCCTAACTTCCAAACGTATGTCTTTTGTTCAGTTCTAATTGTTTCGCTGTTGTTAGGGATACACAAATGGCGAAGACATTACTAATTTTTTTTTAACTGTTATTATTACTTTTTAAAATGGTAGACTAAGAAGAATTGTTAAATTTTCCATCTGTTGATTTTTCAGAGTGCTGGCTTTATTAAATTGACAAACAACTTCTAAAATAATTAGATTCATTTTATTTTACTTTTTTGTATTAGATTGTGAAATGAGATTTGTATTTTCTATGTATAAAGTAAGGAATGGGCTTCTAATTGACATCTTTTTCTTGACAAAATTCAGTTTATTACCTTAGTTTAGATTTTGATGCCCTGGGCCAGTCTTGACTATATTCCCAACAAACTTCTTTTTTTTAAAGCAAAATAAGACCAGAAATGTAATTATTTTCCAATATTCTGGAGTCAAAATGAAGAAGTCTTCCTCTGGGAAATTTTTCAGGAAGTTTCTGGGTTAAGATTCATTTTGAGCCAACTTTTAGGTGATTAGACAAAGAAGGAGGAAGAGGGCATTATAAGTAGAAAAAGTAGGGGATGTATTATAGCATTGACACTGGAATGAAGTGATAGAAAGCAGAATAATTTAGAGTAGAGCTTGTTTATCTTGTAGTAAATCAATTGCTTTTATGAGAAACGATACTATTAATTTACAATTTTAAAAGTTTTATGGTTTTATGATTTCATTTATTTAAAATTAAATGAGAAGTAGATTGTGTATTATAAACAGTCTGGTTTACTCTAGATATATGCTTTTTTTAAAGAAAAGTTTTCAGTTATTTGTTTTGGGAATTTTTTTTAGAACAATGACAATACTACAATAATTCTATTAAAAGGTATGTGTTTGGTTTTTTTTTAGTGTACATCAAACTGTTAAAACATAGATATAATGTTTGCCGTTTTACATTTTCCCTTATTGGTTTTATGTTCTAGTTTTAAAAGGATAATGTTGAATTTATTAAATATTCACTTTTATATTTATATATGGATATTGTAAATAATTTCTTCCCTGAAATCCCCATAAGCCTTATTTTGGCATGGAAGTAACCAAAGGCAATTGAAATTTGTGCTAGTGGAATGTGAGCTCTGGGAGGTCTTAACAAGCTGAAAAAAGACTTCTTGTTCAAACCTGGTGATAGTCTGTCATGCCTTAGGTCTAACCTAGTTGTGTTTTGAGTGACTCATCACCACGTTAAGGTGCAGAGTGATGAAATTTTTTTAGCTACCATGAGTCTCAAAAACGGTCTACCAAGTTGTATATTCTAAGTCATTCATTCAGTGATTATTTATTATGTATTGTGTTGGGTATTAGATTATATACGATATGAATAGTTGACCTCTTTGTTCGGTTGCCTCTAGTTTAGTTGGTAGGTAATAGTGTTGCAGTGGATAGACTATTGGACTTGGTCTCAGGAAGTGCTGATTTGAAATCCACTTCTAGATTAGCTATATGAACCTGGGTAAATCATTTTAACTTTTCTGTGCCTCAGTTTGCCTCTCTGTAAAATGAAGATGGTGATGATTATAGTGCCTGCCTGTCAAAATGTCTGTGAGGATAAATTTTTTTTTTAAGAAATATTTTATTTATTTTGAGTTTTACAAATTCCCCCCCCCCCCCCGTTCTTGCTTCCCTCCTCCCACCCCCCAGAAGGCATTCTGTTAGTCTTTACATTGGTTCCATGTTATACATTGATCTCAGTTGAATGTGATGACAGAAAAATCATATCCTTAAGGAAGAAAAATAAAGTATCAGATGGCAAAATTACTTAATAATATATATATTTTTTCTAATTTGACGGCAATAGTCTTTGGTCTTTGTTAAAAGTCCATAATTCTTTCTCTGGATTCCCCATTGCAAATAGCCCAAAATTGCCCTTGCTTGTTGCACTGAAGGGATGAGCAAGTCCATCAGGGTTGATCGTCACCCCCATGTTGCTGTTAGGGTGTACGATGTTCTTCCGGTTCTGCTCATCTCGCTCAGCATCAGTTCATGCAAATCCTTCCAGGCTTCCTTGAATTCCCATCCCTCCTGGTTTCTAATAGGACAGTAGTGTTCCATGACATACATATACCACAGTTTGTTAAGCCATTCCTCAGTTGAAGGACATTTACTTAATTTCCAAGTTTTTGCCACCACAAACAGGGCTGCTATAAATATTTTTGTATAAGTGATGTTTTTACCCTTTTTCATAATCTCTTCAGGGTATAGACCCAGTAGTGGTATATTGCTGGATCAAAGAGTATGCCCATTTTTGTTGCCCTTTGAGCACAATCCCAAATTGCTCTCCAAAAAGGTTGGATGAGTTCACAGCTCCATCAACAATGTATTAGTATGTCCCAGATTTCCCACATCCTTTCCAACATTGATCATTGTCCTTTCTGGTCATATTGGCCAGTCTGAGAGGTGTGAGGTGAGCATCTCAGAGATGCTTTAATTTGCATAAAATGAAATATTTGTGAAGTGCTTTTGCAAGCCTTACAATGCTATTATTACTAATGCAAGATCAGTTGAATATTAATATCCAATTGATACATGGCCCAGTACTGGGTACTGACAACATAAAGATAGATAGTTTTTGTAATCAGGAAAAAGAAATCTTTCTTATCTTTCTTCTATTATCTTCATATTATATTATATATATACATATAAGAATGATAACTGGTAGAATGTGCTAAGGGCCAGGGTAGAGGTCCAGATGACATACTATAAGAAGGTTTGCGAAGGAAGAGACTCTATTGAGCTTGGGAAATCAGAGAAGGTTTTGTGGAGGAGTAGAATTTGAAATGGACTTTGAAATAAGAGGATTCTAACAGAATGAAACGGAAGCTCCAGGTATCAGGATAATCTACTCAGTATGATGGTATAGTAGATTGGGATTTGAAGACAGAGGACCAGAGTTCAAATTTTAGATCTGTTATTTATTTCCTGTATATGTATTTGATCTCTAATGTCTAAATCATCTAAAGAAGATTAAATCATCCTTAACTCTTCTTTTCTCCAAAATAACCTATTAGGCTTCTTTAGACCATCCTATATTTATATTGTTCATAAAAATTGGATGAAAATGGAAAGCACCTACTAAGCCCAGTTTGGCCAAAGACAGAAGTTATTAATGGGAAATATGACTGGAAAAATATATAGTGAAGGACTTTAAATCCTGGATAAAGTGTTTTAAATTTATCTTATACATAATAGAAAGCCACTGAGTGTTTCTGGAACAGAGTGCCATGGTCACACTCAGACCTGAGAAAGACTTAGCTTTTAAAAAACCAAAGTCTCCCACTACATCCAGGGGCAGTTGTCCTGATCCTTATCTGGCTACTGGACTCAGATGACTCTAGAGGAGAAAGTGAAGTGGTGACTTTGCATAGTACCCTCTCATGGCTTTACTTCCCTGATATCAAACAAACAACAAAAGCAACAAGATCTGTAAGCTGGCCATTGCCATAGTATATCAGAGGTGTTCAGTACCTAAACTAAGGTCACAATAGTGTTGAATGGAAGGGAGAGGATGGCTGAGAAACATAGGTAGAATGGATAGTATTTAGGGACTGATTTAATGTGGAAATGTGGAATAGGGAACTGTCAAAGATTTTAAGTTTTTCTTGACAAGGATACTTGACAGTATCCTGTGTGACTCTCAGGAAAGTGGTGCCCTTAGGAGAGATAGAAAAGTTAAAAGGAAGGACAGATTTGAGGGGTGATTAGTTAAGTTTGAGTTTTTTGGGATTGTGGTTCCCAAGGGAACCATGTGGCAATCATTTGTAAGATAGAGCATAGTTAAGTTAAACTAGATCAGTGATATAGATGCCAAATATCCTAATTTTGGGAAGCCTTATTGCCTGGAGACTTCTTTTTGAAAGAAGTGGGATTTGAGTCTCTTGAAAAAGATATAGCATAGGCAGCTAGATGGCATCCTAGATAGAGCACTGACCCTGGAGACAGGAAGACTTGAGTTCAAATTTGACCTCAGACACTTAATACTTAGATATGTGATCCTGGGCAAGTCACTTAACCCCATTGCCTTGCAAAAAAAAAAGAAATAAGATTTAGATATATGATTTGGGGATTGTAGTGCTGGGAGAAATTGAACAGAGGAACATAGATTGGAATATATAAATTGAACAGAGTTGGAATTTTGCAAGATTTGGAAGATAGTTCAGAGTCCTTGTCTAATCAGAAAGGAGTCCTCTGTACAACATCCCAATAAGTGAGCATAATACTTGAAGACTTCCTTCAAGTTAAGGGAAACTTATTCCTGTCAAAGCTGTTCATTCTACTTTTTCATGCTCTAATTGCTAAGAAGTTCTTTCTTATACTTAGCCAAAATGTATCCCTCTGCAACTTCTACCCTATTGTTCATGGTTCTACCCTGAAAGACCAAGTAGAACAAGTGTAATCCAGTTTTCCATATAATAACCCTTCAAAAATTTAAAGATAGCTATTATGGGGCTTCAAATGTTATCTCAGTCACTTTGCTAACTGTGTGATCCTAGGCAAGTCACTTAAACCCTGTTTGCCTTAGTTCCTTATCTATAAAATGAGTTGGAAAAGAAGATGGCAAACCACTCCAGTATCTCTGGGCAGCTTGATAGCACAATGGGTAGAGTGCAGCCCTGAAGTCAGGAGGATCTGAATTCAAATTCAACCTCAAACATTTACTAGATATGTGACCTTGGGAAGATCGCTCAAATTTGATTGCTTCACATCCAGTGCCATCTTCAATTGTCCTGACTCATATCTGGCCACTGGACCCAGATGACTCTGGAGGAGAAAGTGAGGCTGGTGACTTAGCACAGCACTTCCCTCTCAAATCCAGTTCATGTGCTTGTCATGGCATCAGCTCTCTGATGTCATGGTTTAAGGACAAACATCATCATCACTGCCAAAGTGGGGGTCACAGAGTCAGACATTACTTAGCAACAGCAAACTCCCCAAGTCTTCTTTTCTTGACTAAATATTTCATCAGTTTTCATATGCCCTAATCTCTAGTTTTCCCTCTGTTCCAGGGGAGGATTTTGTAGAAATTGCATTTAAGCTTAGACCTTAAAGGATAAATGGGATTTGGAGAATGATGAATAAGTTAGATGATGTCGAAATGATTGATTGATTGATTGATTGATTGATGTTTATCCTTCATTCTCAAAGAAGAACATGACATCAGGGAACTGATGCCATGACATGCAAGTGAATTGGAATGGGGATCCCCAGGCTCACTTTCTCTTCCAGAGCCATCTGGGTCCTGTCACTGGATAAGAATCAGCATGACTAGAGATGGCCCTATATGTAATGGGAGACCTTGGCCTTTTAAAAACTAGTTCTTTCCCAGGTCAAAGTTTGATTGAAGCAATGAGAAGAAGCCAAGAATGACAACTTCCCCCTGAAAAAATCTGGGAAGGGAAGACTCTACATGGTTTCTGGCCCAAACAGAAACAATTGCTTGTTTACATTCACTCTGAACAATGCAAGAAATCTTGCTAAGCCTTTGGGCAGAGCACTCTTCCATATGGCACGAAGGAAAGGAGGGGGGAAACTAGGGAGCTGTGAAGCCCAATTTGTTAGTATTGCTAGTCAAAATGAATAAATTGCAAAATACCTGAGAGAGATGAAAAAATAAAACTTCAATGGGGTGCATGTTTTAATTTTTAAAGCATTTGTAGAAATAAAAATATATTTACTTTATTTGGCCTAACCAGGAGAGATTGATGAGGTGGAGAAATTACGGGGAAAATTGAAGATTATCATTTCAGTAGTTTATGAATACCAAATGGCTAAATTGTTTTTTCTCCCCTACAGAACCTTCACTAGAGGTTCTTATGAATGTTTGTAATTATAAAATTGTGATATAAGCTATTGAAGTGCTAGTAAACTAGTATACTTAACCAACTGTAGCCTTTTTGTAATTGTTGAACCAACATTGAATTCTGACCTAATTGTTTAACCAGTAATGAAGTCTTTTGCTGTGCCAGATTTGATAGGCTTCAAAGTAACTTCTTTAAAATCTTCCCCAAAATAATGGACCTGTTTGAATGATGTGTTGTCTTTGAAACATACACTGTGTTCCTATGATGACTTTTCCTTATTTAGACATATTATTCTTTGTTTTCAAGTCTGAAACTTTTTAAAAAGGAAAACAGCGGTCCTCATGAATTATTTATTAGTATTCCAAACTGCTATATTGAATAAATGACAAAAATCTTAAAATGATGACTTTGTTGTTTTCTTTTACTGTACTATCCTATTATGAAGCTCCCCCTTGCCCTCTTTGCCCCTAAGGTGAAAGTTTTATTATTGACATTTTTCCTTGGCTTTAGTTAGTTTCCTTGTTTGACAGTGTCTGCTCACCATATCTTGGATTATAACTATTTGTGTTTTAGTACTGGTAAAGGCTAGAGGCCAGAGAGATCACAAGTACTTTTGAACAGTCACATATCTATTGATATCTACAAGAAAGACTCTTCATGAGATCTACAACAAGAGACACTAGCTTACTATGTTCATCTTCCTTAGTAGAAGGAAACCAAATTAAGAAGTTTAAAATCATCTCCATCTTCTTCATTATGGAAAAGAAACTAAGACATCTAGAAAAAAGTAATTTGTTAGTAGCAGAACTGGACTTAAAAATAAATCAGTCTCTTTTCTCAACTGCATTGGTGTCAATGAAACAAAATGTCCCCAGAGAATTGTGTCTTTTTTTTCCTTTTGAAGTGTCTATCTTTTAATGATCTTTCTGCTGGTACTCATTTAAACTTCTTATTTTCTTGATTATGATTCTGTTCCTCCAGGGTCTTCCCAGCTTCTGTCCCCTAAAATCATTTTGTGAATAGGAGATAAGAGCAATCATAATATTCAGATTTAGCAATAATAGTTAAGTGTTTCTTAACCTTTGTAAAATGTGCTACTGTTAGATTTTTTTTTCAATGTACTACTGTTAGATTTTTTTTCAATGTACTCAATGTATCTCTGAAACTTCAGGGTATAAATATAAAGCACACTTAAAGGTTTAATGATTTCATCAGTCTGTATTGCTTCTACCACTATAGATCCCAGACTACTTCACTTTTCCAGTTCTTCATTGTTACTGTGGTCATTTCTCTTAACTAATTCATATCACTGGGTTGTAAGGTATTAAAGATAACTTGGATCTTCTTTCAGCTCCTGCATGCCTTCAGGCAACAGTGTGTTCTCAAAGAATTTAAGTCCTAATGACTAACAGTTTATAAAGGACATTTGAATAAAAACATAATATTAAACTCCTAATTATTTTGTGCCTTTTTCCTCTTTTTCAGCTTATTTTTGTCAATTTACTACTAATTGAAATTTCAAACTAGAGGTGGACGGATGAATAACCAATTAGCAATAATTTATTAAATATTTTTTATGCCCCAAACACTTTGCTAAACAATGAGAATACTATGGCAAAAGTGTAACAGTTCCTGAACTCAGAGAGCTTACTTTGTAATGGAGGAGATATATAATAAGGATGAAAGCTAGTTTTGGGAGGAAGAGACTTGATAGCTGGGGGGGGGCATGAAAGGCTTCATGAAGGAGGCTTCATGAAGGTGTCAACTTCAGCTGAATTTTGAAGGTCACTGGAATTCTAGGAGGTTGTCATGGGGGACAGCCAATGCAAAGGCACAGAAATAGGACAGTGAACATCATGAATATATCAACTGATAGGGCCAGTATGACTGGATCACAGAATGCAGAGGGGAATGAAGTTAGGTGAGAACCAAGTTGTTAAATCTTTAAATATTATCAAAAGAGTTTAAAATTCTTCCTTATGGTAAAAGGGGATGTTTTCTGGAGTTTGTTGAGTGTTAGGAGGAGGGGAATGATGTAATCAGATATGCACATTTGGAAAACCATCTTGGCTGTAGTCATATTTAATTGGAATAGGAAGAGAGGTTTGAGGCAGGGAGATCAAATAAGCTTTTGAGGAAGTCCAACCTGGACTAGATCAGGCAGTGTGAGTAGAGTAGTGTGGGGAGAAGAATGTGTAACACTTGGAGATAGAAACAAGATTTGGTTGCAATAGTGGAGTGAGAAAGTGAGCAGTGAAGGGCATGCTGAAGTACAGTTCAGTATTTGGGAGGATGGTGATGGCATCAGCCATTGTTGAAAGTTTGGGAAAAGAGTGGGTTTGAGGGGGGGGGAAGCTGAGATACTTCCAGGAAGAAAGTATGTTTTGAAATATCTAATAGCATATGGTAATGAGGTACTAGAGCTTGGGAGAAAAACTGGGTAGGGCTGGATCTGTTGAAAGGAAAAATAATCTATATCCAAGTGATAAATCCGTGGGAACTGATGAGGTTACTAAAAGAGGATTTAGAGAGAAAAAAGAAGTTAGTCAGTAGTCAGTAGAAGTCTGAGCAGAAGAGACCAGGAGAATAAAGAGGCCATTAGATTATTAGATCATTGGTAACTTTAAAAAGATTAGTTTCATTTGAGTGATAAAAGATTGGAAGTCAGATTGAAAGAGGATTTTTAGATAGAACTGGAAGAGAGGAAGTTGAGGCATTGATTACAGGTGGTTTTTTTTTTTTTAACAGGAATTTAGCTGAGAAAGGGAAGAGAGATTTAGGACTATTGTTACTGTGAAATGGTAACAAGATCTCTTTTGGATGAGGGAGACTTGGGCATTTTATATTGCAAGGATATTGCAAAAACCAGTAAGTAGGAGAAGAGTGAAGATTAGAAAGAGAGAAAGGGAGTAATAGTAGGTTCTATCTTCTGAAGGAGACAAGAAGGATTGGATCAAGGCTGCATGTATAAAATTGATCTTAAGAACAGGTTCCCTTCTTCATCAGCACCTTGAAGAAAGGAAAGAAGAAAAAGAAATTTTCTTTCTTTTTTCCAGTGAGAAAGTATAAAGCAAGGACTTTGGCTAAGAGGATGATGATAGGGTGTGCTAGTATGAAGCTTGAAAAGAGGTTTCCCAAAGGTGAAACTCGTTTGAACTAGAGAATCAGTTGGGGAAGGGTTAAAAGATTATTGAGATAAAGTAATAAATTTATAGTGGATCCAATCAGCTTGGTTTAACCTAGAAATTGTGTGAGTAGTTATCTGATTTTCAAAAGTTCTACTTTATTCTCATTGGGATTAATTTGTTGATTTTTTTAATTGAATATTCACTTCATTGCTCATTTTCCTTCTTTTGCTAATATATGTGTTGAGTGATAAAATTTTTTCTTTGAAGGTTACTTTAATTCTCTTTGAGATTTTGAGTTAGAAGGGATTTTGGAGATTGAGTACAAAATCCCTGAAAGTACTATGTCACTGTACCGTGTAAAGCATTTAAGATACAAAGGAAGATATACACTCTAGAAGCCAAGAAAATGAAACCTACAGAGGTGACTTGGGCTAAGTATACAATAGAATTTAGAATCAAACTCTTTTTTGTTTTTTTTACTTTTCCTCACCAGTACTCTGGTACCACTATTCCTCGCTCTTAAAAAAAGATAGGTGCATTTTAAGCTGTTTTGAAGTAAAGAGGGGAACTTGGCCTATTTTCTCACTTTTGACAAGGTAGAAAGAGCATCCAACAAGTAGAAGATTTGGGTTTGAGTCCTGGCTCTGCTACTTAGTACATGAATGACCTTGGGCAAGTCAGTGCCTGTATAGGCCTCAATTTTCACATCTAGAAAATTAATGTCTTTCTTTGCATCCCCAACACTAGGACAGTGACTGGCACATAGTAAGCGTTTAATAGGTGTTTGTTGATTAATCAACTAACTGAATGTATAGGCTAAATGGAGGACTTAAAAAGGTCCCCTACAACTTAATCTATGTTACTGCTGTCATAAAACTTGCTCTAAAATTAAATAATTGCTTAATTGTATAGTTTATTGTAGAACTTTACTCCCAGTATGGGCTTTTAGACTACTAGCAAAAATTTTGAATTTCATTACACTTGACCATTTCTACATTGTGTTTTAATTTGATTCGTGTATTAGTTTATTTTAATATATATTCTTTTTAATTTGTTTCTGGGTTTGTTTTTGAGGTTTTTGCAAGGCAAATAGGGTTAAGTGGCTTGTCCAGGGCCACACAGCTAGCTAATTATTAAGTATCTGAGGTCTGATTTGAACTCCTGACTCCAGGGCTGGTGCTCTATTCACTGTGCCACCTAACCACCCCTAATATATATTTTTAATCAGTATTCTGAATTAGGCTAACATCCTCAATACATAGTAGAAACAAATATTTCGCTGCATTCAACATTTTATTAAATAGTGACTTTCTGGCACACATTTGAATGTTAACTTAATTGAGACTAAAAAAGCATTTGCTAAATTCTAAAAGGTTGTAAGGGGGTGGCTGATAAAAAGTGCTTTGTCTGTCACTTTTTTATTGTGGGAAGGTAGAAGATAATGAACTTGTCATCACTGACTTTGTGAAATATTTTATGAAAATTCCTCCTAATTATCTTTAGGGCTTTCAGATATTTCTAGGTAGGCAATAGTGTGAGGATCTTTGATTAGGCTATATATAAAGACAGGAGTCACTTTAATTGTGGAAAGGGAGAGGAGTATTGTAGAAAACAAGGGAAGACTTAGTATATCTCAAGAGTCTCAAAATTCTGTATTTTAGCAACAAAGTACTACTAGGCTTCAATTCTCCTAGTCATCTTGAAGTTGATTTTTTTTTTTTTGCTTTGAGACCACTTAGAACCCAGAATTTGAATTCTTTTCCCTAATAAATGAGGAGGTAATGTGTTTCTATAGATTTCTCTTTTAATGGCCTAGTAAAATTCATTTCATGTAGGTTTGTGATGTTTTAAGAAGGGGGAGATCCTATATTACTCAGTTTTAAAAATGTAGGTTTTACAACAACTCCTTTTTTAATGTCAAAATTTGTGCTTTAAAATCTTTTTTGATCTCATCTCTGAATACTGATTCATTCATTTTTACATAATTATTCTCCTTGAACTTTATTATCTCTTTTATATGATGTTAAATATTATATTGTATATGTGTCATAGTAATTAGCCGACTTAGTTGCATCATTTGGTTTAATAAGCTAACATGAATAAGGTCACCAGAACAGAGAGCTTGTTGAAGAGTTAACTTCATGTTGTTCATCTAGTGATAGTTGTGCCCCATTCTGTTTTGCATACAGTCAATTGACTTTAGTGAAAGTGGCATTGGGAAATGATCAGCGTTAATTCAATTATACCATTACTAGACTTATGTGCAAAGTAATATATACTAAATGTTTATTATTCCAAGGGACCACATTTTCAATACTTTTAGTTAGTTTAAGATCCACTCCTAGAAACCATTATAAACTCTTGACTTAGTTGTCTGAATCTTGGGTTCAAAACTCAACTTCACAAGTACAGAATGGAAGAGACATGACAGTTTTCCTGAAAAATATCTAGATCCCTTTTTGTGTGAACTCTTTTATTTGGGGGGGGGTGTTATGAGGCAATGGGGTTAAATGATATCCATGTTAGGTATTGAATAAAGAATTCAGCAAGAGGCTATCAGGTATGACTGTTAGCCTGGGCACAAGAAAGGACAAACTATCGGGAGGTGGTGGATGGTAGTTCACGGTGGCTAGAATTCAGAGTACATGAAAAGGAATAGAAGACAGACTGAAAAGCAGGATTGTGGTGGAGTTAGAATATCCTCAGGGGCAGCTAGGTGGCACAGTGGATAGAGCACTGACCCTGGAGTCAGGAGAACCTGAGTTCAAATCCGGCCTCAGACACTTAATAATTGCCCAGTTGTGTGACTGGGCAAGTCATTTAACCCCATTGCATTCCCCCCCCCCCCCGAAAAAAAAGAATGCCCTCCTAAGAAATTAATGCTTTATTCAGAAAGCATTTGGGAAGCCAGTAACAATATTGATTTTGAGTACAGGAATGATGTAATCATTAATTAATGATGTAATCTTAAATTAGGAAGATTTTGTAGCATGATGAAGACAGGGACCAACGAGACTGCAATGTTTCTAAAAAGAAAGGTAATGGAGTCTTGACCCTGAAAGACAGAATGGAAACAGAAAAGGATTGGAAAAATGTTAAGAAACTGGCAACTGATTGCATGTGGGTCCTGAGGGAATGTAAAGGCTCTAAAAGCCTGGGAGAATGACGAGAAAACCAAAATGTTAGAGACCTGGAGAGAGGAGGGAAGCAGGCCATGGAACTTGGAAAGTGTGCCTATAATGTGCGAGCTGCTGGGCTAATATTATTATCTCATTTGATCCTCACAAGCACCCTAGAAGGTAAGATCTGTTTTTAATTATCATTTTAGTTAAGGAAATAGCTAGTAAGTGTCCAAGGCCACATTTGAATGCAGGTCTTTTTGACTCTAGTCGCTATTAAAAGGAAGAAACAGAGTTTCTGGGGAGCTTAGCTTACAAATGTAGATTTGTTGATTTCTTTGTAGAAATGATGATTAAAATTATAGAAGTAAATGAGATGTGTTTTAAAGGAAAGTAAGACTAAGGACAGAGCCTTGGGGAATAGCTATATTTAGTGAATTGAAGGATGAGAAGGAACTGGACAAAGTGACAAAATTAACCATCAGGAAAGAAGGAAGCCATGGGAATTAGAAGGTTAAAAAAATGGATGACTTTCTTCACTAAGATGAAGACTGAAAGAAGATCTATTAGATTTGATGATTTGGAAATCATTAATGACTTCTGAGAAGCAAGAGTATTGAAAATAGAAGTCAGATTGTAGGGTTTGAATAGTTTGAGGTAACACGTATAGATTTGCTTTTTGTAGACATTTAGTGAGTTAGCATGGAGCAATATCTATACAGAACTGGCACTGAAAACCTGTAATCAAGTTCTGCCTCTGACACACTATGTGATCACAGATAAGTCTTGGAATCTCTCATTGCTTTTAAGACTACATGTTATTGAGAAAGTGCTGGTCTGCATTGGTAGAAATTTCTTCATCTGAGAATTTGCATCACTAGTGAAACTCTTGTCAAACTATCTTTGGCAATAGAGGAGAGGAATTATTTCTTGGGATGTGTCTGGAGCAAAATTACCTTTTTTTTTAAGGATATAGATACAGATATATCACCTTAGGTCTTCTGTTTGGGGTTAAAGAGAAGCCAGTAGAATAGGAGACCGAAAATAACTGATGAAGCAAGGTTCTGAAAGAGAAACTAGATGGTGCAGTGGAGGGCTGGAGCTCAAATCCAGCCTCAGACACTTGGCTCTTAGTAGCTGTGTGACCTTGGACAAGTCTACTTAATTGTGATTGCCTTGCATCCAGGGCCATCTCCAGTCATCCCGAGTCATTGTCCTGGGTCACTGGACCCAGATGGCTCACTCAAATAAAAAAAAAACCCATCATACAGGTTTAGTAATATCAAGGAAAAGGCCATCTTAAGGCAGTGGTTTTTTTCTTTGGCCAGAAGGAGGGGACCACATCATGCTGTATAATATTGTAATGCAAGAAGAGATGTAGTCCATTCATTGTCCAGTCAAAATTGTTTTTATTAATTATTGACAACATTCTATAATCAATTTTCATTGATAACCTGCACTTCTCAGTCTGTTCTTTTTCTTCCCTCTCTCAGAATGCCATCCCTTATTAGTAAGAGAAAAAAAATTCAGCAAAACTCATCAAAAGATTGAAAATATCAAACAGAATATGTAGTGTGGCATATCCTTAGTCTCCCCTTCTGCAAAGAAGAAAGAAAGGGTTGTCCTCCTTGGAAGAGCATATGAAATTTTTTGACCCTCCCTTCATGTCAGAGAACTCATTGTAAAATTCAAATTAAGTTTTTGTTTCCTAAGCTTAGTGTTGCCTGCTAACCTTCTGGTGTCCTCTGGAGCTTCCATAGAACTGCCCCCCAAATTCCCATTTAATTTCTTATGCCAACCTGTGTTATATCAAAACTGTCAAAGGGAAGGAATAAGTAAATTTTCAAGGATAAAACGAGGTGATCCTTTACATACCTTAAAGTGACACAAATGCTGTTGTACTTATGTTATTATTAAATGTCAAGTAATAATTTACTTTAAAGAAAACCAAGATACTTTTGATGACTTGTTAATGCTATTTGAATTCAAGCAAATTTAGAGGGGGGAGATTTGAGGCTTTTAAAATTTAAAATTTTTAATATTTACTGTATAATTCAAGCATATTTTTTTCCTAAAGTTCAGAACCAGCTACTAAAATAACCAAATAATTGTATTTTAAATATGGTTTAACATTTGGAAATCAGTACCCCAGATATATATAATACAGATATGATAAAATACATGATAAAATCATATGCATACTTCAGAGTTCCTGTCATAGGAGATTTAAATTGTGTCTTCCACATTTACTACTATGTATTCTCTTCACAATTTGTATTATGAGATATGATTCCTATGCATCGACTTTGTTTTTAAATCCTTCAGGAGAGGTCTACAATTATATTATTCACTTGAATGAAGTTTTGTCTTTTAATGAAAATAATTCTGAATTTATGTTTTCAAGAAATCTTGGAGTAAAATTAAAATTAATCCACAGAAGTAGAATTTTAAATTTTGCATTAATTAAATGTCTGCCTAGCATAATTAAATCTCAAATACTAAAATACTTTAACTACTTAAAACTAGAATCACCTGCAAAAAGGTAAGTATGAGAATTGTTGCATGTTCATATTTTGAAAGGAAATGGAATTAGGGAAAAATTATATGGGAATAAATACATAGAAATGAAATTGTTACCGAAATGATTAGTCAGACATACGCTTTTTTTAAAAAAAGTCATTATATTAATTATATGTTTCTATAATATGTTCTCCCCTTCTTTAGATATATTCGGCTTTATGGAAGAAAATTTAGCAAAGAAGATCATGTACTTTTTATCAAGTTATTATATGAGCTGGTATCAATTCCAAAATTGGAGATCAGCATGATGCAGGGATTTGCCCGTCTCTTGATAAATCTTTTAAAGTAAGTTGGAATCTGCCTGGGATTTTTTCCCTAGAAAGGTTTTAGAAGATGAAATACATAGTCTCTGATGGGGAGACCAAAGAAAGAATTTCTATTTGGAAACTCTCTGGTGAATACATAACTTTATTAGTGTACTACAACCTTTTATCTTATAAATTCATCTATTTTATACCCTTCCTGCTTCCTCCAGTGAAAATTCACTACTTTCTAAATTCCTTGACTCATAGGCATAGTTTCACAGAATTGAAAGGAATGTCAAAGGACATCTAGTTCAAACTGTGCTCAAGGCAAGCACCTTCTCTGTGGCATACTCATTGTTATTTTTCATTTTCCATTTGATAACTTTCATTTATGGGACAATTTTACTCCATGAAGCTGCCTATTCCACTTCTGGGCAAATTTTTTTTTTCAATACTTTTTCCCAATAGTAAGTAAAAATAATTTTTAATATTTATTTTTTAAAATTTGAGTTCCATATCTTCTCTCTTATTTAAAGGCAGAGAGTTTTAAAGTTATACATGTGCAATCATGTAAAACATATTTTCATTTTAGACACGTTATAAAAAATAACACAGACCAAATTTATAAACCACACAAAAAAATAAAGTGAAAATAGTACGCTTTGCTCTTCATTCAGACTCCCATCAATTCTTTCTCTGGAAGTGGATGCCATTTTTCATCTTGAGTTCCTTTGAATTGTTCTGGATCATTGTATTTTTGAGAATAGCTAAGTTATTCACAGTTGAACATTGTATATGGTCTTGCTGTCTCTGTGTACAGTGTTCTAGTTCTGCTCCCTTCACTTTAGATTATTTCATGTAAGTCTTTCCAGGTTTTTCTGAAAGCATCTTGCTCCTCACTTCTTACAGTAAAGTCATATGCCATCATAATCATATACCACAAGTTTTTCAGTCATTCCCTAGTTGATGGGTATCCCCTCAGTTTTCAATTCTTTGTCACTACAAAAAGAGTTGCTATAAATAGCTATGCACAAATAACATTTCCCCCTTTTTAAAAAATTTCTTTGGGATAAAGACAGTTGTGGTATTGCTGGATCGTGCATAGTTTTATAACCCTTTGGACTTAGTTCCAAATTATACTCTAGATTGGTTGGATTAGTTCATAGCTCCCCTAACAGTGCATTCATTAGTGTCCCGGCTTTCCAACATCCCCTCAAACATTTATTATTTTGCTTTTCTGCTACATTAGTCGATCTGATAGGTGTGAGGTGGTACCTCAGAGTTGTCTTAATGATAATTTTGGAAAGTTTTTCTTTATAGAATGTTGAAGTCTCCCACAGGTTTCATCTGTAGATAAAAATTATGCCTGCGGGTTAATGAAAACAAACATGATCTTTTGTCTATATAACAGTCCTATTAGGTTTTTGATAACTTTGTTAAATCTTCTTTACACTAAACATTCCCAGATTTTTCAAAGAATACTTTTATGATGTTGCATTCTTGGATATATTTCTGTGGTTCTTCAAAATAGACTTTTGTTTTTACCTCATTATTTCTCAGGATCCTTCTTAAAAACGTGGTGCTCAGAACTAATCCATATATTTCTAACGTTTTTAAGCATTTAGACTAGAATGAACCTTAAGGATCATCTAGTTAGACTCTCTCATTTAACAAATGAAGAACCTGAGGGCCAGTGTTTTATTTTTTCCAATGTTCTGCAGTACAGTGATTAGGAAAGCCAGGTTTCTCTGACATTAAACCTAGGACTCTTTCCAGTTCATCATACTACCTATCTTAAAATGTGCTGCTCTGCCTAGAACACTAGAGTCAAGTATATTGTATTTGACTTGCTCTGTACTTTTATGACAGATGAGGGCTATGAACCCTTTAATATACTCTTACTAACATTAATCCATTAATCTCCAGTCTGTTGATCCCTTCATCCAGTTCCAAAAATATCTAAATGTATTATCATTATCATCTACTCTCTCTCTCTCTCTCTCTCTCTCTCTCTCTCTCTCTCTCTCTCTCTCTCTCTCTCTCTCACCATCACTGTCACTGTCTTTCTCCCCCTCTTATACACAGATTTGGGTGGGGGGAGACTTTGTCAGATGTCTTCCTATAATTTGAATATACAATGCTTGATGTTTCCTGTTCCTCTAGTAACTTCTAAAAACACTATTTTAAGAGGGATGCCTGGGGATCACCAGACTGTCAAAAGGGTACATGATACAAAAAGGTCAACAATTCTTGCTCTAAGCTCATAGGCTAACAACCTCAATTCTTGATTGCCAGGAAAATTCATAGTGGCTTATGAACATCTGGAAAAGGACTGATTGCTATATGTGCTTAAGAATAAGTCATGCCAGGTTTATCTTATTTCCTTTTTTGACATTTTAAAAGTATATAAAATAAAGTACTCAAGATTTGGGGAAAAAGCTCAATCATATTGAAGTACAGTTATCAAGATATTAAAACAAAAACAAGTTCATGCACTCAGGGTTGAGAAATCCTTTGAATTAAAAAATTTATTCTCTTTCCCCTCTTGTAGGAGATTTGTTTATAATCAGTCTTTGAACGTTTTTGTTTTCCCTATTCTTACTCTTGAAGGATGAAGTTATCAATAAGGCAAGACTTTCCAAGCTAGTATATTTTTAGCATTGATAAACTATCCAGAATTATCTGGATAGTTGGAGTTCCCAAGCTGTCCTTTGTAGTCCACTTCTATGTTAGCTATGTGACCTACTTTTGGAAGTAGGAAAACATTTTCTCCTTCTGGCTTGGTTCTATAATATATTCCAACCATAATATCTATTCCATTTTTCTCTTCCTTGAACTTTGTCCATGCCTCCTTCCACATAGGCGTGTTTTTTTTTAATATATAATGATATTCCACAATTTCACTGTGCCTTTAAGTTTATCTGTGCCATAGACAATTCATGAATGGTGTGATCTTATAAGTTTACAACTGGGAGGGACTTTTTATAGAAGATCTCTTTTAGCATCCTCATTTTCTCGATGAGGACTTGGTCATCCTGAGAGGTTGCCTAAGCGGTCACATTCTTAGAAACAATAGAGTTAATTTCAAGGTAGGTATTTTGGTTCCATATTGAGTGGTGCTCTCATTCGCTCTTCTTTTTCACTTTGTAGCCAATATTCTGTACATTTCTGTGTAAATATCTAAAGCCAAAAACATTAATCCTGGGCACCTCTCCTTTTCTATTTTTCCTGGTCAGTCCCTTGCATTTGACTCAGTTTCAATATACAGGAACATTTTTCTTTCTCCTCCACTATTTTCATTTTAAGATTTCTCTTGATCACATCACATGTACAAGTTTTCAGTCATATTCTGCCAGGCTACTGTTAGATGCACAACCTATCATCCCTGACCAAGACATTCTTCTGTCTTAAGCCAGGTCCAGAATTCCAAATCTAATTTCTGACACCACATTTTTAGATAGCTGTTCTCTTCCTTTGTCCTCCTTTCTTTTTTGAAGTCCCTAACTTCATTTTAATAGCAGTGAGGAAAATAGCACCAATATTCTGAAGGTCTTTAATTTCAGGACTGCTTTCTGAAAGAATTGTTTCCAAATGTACCACTAAAAATAGGTAGTGGTCATCAGGTTTGACAAGTCCTGTGTAGATGCCAGGAAATAAGCATACCTCCTGATTATTCATGTCAGGTTAATAAATGGGTTACCTTCATATTCCTTAAGAGGAATCATGCCATCAGACCTCATTTTGTCCTATGGCTTCTAATTCTCTTTAGTTTGTTGTCATTATTTTGGAACATAGAAAATTGGTTTTTTTTGGAGAATTAGCTCTGTATGCTGAAACCTTTTCATTTCTTACATAGTTTGAATAGTTTGATCTCTGTCCTTATCTTATGTTTAAAACAATTTAGAATTCTTCTTTGATACTTCTTCTTTTTGGTTATCCTCTTAAAGCATTTTCCCATTACTTCAAGGTAGCATAGTAGATAGAATACTTGATGGGGAGTTAGTAATATCTGAATTCAGTTGCTACCTCAAACACTTAAAAATGCTACCTTAAACAACTTGGGCAAGACACTTAACCTATCTGAGTCTGTTTCTTCACTTTACTGTAAAATGGCAATAATATCTGCATCTACTCCCATAGGATTATTTTAAAGTTTTAATAAGGTTATATACCTTAAGTGCTTTGTAGATCATAAAGTAACATATAAATATTATATCTACCAAAGACTGTTCCTTTGTCTCTAACAAGATGGGGAATTGGAAGGTGTTCCTTTATTTAACTTTCTGGCATGGATATCAGTTGGGCATTAGAAGAAAAGTAGTTATTAATTTGCTCTAAAAGAATTTAAACAGTAATCTGTGTCATTGAAATGCTTCTCATTTTTCATACTTGATCATTTTTTTGTAGCTCTAAATAATTGATATGCAGAACTTGTAGGTTAGAAAATCCTTAGGGAGGCTTTAGAAATTAAAATCATAGATTTTCTAAAATCTTTTCTCTATTTGATAGTACTTCAGATTATTTATTAGTCTATAGTTAGCAGATTCTTGTCATTTAGTAGAAGTAGCTCAGTTGGGGTTATTTTAAATAAGATCTCTTAAAGAAATACAAGCTTAATGCTATTGGTCAGTGACTAGTAGCTTATATCTTAACTCTTCATTGGGTCACCTTATTGCTGTCCCATTGTAGTTACAGTCACTGCCCTAAAGATTTTTTAGCATTTAGTTGATCATTTATGATCATTTTATGTCTATTAGTTCTGTTCTTCCATCACCTATGTTCTAAATCTCTAGAGGAAAGAGCTCACTTTTTTTGTCTTTTTCAAAGCATTTTTATTAAGTGCTCAATAGTATCTTAGATTTAAAATTAGAAAAGATTCTAAAAATCATCAGACCCTTTTTTTTTTAAGGTTTTTTTGCAAGGCAAATGGGGTTAAGTGGCTTGCCCAAGACCACACATCTAGGTAATTATTAAGTGTCTGAGGACAAACTTGAACTCAGGTACTCTTGACTCCAGGCCTGGTTCTCTATCCACTGTGCCCCAGACCCTTTCTTTTAAAGATAGGAAATTGAGTGTTAGAGAAGTTAAATGACTTGCTCAAAGTCAGATAGATAGGCACAAAGGCAGAAGGGTGATTAAGTACAATTCAAATAATCCAAATTTTTCTGACTCTATTATACTACATTGCTTCTCAATAAAGATTCAGTGTATTAATTTTTTTATCCATTTGTACTTGATGCTATCTGAGTAACAATATTCTGTCCACTTCCTTCATTTAAATGGTGATAAGGTAAAACTTCCAAAATAAAATGTTTTCAAGGATATCTTATGATTTTCTTTCCTTTTTGAAAAAAAATAATGCCTATTAAATGCCCACACCATCCTTGATTTAAAAATGAAATTCTAATTTATTTTTAATTTAGGAAAAAGGAACTTCTTTCAAGAGATGACTTGGAGTTACCTTGGCGACCACTTTATGACATGGTAGAACGAATATTATACTCCAAAACAGAACACCTGGGATTAAATTGGTTTCCTAAGTAAGTATTCTATTTCAAATACCTTTTGGAGGGCTATAAACTTTTAGGGAACTGATTGTGATTAAAAATTAATACCTGGAATAGAAAATCATCAAGCAAGTTTACATTTAAACATTTTTTCAATATTAATTTTAAAAAGCATTAAGTATTTTCCTTGAGATAATAAATTATTTGTATTCCTTGGTCTTAGTTCCTATTCCAAGGTTTTATTGACTTTTTACACATGCAAATTCTGGTTTTTCAGCACTTCTTATTGTTGCCTTAGAATCTCATGCTAGTCTTTACAGTATATGTGGATTTTGGGGGTTAATGATGATTTCAAAATTTATTGCAGAATTCCATAATTATGATTATACTTTACTTTCCCCCCTTCCCACTGATCTCTGGTGGGTATCTTTCCTAGTCATGCCTGTCTTCATTTTTTTAATAAAAGTTTTGGTACATTGGGGTCAAAGTAGGATGAATTATTTTTGGTTAGAGCTTCTAGGAAATCTCCCCTGCCCCCATCTTTGTTTTTTTGCTTCTTTACCTCAAAATTTGCCTCCATTTCCCTCCCTACCTCACCCCCTTTCCATCATACAGTTCAAATCCCTGTTTTATAAAGATGAAATGACTTGCTCAGGGCCATTTGGGTCATGTCAAGAATTGAAACCTAGAAAGACTTTTCAAATTCTGTTTTTCTATTCTGTGCTTTGTATATCCAAAATATATTCCTATAATCATAATATAATTCCTCCAAACAGTAAGGAATTTTTGTAGGGTTTTCTTTGAATTTATTTCCTTTTGCTTCGAATGTATTTAGTTTAAGTTGATGTAAATAATTCTCTTATTCAAGGAAATGACTCATAAATATGGTGAGTATATTTGTGTTGCTAATCCTTGAGTTTCATTTTAGTTAATTGTTTAAGCTATATCCATTATCCTATTGCTAACAGGTGGCATATTTTCAGTTCATCAGACTGATTGGTTACCAAGACAATCATAATTTGTTTATGTAATGTATTAAGACTAAGAGCAGGTATTTTTCCATGAAACCTTTCCCAATTCTATTCCCACTTTCAGCTATAAATGTTCCCTTCCTCTTTTATTGTGTGGACCTCTCTTTTGCTGTTAAAATGATTTATGTACTTATCTTATTCCTCCTATAAGATTGTAAGCTTTTTGAGGCAGAAAATGTTAGTGGTAACATGGGGATAGTAGAAAGAACACAGATCTTAACATTTGAAACTTTACTCCATTGATAACTTTGTGACCATGGGCAAATCATTATACCTTTCTAGACCTCAAGTTTCCTTTTGTGTCAATACTTATACTATTTTACAGGGTTTTTTGAGGACACTTTAAACCTTATAACTCTTAGTATAAAGTACTATAAAAATATAAGATGTGTGTATACACACAATATATATTCATATATATATGTGTGTGTGTGTGTGTGTGTGTGTGTGTGTGTATATGCAAACAGACATGCTCACATAGTTAAATATTTTCTATTAGGGAAATAGGTGAGGAGAGTTCAGTTCCCATAATGGAGGACATGTTTAAAAGTACAGAGGGTAGGAACAGTCAAAATATAAATAATTAATACATAGAATATAAGAAATGGAATAATGCATGAGATAAAATTGAAAAGAATAGTTTGAAAAAGGATTATGAAGTTTCAAATTTAGGTTAAGAGTGTATGTTACTACAGTGTCAATGGGATGCCTTTGAAATATGAATGAGGGAGGAGTGATATGATAATCCTTGTATCTTAATAATTACTTTGTTAATGATGTTAAAGAAAGATAAGAATTGGCATTAGGGAGATGTATCTGAAGACTATTACAAAGGTAAATAGAAAAATAAAGGTTATGAGGATAGTAAACATTGTAAGTATTCAGGTAAGAGAGATATTTTGTAAATAATGAGTCATGGGGGGAAGTGTTCGGATAAAGAAGAAGGAATCATTTTTTGAGCTTTATAGAAGGTATTAAATCAACAGAAATAAGTTAAAAGTAAACAGATATGGGAATGGAGAGAGTTCAGTTCTTTACATATTTAGTTTGAGTTGCCAAGAGGATGTCCAAGTTAGAGCTGTCCAGTAGGCAGTGGAAAATTGCCCTGTAACACAGGATAAAGGACCAACCTGGAGTTGTAGACTTGAAAATGATGAGACTATTTTTTAAACCTTGTACTGTGCTAGACTGGCAGAAAAAGACAAAATAATGCCCAGATTTAGCCTTCTTCTTTCCTCTTCAAATTCCCCTTCCCTCCAATTGATTGAGTTGTAAGGATTAGAGAAAAAAAATATTAGAGCCAAGGTCATGATATGTAACATGTTAGTATTGCAGCATGACCTTGGCTTTGTTCTAAGTCAAAATTATTACAAAAATAAAAATTTTTGAGCAAGAAGGAGTCATGAAAACTTGGAAATCATTTAGTCTACAAATAAGAAAACTGAGGCCTGAGTTAAAAAGACTTAGCCATAGTCACATGGTCATGTAGCTGGGGCAAGATTTCAAGACAATTCATGAAACTTCCAGGTTTTCTGACTCTTCATATTTCTTCTGTCCTGTACTGCTTCTACTTAGATGGGCATTTTGTAACTATTATAAACCAATGGAATCATAAAGAATATATTCAGAGTAGGACATTTAAAAAACATTAAATTCTTTTTTAGATCTCATCTGACAGAAGCAACACTTTGAGGAACAAAAGTCCTCATAAATTTCTTTCTAAAAATGCTGAAATATCTGAACATTTTCCTGCAAATCTTTTAGTCATTTTTGTATAATTCTTGCCTCTAATCTTTTTTTCTTGTAATGAGATGGATGAACTGTTCAACCATCCGTTTTAGCAATTTGGCATTCATATTTTTTGAATTATAAGTGAAACTTTTTAAAATCATATATATGCCTCTTACTTCCTAAAATGATTTGTTTTTTTTTGTATATGAGTTAACATGTATTTAAACTACTGTCCGGAGGATCAAGTGCCATGTATTTCAGTGATAGGACTAAAGCTGATGCCATTTCCTAAAATGTCTTTATCTAAGACAGAGGAAATCCTGAAAAGACTTTTGAGGGAATAGAACTGTTAGCATATGGAGAAATTTATGCAATGATTGACAAATATATAGGTGTATTAGATGTTGATATAATATATATTTTGAAATATCCTTGTGCCATTTCCAGAAAAATCAACTAGAAAATTAAAATATCTCCACATTTACTGGAAACTTGAGTTATAATCTAGGCTTGTTATAAGAATATAAAGACTTTTTAAAAAGTATGCATTTTTTCTGAGACTTTTCAGTGGATCTACAGATAAATTCCTTGGATTTCTTGCATTATTTTGTCATTATGGATATATTTTACAGAGTAGTCTAAATTAAATAAATAGTTAAACAAAACACTTTGAAACCCATTAAAATAAACTTTGTAAAACTAATAGATATAACAAAAATCTTACAGAAGAATTACTGAATAGCACAGTTTACACTTTAAAGCCCAGAAGTTATTATAATCAGCCTCAGTTTTTAGTGATGCTATTTTCTTGTGTATCCATGTTTTTCTAATAGGCATGTGCTTCTGAAGAAATTATGTTTGTTTTTTTTTCCTGGTAATAGCTCTTCTGAGTATTGGACATTTTATTGATCTCTTACATTACTATTTGAGTTTGAAATCTTGTGCTTAAAACTGCATTTAAATTTTTAGTGTGAAATTGCTTCTTCACATGCTACCTGAATTTCCTCAAAGGCCACATCCTTGAACTTAAGCCATTGCCAGAAGCACAGTGAGGATTTATAATGACATATTATTAGCCTAATGAAATGAAACAAATATTTTCTTTAATGGTTCTGTGGTAATTTCATAGGATTTTCAGCTGGAAGGGAGATTTGAGAGATCATCCAGCTCCATGCCCTCATCTTATAGATAAAAAATCAAATGCTCAGATCCCTAGAGCTAGGTTTTTGAATCTAGAGCCTTCAGCTCTAAGTCCGGTAGTTTTTCTATTACAACCACAATTTAAAAATAGAGTGCGGAGGCATTTAGTTGATAGGCAGTGCGATTAGTTCTCACATGGTGTTTTGGGAACATTGTATTTTCATTTTTGTATATTTATTTGGAAATTAAAAACTAAGCATTTGATTGTTGCCAAGATGATGTAAATATATCCTTCATAAATTGTCTTTACTGCGATTATGATCTTTTAAAAAAATAAGACTTCATTAAAGTTTTTATGTACATATTTCTTTTTTCATATTCAGTTCAAGTCGACCAGGCTTGTCTTCACCTAAAACAATTGTCCTTAATGTTTTACATAGGTGGTAAGGATTATTACTGTTTCTTTTGCATGTTTGGTTGGTAATATTATAACACTTGTCACACAGGTATAACTTTTTTTCTATAAATAATTGTAATGAAAAATCAATGTTAACATTACACCACTGTTGATGAGAATGTCGCACTGTATTTAAACCTTTCTAATAGTGAAATTATTTAGAACTATTATTTTGTGTGAAGTGGCAGTTGAAAATGGCTATCTGCTAATTTAACTGACAAACATCAGAATTTGAAGGTTTAAATGTAAAATGGATAATGTTTGACTAATTAACTTTTGGTAGGACTTGGTGTCCATTTAGGTTTAGAAAAAGCATGTCAAAGTGAACGCTTCTTCATAATGAAGTGTTTGGAAATTGCTTGATGGAGAAGATTGTGTGAGTAGTAACTATGTTAAGTTATAAGAGAATTAAGGGAAATATGAATAGACTGTAGTTTCTGATATTACCTTATGTACATTTACTTTCTCATAGGCAAAGTTCAAGTGAAGAATTGTCTGTAAAACCAAAAGCTGCTCTGAGCCACATGCATGGTCTATCCTTTAAATTTGAATGTTATTTGTGATGGTAGCATAGCCATCAAATTCTACACTTGAGCTTAGAAAGTAAACTTTTGTTTCAGGGGCTTAGAAGGTAGATCTCTCAGGAAGCAGAAACCTTCAAGTCTGGTTTAGCCTTCCTTAAGCTTGCTCCTGATAGAAGGGAAGTATCCTTATGGTCACTCATCTCCTGGATATGGCATTAAGTTTGATGATTTCCTAAAGGAATTTATAATAGTACCACCATATTTGCTTACAAAAAAGCATTGATTGAAGGGGATTACATTTTGTTTTAATTTTAGCATATCTTTTGTGAGGAAAAAATGTGATGTGGGGGAACCTATCTGTAAAGCTAAAAGCTTATTTTCCCTAGTTACTACATAGATCATTTTTAATAATTATACCATCATCATCAAAAGAATAGAGGTTAGAATTATGTCTTCATGGTCATAAAATAATTTTCCAACTTTTGGAAAAACTTTGTGATATATTTCACTTCCTTTAAAAATTAGTGAAATATAACAGTAGCATCTAGTCTTAACCTTTTATTTTATTTTTAAACAGAAACATTGTTCCCTCCATCTTGAGAGATTACAAGAATCACAAAAGGTCAATATACAGATATCACAGGTTAGAGAGACTATACCCTTTTCTGGATAAAGAACCTAAATCCAATGATACAGACATTTTATGTAAGGATGGGTTTGTAAATTGGCTTTATTTGGAGGAAATTAATCACATTCACACATATCTCACTGGCTTCTATTATGTTGTTGGTCACCAAGTAGAAGTAAGATGCCATCCTTTCTATAATGGGGCAGAGAAAACCAGATTACTAGAAAAACTGTGCAGCATCCAGTGACTGCCTTTTTTTAGAATTTTTTTTTTTAATTAAACTTCCTATATTCAGTGGCCTGAAAGCACGTAACAAGCCTGCTGGTGCAGTAACAAAATTACTGTAATGAAAATAGCAGGATAGTTGTATGGCATTCAAACCACTTTTAAATGTCATTTATCTACTGAAAAGCAATAAAATCAATTTTAAGAAATAATTTTTTAAAGCATTTTGTACATTGTATTATACTCTGACCTGGTGAATAGTGTTACCCATTTATTCCCTCAGTTTGCCATTTTAGAATTTTAAAAGAGTGTCTTATAATATTTTGTTTGACTAGGAACCTGGATGATTCTCTTCTTTTCTCTATAATGAAATCTTATTAGTTCTCTAGGTAATTTCCAAATTTAGTTTTATGCTATAAACTAAGAGAAGAACTAACAATCTTGATTAAAATTCACTACTTTTGACTTGTGTTGGTTGACAAAAATGTATTGTATGTCCATTCTGTACCCAGCATGACATTAGGCAATTTTAGGGGTTCTAAAAAGGTAAACCACAGTATCCTTTACCCTCAGGTATTTAAAATTTATTGAAAAGTCTGGCCATCTACCAAGGCAAATAGTCTTGGGGACCTGTATACCAAACTCTTTATCATCATTTTTCTGCCTTTCTGAATTTTTAGCTTTTTTGGAAGAGAGAATGCATTCTTTTTCATAGCAATATCATACAAAAGTTTTATGAATGTTCCATGATAGCTTTCTGGCCAAGGCCATCTTTTCTTTTTCAGAAACAAATTTTAACAGAGATGTATCCAGGTTTTCTTAAGAGTTTGTCTTATCTTAGAATACTTTTAGTTTTGAAGAAAATTTTCTCCTCAAGTAGTGGAAATCAAAGTTTCACATCCCTTGTGATTATATTATTTATTTGTCTGCTTAATTTTATTTTGTGATTTTGTCATTTGGATATCTCAAAATTGTTCTTAACTTTTCACAGAAATTGAATAAACTTTCATGTCACTTGGGTATCAAATGTAATTTAATACAGACTTTTGTAAGAACTTCAAGTTTACATTTGGGGAAATTACATGAAAACTTCCCTAATTTAAAATAAATAAGTGAACGAGTAATAGAAATTATGAAAATATTATATATATATATATATATGTATGTATATCTTGTTCTGCAAGTGACATAACATCTGTAAGATTTCAGGTCAAAGTCCTTGAACTACCCCTTTAGACATAGGTTAAATTCTTCTAATTATTTGTCCTTCCATATTTTGTCATTAATGAGGAATATTTTATCTCTTTAGTGTCAGCTGTTATAATCATATTACCATTGAAAATCTACCATTCTGGTAATACATGTTAATGAAAGGATACTGTGACTCAAAAAAATACAGTACTATTGGTTATATATAATTTTTTTTAAATTGCATATAGAACTCTACTAATAGGTGGACATATTAATCATTTTTTAATTTAGAGTATTGGTTAAGCCCTCCAGACTAAATTAGCAAAATGAATAGATATTATTCTTGATTCAAATTTATCATTGTCAACAAGTAACAGACTTGAATAGTTAACTGGTAGGTTACAGGAAAAAAATTCATTTTCTGGCAGTAGGTATAAATGCATGCACAGCAGATATGTTTATTATTTTTTATTTTTGTAGAGGATTTACTGAAAACTAAGAATTAGCTTTTGAAATTAAAACTGTTGTGTACTTGATGTGTACTGTGTTGGTGTATATATACCATATGCAGTGTTTAGCTATGGAGATTGTTATAGTTAGTAAAGAATGAAAATGATTTTTCTTTGCCCATTGGATTAGTTTTTCCCTGCATGTAATAGCAGGGAGAAGAAAGATTTCATTTTCCTGATTATGCCTAAATGTCTAAAGGATTAGTTATTGCATGTACACAAAAGTTGTCTAATTTGCATCAGTGTCATCATAGATTTAAAACACAATCATTTGTTAACTGATTTAAATTATGTTGCTCTTAAAATACACCAATCTAATTGATTCAATGACTTTTCCCCCCCAGTTCTGTAGAAAATGTTCTAAAAACACTCGTGAAAAGCTGCCGACCGTAAGTAATTTTTTTACTTTAGTGTTAATAAAGTCTAGCTGCTTTAGTGTATGTGTTTATTGTGATTTTCCCCTCTACTAGATATTTCATTTTGAAGAGGCAATAAGAAGTTTGCATAGTTCGTAAAAAAGACATAGATAATTTTCTAGGTAGAACAAATTTATTGAGTTCCTTGTTCTTTTAACTTAGCGGCAAATAATTTTTTTAAATGCAACTTTACCTAGAAAGCATCAATGTGTACATATTAGTAAACATCCCAAATGAAAATTAGAAAATCCAGTAAAACTGCTATATTAATTCAACAAGTATTTATTGATGGTTATACTTAAAACAATAAGTATTAATATCATTTAATGGTTGGATGTTTAAGGACAAGACATTAATATTTCTGCAAAATTGTTCAGATTTCATTTTGATTTTTGGCATTGCTATTGTGTGCCGTTACCCCAAAGTAAAATATGCACGTATAAATACTTCACTAAATTTAAGTTGTTATTACTATCTTTACATCTAAGTTATAGAGCCACATCATGTTAAATAATTTAACCCCAGATGTTTCACTATAGTGTAGTTCTTATTTCTTTGTCATTTAGATCATATACATTTTCCATACAGAGAACTATAGTATCGTGCTAAAAATGTGAGTGATGAAGAGCAGTTGGTGAGTTGGGTCAGTTTCTCTATGGAATGTCTGGTTACAAATATTCCTTATTTTAAATTTTATTTTTCCTAAAATGAAAAATATGCTTTGCTTATACATAACATTAGAAATATAAAACCAAAAGAGATAGAATTCAATTTAAATATCATGATAACATCTATAATGGCCCATTCTGAAAATATTTTGCTGTCACAGATTCAGAGATCTGTTGAATGAAGCATTCTTTGTATCTGAACCATTAAGTCTCTTTATAGCATTTATTATGTATTCAACTAATTGATTAGGGCCAATGTGCTTAGGAGTTGTATGTGCATTACTAGAAAAGCCTTTGAATTGTTCTTTGCCCTTAAAAAGTTTATGATCTTTTGTCGAGAATAATGTCATAAAATAATTAGAAAGCAATAGACCCTGTATGTAATCAAGTATAATAGTATAATTTCATAATAGAAATATAGTAGATATGAAGAGAAAACAAAAAGCACAGGGGGAAGAATTTGAATAATCAGGGAAAGATTTTCTGGGTTTTTTTTTTGTCTTGATTTTTGTTTTTGCAAGGCAATGGGTTTAAGTGGGTCATGCAACTAGGTAATTATTAAATGTCTGGGGCTGGATTTGAACTCAGGTTCTCCTGACTCCAGGACTATCCAGTTCTATCCAGTACCACCTAGCTGCCATCAGGGAAAGTTTTATTAAAGAAGTAGAAATTTAAAAGAGAACCTTTTTATATGTATGTTCCTATGGAAAAAGAGATGAGGTTGGGTAGATAAAGTTGTACTAGATTATGGCAGGCTTTGGAAGCTGGGCCAAAGACTGTCCTTCATATTAAAAGGGTAAACTGAAAGAAGAGACAAACTAAAATGTGAAACTAAGAATACATAGCGTAAAAAGCAATTCATGATATTTTGGGCTCCTTGTTAGCCAATGAGTTCTTAAGAACTCCATCAGTAACTAATAGGTGCTCTATCATTTTATATCCTTAGTAGTCAAGAAGTGATTTTTTTTTAGTTTTTTTTTTTTTGGCAAGGCACTGAAGTTAAGTGACTTGCCCAGGGCCACACAGCTAGGTCATTATAAGTGTCTGAAGCCGGATTTTAACTCAGGTACTCCTGACTCCAGGGCCGGTGCTCCATCCACCGTGCCACTTAGCCACCCCCCAAGATGTGATTTTGATCAAATCCCTGCCTAAATTACAAAAACCAAAATCAAAAAGTATTTTGAAAAAGAGTTTAAACTTTATTTAAAATACTTTTAAAGTTCCAAAAGTACTTCTTTGGAATAGCCTTTTTTTCCCTTTTTTGGTTTTTTGCAAAGCAGTGGGGCTAAGTGACTTGCCCAAGGTCACACTGCCAGATAATTATTGTATCTGAGGCCACATTTGAACTCAGGTCTTCTGAATTCCAGGGCCAATGATTTATCCACTGTACTACCCAGCCCTATTCCACCTAGCTGCCCCTAGAATATAGCCTTTTTTAAAATATATAAGAAGCACATATTTGTATGTACCATTATAATAAACTGTTATTATAACAAGACTTAACTATAACATAGAAGTTTTTAAATTCCCATCAAACCCACTAACGAATTGTAAAGTAGCTAATGAAGTGTATGAGAATGCATGTGTGCTACAGTCTTTGTTTGAAGTGTCTTAGGCAATTTAAATTGTGAATTATCATTCTAAAATTCAATTGCCTTTAGTTTGATAAAACTTATTACTCTTATAAAAACACAGATCTACTAATCATATGAATAATCTCTAAATTGGTGATATTCAAATCTAAGCTTTTATATAATATAGCCTGTTTCTTAAGCATTCTAATTTTTTTATTTCAAGATCACTCTGTAGGGATAGAGTTTATTTCTGTTGGATAATTACAATTACAAATGTGATTTCAGAGATAAATGAGAATCCATTGGTCTAAATGAAAAAAAGACTTTTTGAAAGTTGTTTATATTGCATAAAACCAAAAATTTGTAACAGTTATTTTCATGGATAGTACAGTTTAAATAGAATTGTTTCCTGACTATTGTGGGCTGTCTTCTAACAGCTCTCTTCTGTTATTCATGCTTACAAAATGGTGCATGTATTGATTCCAATATTGAAAGTAACTTCAAATAATGATATTGAATTATTCAAATGAAATCCTAAATAAGCACCACGAAGAAATTACTTCAGGTACAAGCTAAACATTTTCCATATAAAAATAAGGTTCCATTTTATGTAATGAACCAGGGTAATTTAAATAATTTAGAGATACCTTAATTATAATTAGGTGATTTGAAATAAATAGCCCAATTGTATATCTGGAATGTTTCTTCAGCTTTTCTCCTTTGAACTGTACTAAAGTCAGAATTTTCTTCACTATTATTCTAACTTACTATTTTGAACCACAGTTGGATACATTTTTAATATGTTTTATACAAGGCATCTTTCCTCATTCCCCTTTAACATGTTTTTAGGTCATAATTTAACTTTTGTCAGTTTTCACTACCTCAGAAAACTGCCTGTTTCTTTACTAATGAAAATACAGTTTTCTCTCACCTGGATTTTGTGATAGAAGATCTTAATGTTCCTGGATAACAATGAACTTTTCAAACATTATAGATAAATAATGAATTTATGGATAAAATTTGTGAATTTCATTCAGTAGTACTCAACCTTTGTGGAATTAGTCAAGAAGAATAGATTTGCTTAATGTTTACTCATGACATTTTTCCTTACAGGCTGACCTTAAAATTAATTTTAAATTTGTATTATGATTTTTGTTTTTGAAACTTTAACTTAACACAAAATTTTGACAATTCAATGGGGATATTAACAAAATTTCCACGATTACCATTGCTGTTTTAGGTAAATTTCACATGAAATGATTTTAGTCATTAACACATTCATCAGCTTTCCAATGTTATGTGGTACATTTTTATTTCATGTTCAGAGAAGCACCTACACACTTAACTCTTAAAAACTGAAGCATATAAGTATAAAACAGGTAAAATTTTCCTGCCTTATTAGGTACTTTCCTGAGGATGCTACAGCAGAGATGTTGGAAGAATGGCGGCCTTTAATGTGTCCTTTTGATGTTACAATGCAGAAGGCTATCACTTATTTTGAAATATTTCTTCCTACCTCTCTTCCTCCAGAACTTCATTATAAAGGTTTTAAGTAAGTATATCTGTGAGGATGGAAGGCTACAGTGTCAAAATCCATGATGCACTATTGTTCCAAATTACTAAAAAATTTATTTAGAAAAATGAAAAGTTCATTGCTTAATTTTATAGGAATTAAAGCAGAATAATATTTAAAACCATTTAAATGAAAAGTATCAATAGACAGTAATTCTGTTATTGAGGTAAAAATCATTTTCTGGGTAAAATAAAGCTAGTGTGCTATGTATTCACATAGATAATGAATTAATAAAGGCTTTTAATAAAAGATTTTTATTTGTTGGATGTTAACAGTGTACCAGGTAGGCATTTATTTGCTCACTATTAGATAATATTTCTACTCAGCAGACAGTGAGGTTTAGCACTTAAGGGTTGAAAAACCTCCATTCTGTGTTTCATGCCTCACCTACCCCTATGGACACTCCATCCCTGCTTAGGAGATAGATAATGGTATGTCTGGGTATGCAAAGTATGGGGCTGTTAGGTGGTACAATGGATAGAGCCTTGGAATAAGGAGGATAGGGAGTTTGAATACAGCCTCAGATACTTGATAATTACTAGCTGTGTGACTTTGGGCAAGTCACTTAACCCTAATTGTCTAGCATCTTGGGTCATCTCCAGTCGTCCTGATTCACATATGATTAGTGGACCCAGATGAGATTTGAGGAGAAAATAAGGCTGGCGACTTAGCATAACATATCCTTACTGAAATCCAATTCATATGCTTATGATGGTATCACCTCCCTGATGTCGTGGTCTTCTTCAAGAATGAAGGACAGGGGCGGCTAGGTGGCGTAGTGGATAAAGCACCGGCCCTGGAGTCAGGAGTACCTGGGTTCAAATCCAGTCTCAGACACTTAATAATTACCTAGCCGTGTGGCCTTGGGCAAGCCACTTAACCCTGTTTGCCTTGCAAAAAAACCTAAAAAAAAAAAAAGAATAAAGGACAAACATTATTATGCAAAATAAATGTTTTAGAAGGAAAATCATTAATGGAAGAATGAGGAGAGAAATTCCAATCGGAGGTATCAGGATGATTTTTAAAATTATTATGTATTTCCCTCTATGCCTCATGTTTGTGTAACTTTTTTTAACTTTTTTTAAATTAATTAAAATTAATTTAAAATTTAAAAATTAATTTAATTTAAATTAATTAAATTAATTAAAAATTCAGAGAATTTGGTTAAAAATTGCTTTGGTATTAATAAAAATGTTTTCTTTTGCAGACTTTGGTTTGATGAATTAATTGGCCTTTGGGTTTCAGTACAGAATCTCCCACAGTGGGAGGGGGTAAGTTCTCAATTTTTCCATTCCATTGGCAACAGATCCAACAAATTCATTTCTTAGATTTTGATCTCAGCCACGTCATGATAAATATTTACTTTTTTTTTCTCCTTTTCTCTAAATTAATAAAATAAGCTTGATTTGTTGTATTATTTGTTGGCAACTAGTAATTAGCTTATAATTAATATTATGACATATAATGGAAACAGGGACTGTTGTAGAGTTTTTGTGTCCACATTAGCCACATAGGTATTTAATGAATACTTATTCAATTTTGGTTTGTCTTCTGAGCAGTAATTTTAGAAGTTTTATTTGTTTACAATTAATTTTAAATAGGTAATAGTGTTGGCATTAAAAAATGTAAGTTTAGAATTTCAATTTGTATTTAGATTTCTTTAGTTTTGATGGTTTACAGCCTAAAACAACTATAAAAATAAGTTATAGTTAAAATTAATCTTTGTTGAAGAGAATTATTGATGGAAAAGGGGTGGTGACACATTAGAATAATGTCTTTTTTTCTTCTTAGAAGCAATTTTATTGATAACCTTCTGATTTTCTGTCTCTTTAAATGCCCTCCCTGGAAAACCATCCATTTTAAAAACTTTTAAAAGATGGGAGGGGGGGATAGTTCAACACAGTTAACACATGAACATTTCTGACTGTATTCATTCACTGTCCTCCATTTCTACTATTAAGGGAAGGAGGTGTATATTCTCAATTCTACTTTGGGACCAATGTTCAGTTTTGTTTTTGTTGTTATGTTGTAATTCTTTCATATCTTCTTAAGCACATAGAAATGCACAGAATGTGTCTATTGAACTGTCTTCCTTTTCATTTACTTTCAGCAACTTGTAAATCTTTTTGCTCGTTTGGCCACAGACAATATAGGGTACATAGATTGGGATCCGTATGTACCAAAGGTAAACAAAACTGATCATAAAATGACAGTTGCATGTATTTGATTTACTTATTACTTTATAAAATCATCCTTTACAACTTACACAAAGAACACTGATATTATAACATACCAGACCTACTTGCCTACAATTTGTGAAAATTAACCTCTTTGCAGGGACAGGTTATTTATTCACTCCTCCCAAAGTGATCATAGTATTTTGAAACATTTTATGAATATTGATTTATCTTTGGAGGTCCTTGCACTCTAAAGACTATGGAATCTTACTTAAGAGATATTTTTCAGGGAGATTCTGTTATTCATAGATACAAAAATAGTTGGAGCGCAGCTCTTTGTGGTGACAAAGAATTGGAAATTGAAGAGATGTGCATAAGTTGGGGAATGACTGAATAAGTTGTAGTATATTAATGTAATGGAATACTATTGAACTATGAGAAATGATGAGTAGGCAGACTAGGAAAACTTAGATGGACTGATTTTGAGTTAAGTAAGGAATTTCAGTAGAACATTGTACACAATAACAGCCACATTGTATGGTGATTAGTTATGATAGACTTAGCTCTTCTCAACAATACAAAGATTAAAGACAATTTAAAAAGACTCCAAAAGATGCTAACCACATCCAGAGAGAATTATGAAGTTTGATTCTTGATTGAATCATACTATTTTCACTATTTTGGGTTTTTTTTTCCTTTCCTGTGATCTTTTTGTTTTGATTCTTCTCTCATAGCATGACTAATACGGAAATAAATATAATATGATTGTTCATGTATACCCTGTATCTGATTACTTGCCATCTTAGAATGTGGAGAGGGAGAAAACTTCACAAAAATGAATGTTGGAAACTATATATAATTGAAAAACAAATATTTTTTTAAAAAAAGTTTTAAATGAATACATTAAATAAAAGATATTTTGGTTACTTTTATCTTTGTACTGTGGCACTAGACAATGGATGTATGTTTTAATCTGCAAAAAACCAATTTTAGTACTGAAAATTTCCCTTGAGTCAAAGGTGTCCAACCTTTTAGCTCCTCTCCAGCAAAAAACTGTCAAGGGCCACATATAGAATTCAGTGACCATTCATGAATACAATGTAACCTCCACCACCAATGAGCCCTCAGGTTTTCTCCTCGACCACATCTGCTCTGGGAGAATTTAGGATTGTGACTTAATTCATATGCTCTGTGCTAAAATACTGTTTCATTACATGAGAAATTGCATTATATGATCACTTTTCCCTACTTGCTAGAAAAAATAATAATATTTTAATATTTATTTAACATTTTATTATTCTTTCTCTTTCTCTCAAAATAAACAGATATTTACAAGGATTCTCAGAAGTTTGAATCTCCCAGTGGGAAGCAATCAAGTTTTAGTTCCAAGATTCTTAACAAATGCTTATGATATAGGGCATGCAGTAGTGTGGATCACCGCTATGATGGTTTGTAATGCAATGTGTTTAATTTAAGAAATTCAGCTAATTCACTAATATAGAAACTCTATAAGTATGTTTAGCTAGTTTTAGTATCTTCATTTGAACCTCAGTAGTAATGCCAGACTTTCTTGAGGCAGAACATAAATCTCAGTTCATGGCTTATTTTAATAATTGGTGATGTGTTGATTAAAGCAATAGAAGCCTAAACTTTGAAAACTTTCATTCTGACTTCTGATTTTGCAATTCATGAAAATCAATCCCAGAGAAGTAATATTCCAAGGCTACTACATATAGTAGTAAAAGTGGAACTACAATTCGAAGATTCTCTTACCAGTCTAATAATCTTTTTATCTTACAATTCATTTGATTTGGTCAGAACTTTAATTGATAAATTAAGAAACTGAACTGAAATAAAGGTTTAATGGATTATTTTACTGAATTGACCCTGGAAGGAAATTAAATTTTGGATTGATATATTCCATCTTAGCTGCTTGTCTCCCAAACTTTCAGTCTCAAATACCCTATTACTATTGGGCATTTCAAGTAGATATCTTTTTTTAGACATCTCACACTCATCATGTCTGTTAAAACAGAACTTGTATTTTCTCAAATAGACCTTAATCTGTTTTCCTCTATTCATTGTTGCATCATCCTAGTTTAAGTCTCTTATTTCTCTCCTAAACTAATATTAAAACGGCCTTCTAATTAGTCTTCCTATCTCAAATCTCTCCCCTTTCTGATCCATTCTCTGCCAAAATGATTTTCCTAAAGCACAGGCCTTAATATTTTACTCCTTGGTTTAATGAACTCCAGAAACTTCATATTTCACTAACATCAAATATAAATTATTTGACACTTTTAATGCTCTTCACAACTTACCTTTCCAACTTTATTATATATTAATCACCTTTTGGTATGCCATGGTATAACCAAATTGGCCTTCTTAACTGTTTCTCATATATCACATTTCATTTCCTGTGACTTTGCATTGGTTTATTCCATATCTGAAATGCATTTTTCTTCCTTACCTCCTGAGAAACCTAGTCTTCTTTAAAACTAAGAATAAATAATACCCTTCTACATGAAATTTTCCCTTGTATTCTTCCTCCTTCCCCTTGTCTGATTTTCATCTTTCACATAATCTTACAAATATAAATGTGTCCGTGTTGTCATTTTGTATATTTCGTTCACAACTTGCTTTGTCTTTTCCTTTATATTTTATTGAAAACCTCATTTCTGTGTCTGTGTTCTATTTTCATGGAATATCAATGTGGTTATTCTAAAATTCAGGTCCTGAACTTAAATTGGATAGTTAAAGTATACTAAAAAAAAATGAATCTGACAGGCTTTGTTCTTTGTTCTTTTGTTTGTTTATTTTTGCTTCCCCTCTCTCTTTTTTTTAATTGTCACTTTAAGAATCTTGGATTAGGAATTAAGAAATTTGGGTTCAAGTTTCAACTCTACACCTACATAGCTAACAGCTGTGAGAACTTAACCTCTTTGGCACAGTTTCCAATTTTGCAAAATGTGGTTATATTAAAGATTATAAATAATCTCAGAAAAATAATAGTACTGCTGTTCTGTGATTGCAAATGGAGTGGAAATGGAAGTCTCTTGTTTTTCTTATATTCAGTAAAAAATGAAGCCATTAAAAACAGACTTAATTAAACTTAAAACTTAAAACACTAAGACTTTTGGAACAGTATCTGTTTTGCCCATTGTCTCTCCTAACAAAAGTATTGTACTTTCTACGTTTTGGGAGAGAATTAGGTGGTAGGCAATATCTCCCCTAATTCTATTAATTACAGTGTAATACACCAAAGTACTATAAGCTGATCGTTTTTGTATATAGTTTTATTTTACTAGTGAATTGACTAGTACTTTCTCTTTAAAGTGCATAAGTAATTTTAAAAGTATTTTTCATATTTAATTGGGATAGGCTTAATAGCTTTTATTTGAAAGTCAGTCTGAAAATAAATTTTTGCTTCTTGACCCCAAATTGAACCTCTGAAATTATGGTTGAACCTTATGGAGTTATTGTGGATTTGCACACATATCAGAATGTATTGAGTCATATATTGGGTCTGTTAAGATTGGAATTACTCTTTGTGTGTGTGTGTGTGTGTGTGTGTGTGTGTGTGTGTGTGTGTGTGTGTGTATCTGGGTGCTATAATAAAACATTTTTATTGAATTTGTTCTTTTGAACAGGGTGGACCAAGTAAGTTAGTGCAAAAACATCTGACTGGACTTTTTAATAGCATTGCATCTTTTTACCATCCTTCAAATAATGGTCGCTGGCTGGTAAGAATCTTTAACCTTGATATTTAGTTTAAGTTCAGTATCTTTGTTGTGTTCTTTTTTTTTTTATACAGTTAAATTCAGTATTTTTGAAAGTATTTTCTCATTTAACTAGTATTATCTGACAGTTTTTCTATTTTATGTCAGTATTTTGGTGTTGTGAAGTAAATTACTATATGCATTTAGTGCATAAATGAATAAGTTGCTGAGAAAATATTGCTGTGAAATTTTAAAAAATTGTTAGCAGCCTAAAATAGTTTAAAGTCATAGATTTTCTTATTTGTACATTATCAAGTGAATATTAGATGGGGGTGAACTTATCACAAAGAGAATCTCTTAATTAGAAGAGTTTTTTTTTTTGAAGGCTAGGGTTGAAGCACATTTTAGGAATCAAATAATTCAAAATATTTTGGAAAGTAAGTTTAAAAAAAAATACCTAGATGTGCACTGTTGGTCTATTTTATCATAGAATTTGTTTGGTAATAAAAAAAAACCACAACCGTATGACGTTTTTTTCAGAGGAGAAAATTTTGATACAATAGTAAATGGAGCCCACCAATGTCATTTGTTTTATGTATCCCCAGAACAAATTAATGAAACTGCTCCAGAGATTGCCAAACAGTGTTGTAAGACGATTACACCGTGAACGTTACAAGAAGGCTTCTTGGCTAACTCCTGTGCCTGATAGCCATAAACTTACTGATCAAGATGTTACAGACTTTGTACAATGCATTATTCAGCCTGTTCTTTTGGCTATGTTCAGCAAAACGGGTAGCCTAGAGGCAGCTCAAGCTCTTCAAAATCTTGCCCTCATGAGACCGGAGTTAGTAATTCCACCTGTTCTTGAAAGGTAAATTGATATTAAAGAATTGTTTTTGTTCAAGCAGAAATTAAGACTTGATTATTTTGATGCTGAGTATCTAATGTCCTTCTGTTGTTCTTTTTCATGTAAGTGTACCTTTTGACTCAGACTTGTTTATGTCCTTTAGAGCTAGCAGGGATGGATTAAGCAAGTAAGGGGTTTTTTAGGATGAACAGGACATGACTAAATTTGTAGGCAGTAGGAAAGTGGCCAGTAACCAGTGAGAAACTGAAGATTAGTGAGTAATTGCAGTAATAGAAGGGGGGGGGTAGTCTGCTGCAGAAGATGGAATAAAATAGGATCAGTTGTACATGAAGAGAAGTTAGACTTGAAAAGTCACCTAATATGTAAGGTATGAAGGAGGAGATAGTAAGAAAAGGCATCTGAATGAAGTAAGATAAGGAGAGGATAAAAGGAAGCTCTTGGTGAGTGTTAAAATATTAGACAAGGGTGGGAATGAAGAGCCTTGCCATGGTGTAGTAAAGGCCCTGTTGAGGCTACATAACTTAAATTGGAAGTAGACCCAGTTGACCTAGAGGATTAGAAAAATAATAGTTCCCTTGATAGAAGTAAAAAAATTTGAGGAAGGGTGGGTTTAGGAGAAAGATAGAGTTCTGTTGTACATGTTGAGTTGCAGATCCCCAATTGGAGGTAGAGATTTGGTAGTCATTTGCATACAAGGATGATAGTTTGATCACTGAGGGTTGATGAGATCACCAAAAAGAATAGAGTAAAGAAACAAGACCCAGGATAGAGCTCATTGTGTGACTAGTTTGTCATGCCAAAAAATTGTCTGGTAACCAGTCTTCTGCTCATAAAGTAGACTCCACATTTAACTAGGCTAATCTTAAACAAAAGGAACAAGGGGCAGCTAGGTGGTGCAGTGGATAAAGCACCGGCTGTGGAGTCAGGAGCACCTGGGTTCAAATCCGGTCTCAGACACTTAATAATTACATCGCTGTGTGGCCTTGGGCAAGCCACTTAACCGCATTGCCTTGCAAAAACCTTAAAAAAAAAAAAGGAACAACATTTATCTTTGGACCTTAAATTTTAATTCTTTCCAAGTTCTTTGGATTTTCCAGATATTACATGCCATTGATTAGTCTTCCAGAATAAAAACATCACCACCATACCACATTGAAATATAAGATAATGGTATATACTTTGAGAAATCATTTATTTTTAACATAAGCATTTCCATGACTGTATGATTTTTAAAAAAGATGATTGCACATGGAACTGCAAATCTAATATATACACGTTGTTATTCCTTTTAAGTATATAATAAAGTTAGTGATTCCCCAATTGACCAGCATCCCAGAAATTTTTTTTCTTTTCTTTTTTTCCAATTACATATATAGGTAGTTTTTGACATTCATTTTTTTGTAAGATTTTTAGTTCCACATTTATCTACCTCCCTTGCTTCCTTCCCCCCCTTCCCAGACAGCGAGTAATTTGATGTAGATTATACATGTACAATCATATTTAACATATTTCCATATTAGTCATATTGTGAAAGATTCTGGACTGAAGGGAAAAATCCCATGAGGAAAAAAAACCTAATTTTAAAATGTGAAAAATAGTATGCTTTGCTTTGCTTTCAGACTCCATAGTTCTTTCTCTGGATGTGAATGGTATTTTCTGGATCTTCTTTCCCTTACTGTTGAGCTGTGAAGAATTTTTCAACTTGCTTTGTTTTACCTTATTATCTTTCATTCATTCATTCTTTTTGTAACTGATCAGTTACAGTTAAAGTAGAATGAACCTCCTATCCTCAAACTTTTAAAAGACAAATTCAGTTATTAGAAAATTAATATACAGAATTCAGCATGTTTTACTTTAAAAGAACATTTTCATTAGTCTTCAGTATTTTTACTTTTACAAATTAAGAGAAGCAAAATGTGTAACTGTTAAAATATTTCTTCAGTAGTTTAGTAGATATTGTTTAGAATTTTTAACTTGAAACTTAGCATTTTAAAAAGTGTTATAGTATCACTTTTTCACTCCTCTATTTGCTTAGTTACAGAGATGAGGAAAATTTATACTTTCTTGCCTATTGCCTTTCTGTATTATAATCATTGAAGGACTATGTAGAACTATTTTAAACTTAAACATACCATCTTTTTGTTTTTCCATTTATTAGAAGAATAAAATACCTTTTAGTTGTTGTGATTGCTATTTATAAGGTCATATATTTTGAGCTTAAGGCTGTTGAATTCCACCCCCTAATAAAGGAAGTTAGACACAAGTTAGGTTATTTACTCAGGGACCCACTGATAATAAATATTCTTGGAATTGAACCCAGACTTTCCTGATTTCAGGTTTAACCTCTGCCTGTCTTAATCTCTATCATCTCTTCCTATTTCCATATAATATCTGGCCACCGCAAGTACTATTATCCACAAATATTAAAATATGTTTGGATTTTAGAAAAAAAATTTTATGACTAAAATAATGCAGATTTTACCATGGTTTTTATAGCTCTTGTCCAATCCTATAATCCTGTAGTCTTGTTTAATCCTCTAATATTAGTATTTTTGTCTCTGGACCAGCTTTCAGAATCTGGCAACAATGTATTAAACCAAGAAATTAATTATTTGGCAATAGAGGTTGAAAAATACTTAAAAATTTAACTGTACCTTGATTTTTTTTTAACTTTCTTGAATGTTTAAAATTATTTTTACTCCTATTGTCACTGTTTTCATACTGTAGAACATATCCTGCCCTAGAGACATTAACAGAACCTCATCAACTCACCGCCACTTTAAGTTGTGTGATTGGAGTAGCCCGGAGTCTAGTGTCAGGGGGCAAATGGTTTCCTGAAGGTCCAACACACATGCTACCTCTGTTGATGAGAGCATTGCCTGGCGTAGATCCAAATGACTTTAGCAAATGTATGGTAAGCATATGTACTTTCTGTCATGTTAAGTGTGCAAGTATCATCTGATTCCTTTAAAGGACTCTTTAAGGATCCTTTACAGTGTGTTATGTGTAAGCATTGGTGACATTAATGCTTTTTTCCAGAAGTAATTGAATGCTGAACATAAATCTGTGAAAAAACAATATAATGAAAGCTTTCTCCTTAATGGAAAAGTTGTCAAAATCAACATGCCTTCTCTGTTCATTATTCAAAATTTTAATTCATTTCAATATGTGAACATTACATATTATATATTTTTATTTATTATGTAATATTGAAATTTCCCATGCTACCTGGATTTCAATTTGGGGCAATAACAATTTCCAGCCATGTGACCTTCTCTGTGGTGACCTCTTTGGAATTTCCAATCAGAAAAGGATATTGTTGGAAGGCCTTTATTTGAAATATTGCACCAACACAAACCTCCCTACTTATCTCAGCTGGGTAGCAAGACTTCCTTCTTTGGGAATACCCCATTTCTTCCTACTCACAATTCTGTTATCAATATTATTCCATCCCTAGATGTTGTTTCAAGTCAAGAGAGGATTAGCCTCACCACAACAAATTTAGGAAGTTTGAGAATGCACTTGATAAAATATAGGCATAGTTAAAAACAGGGTGAACTTAATGGAAGCAACACTAAAACATAACTGATATTTTAAAGGTAAAAATGTTTTATGACTTAAGTGAAATGCAATAAATCAAATTATTTTAGAATTTTTCTTGGAATTTATTAAGCCAGTCTTTCTTTTACAGTATACTTATAGCCTAAATCTGAATTGTGTACTTAATGTTGAAAACCATTTGCATCTTCCAACAGATTACATTCCAGTTTATAGCAACATTTTCCACTTTGGTGCCTTTAGTAGATTGTTCATCTGTACTTCAAGAAAGAAATGACCTCACAGAAGTAAGAATATTTTCTGTTTAATAAAAAGGGAATAGAAAATGGTAATTTCTATTTTTCATGCTTTTCCACATTTAATGATGGTTAAAACAATGCAAACATTCCCCAAAACAGTAAAATTATTCAAAATCTTGTAAGGTATTATGCATAGCCTCCTTGTTATGTAAAAAACACTGTATGTTTTGTAGAGAAAAGAAAATTTCACTTGGGTGACAGCTGGCAAAGTTGAGGTTTTAGTTTAGTTTAGTAAGTACACATCTGAAATATGTATGTGCTAATGAGATGCATGTTCAATTCCTACAAAATTTCAGGATTATCTTCTGAGTCAGGAGCTCTGCACAGCTAGTTCTACTTTCAAATTATTAGGCTATATTTTTTCTTGCTTGACTAATTCAATATTTAGTTGTGTAATCTTAGTGTATTAGCAGTTCTAATATTGATTAAAGTAATTAATTTTTGTTATTTTGATGTATATCTGAATTGAATTTTTTTTTTTTTTTGAGCTTTAAAAGTAGATTTTTCACAACCCATTGTTAAAAGTTTTTTTCTCACAAAACATAATTCATGTCCTACCCAATTTACAGAGAAAATAAAGTTTTAATATATTGAACCTTATAGGTGGAAAAGGAGCTGTGCTCTGCTACAGCTGAATTTGAAGACTTTGTCTTACAGTTTATGGACAGGTGAGTATGTAGTCTAGTTTTGTTGTATGACTGATATCTGGACCTGTTTCTGATCTACTGGTCTTTACTTTGTCTTTCTATCTCATCCATATCCTTTTGATGACCATTTCTCCAGGTTTTGTACAGAAAATATTTTTTAATCCTCATAAAATGCTCAGGAAAGAATTGAGTTTATATTAAAAATGTTCATTTCAGTTTTAAGTTATTTGAGCATATACTTTCTTTGGATCCTTTAGGTGCTTTGCACTTATAGAAAGTAGCACATTGGAACAAACAAGAGAGGAGACAGAAACGGAGAAGATGACCCACTTAGAGAGTTTGGTGGAATTGGGCCTCTCTTCTACTTTCAGTACGATACTCACACAGTGTTCTAATGAGATATTTAAGGTACAGAGAATATTGTTATACAAAATAAAATTATATGCTTGCATGTAATAAAGCTTTTTCCAATATCAGGTTACTTTAAAGTTCTCCTTACCACCACCACCACCACCACCACCCCCCGCTCCATAAGTAAGTTTTTTATATAGCTATTTTTTTTTAAATAACCTAAAAAAAAAAAGAAGGGGCAGCTAGATGGTGCAGTGGATAAAGCCCTGGCCCTGAAGTCAGGAGTACTTGGGTTCAAATCCGGTCTCAGACACTTAATAAATATCTAGCCTTGGGTAAGCCACTTGAACCCATTTGCCTTGCAAAAGAACCTAAAAAAAAATAAATAAAAATAACCATGCATGCCATGATAAGAAATTGAGTTTAAAAACCACTGAAATTTTAAGTTAATATTCTTTTTGTGACTTCAGGATTAATGTAATCACTCTACATTATTTTGATGCTATATAGTGAGAAATAACGTTTTTTATCTAGTCCTAGTTGTCTTTGCATCATAAAAAATATCTTTCTGAAACATTTAAAAATTTTTAATGATTTGTTTTTATCTTAAATCACTTTCCAATAAATTCCTTATCTTTTCTTCCCTAGAGAACCATCCCTTGTACCATAGAATTAAAAAAAGACGGGGTGGGGGGGCAGCAGGTTAGCACAGTTAACCAATATATCAGGACAGCCAGGTAATGCAATGGATAGAGAGCACCAGCCCTGGAGTCAGGAGGACTTGAGGTCAAATCCAACCTCAGACACTTAATAATTGCCTAGCTGTGTAACCTTGGGCAAGTTACTTAACCCTATTACCATGCAAAACAAAAACAAAAAATCTATATATCACTTGAATCTTGATAGAGTATGCAATGTTCTATGCTATTGTTCCCCCTATGCAAGGCTATGCAAAGAAGGAAAGTACATTTTCTTACTTCAACACTGTTTTATTGTTATAATTACACAGGGTACAGGGGAACAGTTTTAAAAGTTTTTACGATGCAAAATAATAGGACAAAATACTCTTTTATTAGTTCTTAGCAAATTTTCTTTGATTCAATGATTTTGGAAGAAAGTCTTCAAAGTTATTTTAGTTCTGGAAAGTTACTATCTAAGCCTTTTTATTTGATAACGAAATAAAAAGTCATTAGTATATTATAAAATTCATTCTAAGTATAATGTACTTAGCACTATTAGCACTACCAGGACTGATTATTTCTTTTTAATTAATGCCTAAACTTTTCAGCATGATACTGTATGTTAAATGAATGAAACATTTCCCACAAAATACCATTTAAACCACTGACCTACTCAACCAACTACATACTATTGACCACATCTGGTCATGTTTTGTGTGATTTCTCTGTATCTCACAAAAGCAGATTTGTATAAGTTTATTTTGTCTCTGCCTCTTTTTTTAACACCATTTAAAATATGAAATAATTTTTAGCGTGAAATGGCTTAAAATATTTGTAGAAGGTACCCAAAGTTTTAACTCTTTGATTAGTTTGTATTGTGGAATGGTTCTCTTTAAAAGATTTAGTGAGCCAGGGCAGCTAGGTGGCGTAGTGGATAAAGCACCGTTCTTGGAGTCAGGAGTACCTGGATTCAAATCTGGTCTCAGAGACTTAATAATTACCTAGCTGTGTGGTTTTGGGCAAGCCACTTTAACACCATTTGCCTTACAAAAACCTTAAAAAAAAAAAGATTTAGTGAGCCTAGGGGTGGCTAGGTGGCTGCAGTGGATAGAGCACTGACCCTGGAGTCAGGAGTATCTGAGTTCAAATCAGGCTTCAGACACTTAATAATTACCTAGCTGTGTGTCCTTGGGCAAGCCACTTAACCCCATTGCCTTGCCAAAAAAAAAAACACTAAAAAAAAAGATTGTGAGCTTATTTTTATATTTTGAAATAATTGCCTCATGTATAATTGAAAATATATGCTTGTATATTTTTCTTAAATTTTCCATGGGAAATTTCATTCTGTTTTAAAGAAAAATTAACTATATCTTCCTCTTAACAGGTAGCCTTGCAGAAGGTTTTTAATTTTGCTGTTTCAAACATTTTTGAAACTAGAGTAGCAGGCCGCATGGTGGCAGACATGTGCCGAGCTGCTGTAAAGGTCAGTTGTTACTTTTTAAACTAAAAAACCTAAAAGATAATCTTGTGGATAATGATTTATATCTTTACTGGATATTATGTTTTAATTATAAACTTGTCCCAAAAGATAATTATCTTCTTTACTTATTTTCTGAAATAGTGATTACTTTGTAACTTAATGTTGACTGCTTCTCTTTTAAAATCATTTATACAATATGTTTCAGTGCTGCCCAGAGGAGTCTTTGAAGATCTTTGTTCCACACTGTTGCAATGTCATAACTCAACTTGCAATGAGTGAGTCATGATTTTGTTGATTTATTTATTTTCATTTTGTGTCTTTAAAAACAATTTAGTTAAGTGCAGATTAATTTGCCTAGATAAGAAGAAAGAATAGATTTCTTCTGTTTGACCCAAGAAGCCAGGATTAGGGATATAGAGTGGAAGTTACAAAGACAGCATTTTTAGACTTGATCTCAGGAAGAAATTCTTAATTAGAGCTGGAATGGAATGTTCTGGGAGATAGTGGGTTTTTACCTCCTTAGCAGTCTTTGAAGAAGATGAAGAAAAGGCCATCTGTGGGGTGTAATATTATAATTCTATAAAAAATAAATATTAGGTGCATTAATTAGAACTTTTAACCACTGGTACTTCCCTGACTGTAAAACAATATCTGTCCACTTGATGCAATAAGAAATCCAGACTGGATTTTTAATTAGATACCATTTTATTGTATCTAAAAGGAATTTCTTCAAGTTAACTTGAGAAATTAGAATGGACATATTACATGTGGAAACATCAGGATTCCCGATCTTTGAATTGCTACATTTATTTACTTTTAGGACAGTCTTTATTTTTCTTCTGGACAAGGAAGAGTAAAAAAGAATTTCTAGAAGATGAACCAGGAAGTCTGTTGAAATGCAGGATTGCATATAATTTTTTTTTTAATTTTATTTATTTTGGGGGCAGCTAGGTGGCACAGTGGGTAGAGCACTGGCTCTGGAGTCAGGAGGACCTGAGTTCAAATGTGATCTCAACTTAATAATTGCCTAGCTGTGTGACCTTGGGCAAGTCACTTAGCCCTGTTGCCTTAAATAAATTTTTTTAAAAGTTATTTTTTTCCAATTACATGTAAAGGTATTTTAAAAATTCATCCTTTTTACATTTCTAGCCTTTGAGTTCTACATTTTTTTCTTCTACCCTCCTTTCCCTCCCCCTTCCCTTCCATATAATCTTTTTGTTGTTGTTTGTTTTTTATTTTTAGGTTTTTGCAAGGCAAATGGGGTTAAGTGGCTTGCCCAAGGCCACACAGCTAGGTAATTATTAAGTGTCTGAGACCGGATTTGAACCCAGGTACTCCTGACTCCAAGGCTGGTGCTTTATCTACTATGCCACCTAGCCGCTCCCCCCTTCCATATAATCTTAATAGAAAATTTAACTATAAATTTTGAAAGCTTATATTTTTATTAAGAAAATATTTTCCTCTCTTTAGATGATGATGTCTTGAATGAAGAAGAGCTAGATAAGGAATTACTGTGGAATCTCCAACTTTTGTCTGAGGTATTTTCTTTGATCATTCTTTTTCTTGAGGAAAAAAAATTAAGAATTACTTTGTATACATGGACCAGCAATAAAATGACCAAAATGTACTAAAGAGAGTAAAAATTATGAAAATTCTAGGGTATGATGGATAAATCTAGAATTATGTTCTAGTCTCTACTTTGCCCTTTTTCTTCCTGACTTTATATTTCAATGAATGTGATTCTATTAATGTAGAGTATTGCCCCCCAAAGATAGAACAATCCATGACTTTTCATCCTCTTACTTCTGTCCGTCCCTCCCACAATCTTTTATGTAAGATACCCAAAATGCTGGAGACCATCCAACATTCTGTGGTTCCCATGCAAATTTGCCTTTTAGTCCTATATTCTTTGCTCTAATTATGTACCTAGTTCATTTCTTGAAGCATGAATTTCTTTGATACCTTTTATGCCACTACTTATGTTTACATCACCTTTAGTACTATCTTTCAGTTTAATTCTGCTCAGAATATGTCTGCATTGAGCTTTGGTTCACTTGTAATCATACTCTTTAGAGATTGTTATGTTTTTGTGATTCACAACAGTGTAGCTCATTAAAAGAAAATTTGAGATTTTTCAGTTATGATTTTTATTTTTTAGTTCATTTTCAATGTCTTATTAAGGCATTATACAAGCTCAGTGAATTGTTTGTTCAGCTGTGTGTCAAAATCTTGACAATAGACATTTTTCATGCATTTTCTTTTTAGTGTGTCAGTTGTCAAAACTGATCTCTTTTGAGAAACTATTGCACTCAGGAGACTCTTTCGTATTCTGGGACTTGATACAATCAGTACAAAGTCATCTATAAACAGGGGGACCTGGAAAGTGTAATTGTCTGTAGGGAATTCTTTCTTTATTTGGACTTAGTACATCTTATAAAAGAGGGGCAAAGATTTTTGGTGAGTTTTCATTTTGCTGTTTTATGCTTTATTTGATACTTATTCTTACTCCTGAAGAATATTTTTCAACATGTTTACTGTCTTCTGCTTTACCCATCTTATACTGACATTCCTGAATATCAATATGTTGACTAATTTTGTAGTAGCATGTCAAGTTCTTTATAGGATTTCTCTTGCCCATTATTATGAGATGGCACATAAGGTGCAATTTTTTTCCTGGTCTTTTTGCTTATGCTCATCATTAGTCCAGCAAGGTGAAATTACCCCATATCCTTATGAAATACTTCTAGCTTTTGTGCATTTAATGAAGCTAATTTCACCAACTCATTTATTTAATTCTCTCAGAATTTATGAACCATCCTATATAACTATAATTTCATTATTTCTTGTTTTCATTTTTAAAATAATGATATAATTCAATCTTCTAGTAATATCTCAGTTCATTTGTCATTAGACAGAAATCTTTTAACATATAAAGTTGTTTGTTTATGGATGGTTTAAAAATTTTTATTCTTTAAATTCCATCTCCTTCTCTCTGCTGCTATAAAAGGAGGAACTCAAAGAATTATTTTTCTTTCATAGTAGTTGAAACTGGTGGTGAAATTTCTGGTGATAGGGATCCTTTAAGCTTAGTTTATCTAGCTCTCTGACATCTGATAAGTCTTCTTGCTTGACAGAACTTTCCTTTTTTGTGTGCTATTCCAGAGTTTGTACTTTACTGGTATATCCTTTGCAAACCAAGGGTCATCTCCATGCCATCTCCATGTCAGAAGATTTATAGTAATCTGTTTAATTTTATCAGTATGTAAAAATGAGACTAATACATAATTCACAGGTGATATGTGCAATGAGGTCTTGAAATTGCTTCATAATTTTGAGCTACTTTTAAATAATTCTAAAGCTACTGACTTGAATAATATTTTGAAGATTTATGATAAGTTTTGGCAACTAATTAAAATTTTATCTTTTTATTTTTCTTGCCTTTGGCTATTAAGAGGTTCAAATCTTGGTGCTGTCATTACCTAATTTAAAAAAAAAAACAAAATGAAGTTGGAAAGGACCTCAGGCAACTTAGCTCATTTTACAGATGAGGTTAACTAAGTAAATAACTGGTATAAAGTCACACAGGTGAATTCCAACACAGGTCCTTCAATTCTTAAGTCTAGTATTTATTATAAAGAAAGTAACTTTCTTAAGCACAAAGTACTTTACAAAAATGACTCATTGTTATTATTACTATACTTGAAGCTAAAGGTATTTCAAAAAAGAAAAACTTAATGAAATTCAATGTACCATGAGCCAGGTAATACTTGACTGTTCCTCTACTATTAGGGAGCCTAAAATTGTTAGATGAATCATTTTACCCCAGAAATTCTTAGTCGCCTAAACTAATTGAGTATCTGCCTTAAATCTATCTGGGGAGACTCTTTGAGAGGGGGACTCTATACTCCATTGCCTAAAGAGGAGCAAACTGGCTAATGTTAGAAACAGAGCAGGTTCAAACTCCCATGTTGCTCAGTGGTGGGATTGGACCCAAGTGACTGATCTACATATAGCTTGGGCACAGTGATGATACAAAAAGTAAAAGAGAGGAAAAAAACATACTTTGACCTCAGAGATAGAAATTTTTTGAAAAATCATTTTGTAGATAAGGAAACCAAGACAATCTTTGAAACTGCTAAAATATCACTCTCAGTACTGAAATATATCAATCTAAATGGAAACATGGGCTTAGATGTTAAGAGGAAGGATGATAATTGGCAAAGGAATAATCAAAAGCAAAACAGGCTTCCTGATCCTGAAGGGGGAATTAAAAGGAAAAAAGAAAACAGCTAGAATCTAATGATCTTACTATAAAGTACAAATTGTGGTATAGGAATGTAATGGAATAGTATTGAACCATTAAAAAGAATGATTGCAAAGAATCCTGTATATCAACTAGGACAGAATGATCATGAGGGTTATTTATATAAGGAGAGGGAGAAAAAAAAATTTAAAAGACATAGTAACTTGTAAATATAGTGACTATGTCTTCAGAGGACCTATATGAAATATTTTTTTTTTCAAGACAATGGGGTTAAGTATTTCTCCAAAGGGCAAAGTAAATATTAAGTGTCTAAGAGTGGGTTTGAAATCAGGTCCTCCTGACTATATGAAACCCCCTATTTGAAACATTTGTTTCTTGACAAAAGTGATGAACTCAAGGTGCAGAAAGAGGCATACATTTCTAGACATGGCCATTGGGTAAATTTTGTTTTTGTTTGACTATGTTTATTTGTTACAAGGATTTTCCTTTTTTTTTTTTTTAATTTGGGGAAGGAGGTTTGGGAATAGAGTTGGCAATACTGTTGCCCCCCCTTGCTACAAAAAGTCACCATTGAACCATTTTTTAAAATGAACAAAAGAGACTAGAGGGAAATATAAAAAGAGTAAATAGTTTTGGAAAGTAATGTGTAGAATTTATTAAGTACTTTTTAAAAAATTCACAGTTACATATGTAGTTCTGTTTTTGTAGATGAATATGCTCTTTTTTGGTGTTTAGGTTAAAAAAATTTTAATTTAATTTGTTTAATTGTAGGTAGAAAAGGGTATTTTTGGTTAGAAAAAATGAAACTAGAGATGTATTTTTAGATGGGCAATAAAAGCATCTCATACATGCTAACATTTCTTAAAATGCTAGAAATTAATATTTCCTTACCTTTAAATTTGAATTGACAGTTATATTTTTCTGAGGTTAAGACTGTCCATTGTGCACACTACTGAGGTAGTTCATTTCTTTATTCCTTAAATCTTGTCGATGTGATCACTTATTGGAAAAGGTATCACTTCTCCTCACTAAGGTTAATCTTTCTACCTGTATCTTGACCCTGTTCCCTCTCAGGTCTTCAAAGAACTTGCTATATGATATCAATCACCCCTCTCTTTTATATCATCTTTTCCTCATTTGACTCATTCTCATCAGTACAATAACAATAACATATTAGAATGAACAGTTTGCTTTTCTTTAAAGTAGATTATTTATCCCCATTTTACAAATTAGAAGAATGGGGAATCAAAGAGGTAAAATAAATTAATCATTTATGGATTTCCATCTTTTAAAAGGAATCTCAGTCATTCACTATTCACTAAATTGCTTAACTTCTTGAGAAAGTTGTGTATAATCAGTCCCTACATTTTCATACTATCCAATCCCTTGTTTATGATTTCCTAATTATCAAGTTCAGTATACTCATTTCCCCTTGTTTTCTTCTTCATTGACTTCTCAGATTTTTTCCTTCATCACAACCCATTTTCCTGGGCTCTTGTCCTAATTAGCATGTATTTATTAGTTTTAACAATGGATGATAGTAGCAAGAGGAAAATTTACACTTCTTGTTAGGAAAAATTTGCTAATAATAACAGCTGTCACAGTGCAGAATGAAATAGTTTCAGAGATTGTGGGTCTCTTCTCATTGATGGTCTTCAAGCAAAGACTATGTTATGTACAGATAAATGGCACAGTGGATAGCACGCTGGTCTTAGATTCAGGAGGATGGAACAATTGCCACTTACTAACTGACCTTTGACACGTCACTTTACCCTGATTTCCTGGCACTAAGGGCCATCTCCAGTAACCCTGATTCTTATCTGGGCACTGGATCCAGATGGATTTGGAGGAGAGATGCTGACTTAGCACGGCAGTCCTTCACTCAAATCCAGTTCATGTTCTTGTCATGACATCACCTCCCTGGTGTTGTGGTCTTCTTCAAAAATGAAGGGCAAGCATTTTTGAGTGTGTTAGAGCAGAGATTCTATATGGGAATGAATTTTAATCAACTGACCTTTTTTACTTTAAAATTCTGTGAAATTCAAATGAAATATACTCATTAGCATGATTTCTGCCTTTGTCAAAAGCAAAAGATAACTATGTTTAAACAGGAGCTCTTCATTCATAGGCTCATATGTAGTGATTGTTTAAATTTTATCAGGTATTCCTCTTCTTGCAGTTGGGTTACTAAAGGATAATTCACAATGCCTCTCATCTTTTTGATTTGTGCCTTGAGGCTAGTTCATTCCCTTGCATTCCCAATGTGTGTCTTTCTTTATATTTTCTATATCTCTTTATTACTATCAATTTTCTTAATTACCTCATTTGGTAAGTTTGTCTTGTATCCCTCAAATACAATAGGCAACAGCCTATGCCTGTTTTGAATATTTTACTTTAAAGTGTAAAAACCTTTCTTAGTTCACAGACCTTACAAAAATACGTGGGGCTGAAGTTTACCAATCTCTGGTTTCTATTTTGTTGTGTATTAATGTGTTCTATATCTGTGGCATATTCTTCTGTTACAATGTAAGCTCCCTGGGGTCAGGAACTTTGTCTTTTCTAAATTCTTCATCTCCCTGTCTTTAGTGTTCTTTCATTTAGCATGCTGGTTCCCAACCTTTTCAGAGGAGGATCTTTTTTAACCAAAATATTAATGGAAATATATGACAAAATGAAAATACATATAGGGAATCACAAAGTCCTTAAAATAAAATGATACTCTGGAAGTACATGACCCTGGTTATTGTTGTGTTGTTCAGTCACTTCCATGTCCAACTCCTTGTGATCTCATTTGGTGTTTTCTTACAAAGACATTAGATTGGTTTGTAATTTTCTTCTTCAGCTCATTTTATAGAGAAGGAAACTGAGGTAAACAGGGTTAAGGGACTTGCCCACATTCACATAACTACTAAGTGTCTAAGGCTGGATTTGAATTCAGGTCTTCTTAATTCCTGGTGCTATGTCACATATCTGCTCCAGACCCAGATGATGACAATCATTTATTTAGAATGTTTTCAGATGATTTTGGAAATCTATTTTTAAAAACTTTGTCTACAATCTGAATTTCTTATCACTGTCATAACCTTGTATTAATCTTTTTTTTCTTAGATTACTCGAGTTGATGGAAAGAAGTTGTTGCCTTATAAAGAACAGCTGGTAAAAATTCTCCAGCGAACCTTACATTTAACTTGTAAACAGGGTTACACTTTGTCTTGTAATCTTTTACATCACCTTCTGCGATCTACTACACTTATTTACCCTACAGAATACTGCAGTGTGCCAGGTGGCTTTAACAAGCCTCCTTCAGAATACTTTCCTATCAAGGTAAGTTTTCATTAATTTGGGGTTAAAGAATTATTTTAATCAATATAATTGTTATAAAAAATAAAATTCAAGTGCTGACATGGAAATGTTTGCCATATTTTTTAAATATATTATTTATTTTTTTTAAGTTGAATTCTAAATTTGATGATTCCCTTCTTTCCTGTCCTGTTCCCTCCTTTCCTTCTCTCTCTCTCTCTCTCTCTCTCTCTCTCTCTCTCCCCTCCTTAAACAATTTATTGATATAGGTCATACATTTATAATCATGTAAAACATTTCCACATTAGTCATTTTGTACAAGGAAACTCGAAAGAAAAAAAAATGAAAAATAGTTCATAATTCATGTATCATTTCTTTCTCTGGAGGTAGATAACATTTTTCATCATGGGTCTTTTGGTTTGGGATTGTCTTGGATGTTGAGAATTGCTAAGTTATTCACATTCATACTGTATTGCTGTAATTGTATACAATGTTCTGCTCACTTCATTTTGTATCATTGATGTTCATATAAATTTTTCCAGATTCTGAAATCATCCTGTTATTTCTTATAGTAACAGTATTTTATCATAATCACATACTATGATTTGTTTATCCATTTCCCAATTGATGAGCATCCCCTCGGTTTCCATTCTTTGTCACTCCAGAAATCACTACTATAAATATTTTTGTACAAATAGGTCCTTTTTCCCTTTTTTGGTATCTGTAGTATTTTAGTCCTAGTGGTGGTATTGCTGAGTCAAAGGATATGCACTTTGGGCATAGTTGCAGGTTGTTCTCCAGATCTCTTCATCATTCCAACAGCAGTGCAATAGTGTCCCAATTTTTCCACGTCCCCTCCAACATTTATAATTTTTTTTTTTGCATATTAGCCAAACTGATAGATACTAATTGGTACCTCAGAATTGTTCATTTGAATTTCTCTAATCAATAGTAACCTATGTCATTTTTTTAATATGACTGCAGAGCTTAAATTTCTTTGTCTGAAATTATCTGTTCATATCCTTTGACCATTAATCAGCTGGGGAATGAATTGTGTTCTTGTAAATTTGACTCACTATTCTATGTATTTGAGAAACGAGAACTTTATTAGAGATAACTTGCTGTAAACCCCCCCCCCCCCCACTATTCTGTTTCCTCCTTATTTTGGTTGCATTGGGTTTGTTTGTGCAAAAAGTTTTTAATTTTATATAAGCAAAATTATTAATATTATATTTTGTAATGCTCTCTGTATCTTGTTTGATCAAATTCTTCCCTTCTCCATAGATCTGACAGGTAAAACATTTCATGCTCTTCTAATTTTGCTGTTATTTTTGCTGAAAAGAGTTTTAATCCAAATTTAACTTCTGTGGTGCACCTTTCTTCTTAGGACTGGGGAAAACCAGGTGATTTGTGGAATCTAGGTATCCAGTGGCATGTACCTTCACAGGAAGAAATAACCTTTGCCTATTATTTACTGGATTCCTTTCTTCAGCCTGAGCTTATCAAGCTTCAACTCTATGCAAATGGAGAATTAGAAATGTCCAGGTTTGTTTTATTAGTGTTATCCATTTGTGTCATTAGTAGCTATTTTGAGAAGTTTCACTTTAGAGTTTATAAATTAAAATTAGTTTTTTCCCTTTTAATGAAATTATTAACATTCATGATAGGAAGTTTGCATTAATTGAAAATTGTGTCAGAACAGTGCTTAAAAAATTCTTGAATGTACAATATTTTTAATGGAAATTTTTTTCTTTGTATGACTTCATAACAGTTCATTGTGTTAATGAAAAATAAGGAGATGCTAATTTGAGTCACTGCTAAATTACTACTTTTAATTTTAAATAGACACTTTTGAATTTGACTTACATTTACTTTGAAGTATTATATTTTCTTAGGAATACTGCTTAGATTTTAAAAATCTTACTCGGTATTCTCAGTCCAGAGTGGTTTGGTTTATGTTTTAGCAACTATGAAAAATAAAGACTTCTTAGAAAATATTCCGCAGAAAAATTAAATTAATATTTGAAACTACTGTCTAGAGTTGCACAATCTAGGCTTCCAGATTTCTGATGAAACACTAGATGACAGCATGCTAACAATGAATTAGCAAAAATGGAGGGCAGGGAGCACAGGACAGGTATTGGGAATTGACCATTTAGATGTTAATCATTAATGAACTTAGTTGGATAGGAGAGGAGATGCCTATTTGACTTCTAGTCCAACTCTTATTAAAATTAATAGAGATAAAGAATAATTAATTTTCGTTCCTAACAGAAATATCATGAACATATGATTAGAAAGCAACTATAGGATTCTGAATTGCTTTTGTAAAGTGTTTTTAAGGGATCAGTGGGTCGTTGTTTCATATGATAAATTATACAGTAGCTGAGTAACCCTCAGCTGTCTGATATAACCATTTAAAATTCATCATCTGTTTAATTACCTTTTGCTGACTTAGGAGGGATTTGTCTTTTTCTCATCATAATTTTAGGTGCCTTGACTTACATAATAAAATCATATACTTTTGACTTCTAGAAGTTTGAAAAATAAAAAGATCTCATAACTAAATGTAATAACAAAAATTTATTACTTATGAAATATTAAACTACCTCAAATTTTTAATTTTAGAGATGATGTACAGCAGCGTTTGACCATAGTTCACAACTGTTTGATTGGTTCAGGGAATCTTCTACCCCCTCTAAAAGGAGAGCAGATTACCCATTTGTAAGTAGAATTATTTTGCCATTTACTTTACATATTTACAATTTTATTATTTTTAAAAAATAAAAGTGACTTGGTTACTTTTATCCTTGTGTTATCATTGTTAAACCAAAAATATCTAAGGCACAAATTAAGTGAATAATTATTTAAAGACTGTCATTATACAAATATATTTGTAGATAAAGTGACATGAGAATGCATTGATTGGAATGTTTTAACAACAATTTTTGTGCATCTCAGTTTATTTAAAAAGCTCCTTTGCCCCAAATATAATTGTTTAAAGATATTTTCATTATTTGATGAGCAAAGCTAAAATCGATATATTTTTGCCTACAATTTTATCTCAAAACTCTTTTGATAGTAAGTATACTGTGTGGACAAAAGAAATTTGTTATTTGAAAGAAACTTGACTTAATTTTTTTTCTCTTGACAAAAATGGATCCTTGATCCTTTGGATTTTTCTTCCTTTAACTACCCAAACTGTTGGGGCTAAATGGTTTATGATTTTAGGAGGATTGGCCATGTGAATTGGTATATTTTGGTTTAATATAATACCATTGTTTTTTGCCTGCCCCTTGGTTTATGAATTGATTTCAAGTGGAATCTGATGTACTTAACTCTTGCTCACCTAGAAAGTAGATCCTGTGTTTCAGTATGCCATCTCAAGCTGCCATTTTCTTTTCAGCATCCACCCCTATTTCTGACCAACTTACTAAGAGATCTCTTTAAAAAAAAAAAGCAAGACCAAATTTGCTTGATAAAATCTTTCTGGATTCTGGTATCTAGATTCTAGGTACTGGTGCTTTTTAAAAGAACTTGAAATTAATTTGCCAGGAATGAATTAAATATACTGTTTGAAATTCTTTTTGTTGGTCGATGACAGGCCTACAATTTTCTCAGTTTGTGGGTTGCTTTGTCCATTTTGATGAATGAGAGATTATTATCACCTAATTAAGTATTGGAAAAGTACTTTAGGCCTAGCCCTTTAGAAGTTTAGTTAATTTCTGATAAGGATATCTGTTTTTAAGTTTTTCCAGAAATTAATGGTTTTTTTAGAAGTTTTCTTTTATTTCTTGTCAGGTGAATAAGCTGTTTGAAATTACTAATTTTTTTCATATTCTGTTGACAGAATAATTTGATGTAAAATATCAATATTTAAAAATAAGAATGATAATTTTAGAATAATGCAATATAACAATGTATAATACCATTTGGGTGGTTTTTTTATACAGCAGATAAGTTGAGTAATTGGAGTTCTTCTTGAGGATGTTGCTTTAAAGATAAGGTGTAAGGTTTTCTTTATCTGGCCCTAGAATCTCTCTTGTGAGGCCAAAAGGATGTTCCCTGCAGATAAGATAGTGGACTTTAAGATCAAATGAAGACTAGGAAACTAAACTATGGTAGCATCCACTTGTTCCAGACGTAGCTACGTTTTAACCTTTTTCGCTTTTATAATGGTTAACTGAAGCAAGAATGAATTAAGTGTATTTAAATATTGGTCCTTTATGTATTGATGAGGTGAATGGGTTTCTATTGTATAATGGCCTTTTCCTTAATAAAAATGTAATAGGACTCTAATACATTCTAGGATAAGTAAATTCAGGCTAGGTTACTTTGTAGTACATAATCATATGTTCCATGAAGTTGATATTCCATGTCCCTATTCTTTTAGGTCTGCTTTTCTTTTTAAAAGCTGAACAGCAGGAAAGTATTTGACTGGGGAGGTCTTCTTAAAAAAAAGTGAAGGTGTTGACTTTTTGTTGGAAATTAGACTGAAAACAATCAATAAATACTTGAAGGGATAAAATTGGTTATTTTCTGTTTCTTGTGTTTTTTTAAGATAAAAATTGAAATTATTTAGCTTTATATGTTTTTAGGATAGTACGTATTTTTAAGAAAACTTACGAAATGTGAAATACATTATACAAAGTAATAATGACATAGGTTTTTCTTCTTTTTTTAAACCTTTTTTTTTTTTGCAAGGCAAATGGGGTTAAGTGGCTTGCCCAAGGCCACACAGCTAGGTAATTATGAAGTGTCTGTGACTGGATTTGAACCCAGGTACTCCTGACTTCAAGGCTGGTGCTTTATCTACTGCTCCACCTAGCCGCCCCCCAGCCTTTTTCTTCTGATTGCTGAAATAAGGTCAATTTTGTTTTAGAAAGATTTGTACAACTTTCTAAAAAAATTTTTCTTTATATTTAAATTCATAGTAAATCTATTAAATTAGCTTCTAACTTGTATTTTTTTATCTAAAATGTCACTCTAATTAAAAGTATGTTTCATACAAATGATAAGGTTTTATTTTAATTGATACTTCCCCCCACTACTTTAAAGGTGATAATTTCTTCAGGTTCGGTATTTGTATCAACATAGCTCATAGCTCCTCTGTAGCTCTGAAAATGATCTTCTAGAGTTTCTTTGACTAAACAGTTCATCCACCCACTCTGATGAATCTCTTCTTAATTTAACTAGGCCAGTTCTCAGCCAGTAGACAGACAGCACACATTGTCACAAAGGCCCACATTCACAACCTGTCTAGTTTGGTGTAATAGGACCTGCCTAAATTTGTGTGCTCTTCTAACATGGCCTTTGAGAAAACAGAATTACCTCCACATCATGATGAGACACCAAAGTAGGACTTCAGTGGAGTTGACTGATTATTTAAATGCAAGAAGGAATATAGTTCTCATGTCTCTTCTCCTTCCTGAAGGATCCCATGTGATTATAAATAAAACATTGTTTCTTTAACAGTTGAATGTCCAACACATACCCTAACACATTCATTTCTATATAAATATTTTTTAAATGATTGAGTAGCCTGGACTAATGAATTTATTAGACTTTTTCAAAACATGCAACAAATCTACAGTAATTTAAATTTTTTAAATATTTTCTGATTTAAAATAATGTTAAATTTCAACTTGAAAATGTTCTTTGAAATTAACAAGTTTTATTTTCTTAGATTAATCTAGATTGGATGTACAGGATTGTTGAGGTCTTTCTTTGTCCATCATCTATTATTACAAAAAAGAATAGGAAAAGAAGTTTTCTATATAATTATTCTTTGATATGAATGAGTCTATTTATAGTAGAAAAACAATTTTACTAGCAGTGTTATTAGCTATTTGAAGGTAGTAGAAGTTTGAAATAAGTTCTAGCTAGATGAGAAAAGAAGATAGATGTCTCTGATATGGATTAAAGAAAGCTTTTTTAATGCCTTTGTATAAATATATTTGTAGGGGCTAAGAAATTTTTCTTGTTTGTGACAGAGTAATCAAACAGATAGAAGTTGGAATTTCTCCATTCTTGGAAATAATAGACAGAAATTGGCTTCTTTTAGAAGACTGAGAAGCTTTTATTAGTGATACAGTTTTTCTTAAGCAGTTAATATTGTAGTTCTGGTCTTATTTGTTACTTTAAGCGTTTTCTCTCAGATACAGTTAGTTTTATGGTTTACTCTGTGCATACAAGGGATGGTGTCCTGTTTGAAAAGTAATGCATTTTCTGATTCTGAATTTTGCTGAGGTTTCCTATGTGGTATACAGAAGTGACTGGAGGATTGAATTGTTTTAGAGTCTTAAAGTAGCTGTTGAGTGAGAATTTATTTTGTATGCTTTGAGGTTTTTGGGGGGTCTGACAAAAATCAATGGACTTTGATGATTTTATACACCTCTAAGTATTTAGCTTGAAATAGGTATATTAAATGTTACTCAGCTTGTACTTTTGTTTTAGACATATAAGGTTACTATGATAGTAATCACTACTACTAATTGAGCTCAGTTGTCTCCTATTTCGAAAGGCTTGTAAAACATCATACCCATGGGACTGTGAAGGGCAAATAATGGCCTAACTACAACATTTTAACTTCCAACCCTTGTAATACAGGATGCTCACCTTGCCTTTCAAAATAGGAGCATCAAAAAACATGTTTTGTCATTTAGAATTAAAACTTTTGCTCTCAGATCCCCAAATGAGTGGTATTAAGTAACCTAAGTAGTCTCTTATACTATTTGTCAATTGTAAAAGTTAGACTAGACACCTCTCCAAGGCTTAAGAACAAATGTCCTTATCCAGTATACAATCTTCATTAGTTGCCTAGGGATATTCCTTTGAAACTATAACCCACTTTAACTGTCCTAACCAGTTTCATGGGATATGAAAAACAGGGTTACTCAAGGTAGAGGAGTTCCCATTTTTCTAATTAAATACTGCTTTATTATCTCTGGTATCCCTTTTCCTCTTGATAGAAATGTTATAAAAGCATTCTTAAGAACTCAGCTCTTACTATCTTTTCACTTGAGATCTGATACTTAAGGTCTAGAACAAGACCATTTCTTTTATATGTGAAAGGATGTGATGTTATGCAATGAGGGGCAGGGCTAGCTAACCTCTCTTGGCACCTCCAGGAAACTACCCAGCTCTGCTGGGGGAGCTGCACACAGAAAAGGAAACAGTTACTACTCCACGGTGAGTAACCCTGTTTTCTCCTTTTTTTTCACCTTCCAACTGTTTTCTTTGATTTTTAAAATTTTGTATGTCAACCATAGAAATAATGACTATGGCCCACAATCTACTCATAAGCTTAGCAGCATGTAAGAATTTTTTTCTTTTTATGTAGAAACAGTGTACATATGATAGAATAGATCCAACATTTCATTTGTGTTTATAGATTTTGTTAACAAGCAGTTCATAATAAAAGATAGAATTAGCCTAATTGTGTTTCATAAAAGGCTAGTATTAGTAAATCTAGAAAATAAAATAACCCAGTAACTCCTAGTAACTTTATTTTTAGCATTTTATAAGTTTATTTTTAGCATCTTCAAGATTAAAAAATAGTTTTACACTAATTCATGTATGCAATTTCATCTAGCCTCTCTATTTAATTTGCATGTATGTTTTGTTTTTATATTGAATCATTTTACCTCTCCATCCTGTTTTCCTACATTAAAGGATTTATTGACTTGAAGAAAATTATCATTGAATGGCAAAAGGCACACTTAAAAATGAAAGCATATAAGATCTAATTCAGCAGGGGAAAAAATGGTATCCTTTACTAAAAGACAGACAGACAGACTTGGTAGCCAAGTGTTACTCAATACAAATATAAAGCTGATCTTGCTATAGTTGTTGGGTGACTATTTTTAATTTCTATGCTGGAATTCTTAGGATATCTTTTTTAGTGATGGTATATTTTTCTTGGTATCTGATTTAATTGAGAGGATCCACTTTATGTATGTACTCAACAAAGAACAGTCAGTGTGGAAAACACCTTAAATAATTTCTAAGTCTTTTTATCCTGCCTGTATACTCATACAGAATAAATAGAGAATATGTTTAAAGTGCAAGCCTATCTTATCAGTTCAATTTCTAGGCAGACCATGACCCTAAAGTGAGAATTATTGGTAAAGAAAAATAAATGTACTTAAGTGTTTATATACCCAGAAAAATAAACACATAATTATAATATTTTTAAAACAGTACCATATTTGTCTATGTAGGAGAAACCTGTTTTTTCTTTTAATAAACAAATTATTGCCTTACAAAAAATGTATAACGTTAATGTTGTAGCAAATTAAAGAAAGTTAGGTGGCAAATGAGAGAAATTGAAATTGGAGTTATAGGTGAAAACATGTTAAATACTTAAATATATGCTTAAATGTAATAGCATACTGACTTCATGTAAAGAAATGTTAATATTTAATACAGTTTTTTACAAGATGCTGCCATCTTTCTACTGAAAGTACCTCTGCTATCTTGTAGAAAAGAAATGGTATAGTTGGACCCCAACAACCTACATTAGTAGGTATTTTGATGCTAAGAAGAAAGCTAACAGAGGTGGTTTTCTCTCATTCGGAAAGCTTGGAAAACTTTGATACTTCATGGGATCTACAACTCCTACCTTTCCTTCCAACTATTATTCCTATGGCAGATAGAGTACTAATTCTTTTGGCAAGGAAACTCCAAACATATATATCAGGGATATTGGGGAGGATTGTCTTTGCATGAAATCAGTGAAGTGAATTTGTTTCCCTTATGCTATTATACCAGCTACTCTTGGCATAGGCTTCTTTTGCTGGGTGCAAGCCAGCAAAAAAGCTGTCGCTAGTGAGTGTGCTTGCTGCTGTGGGTAAATCAAGTAGGGCTTTAATTGTATCTGTGCTCCTAAGAAAGCAAATTTGTAAACCCAACTTAGATTTCATATATAAGCACTGCAGCCTATATAGTGTGTCTCAGATTTCTTAGTGCTGTTTTCAGCTAGAAGTTTAAAACACTGAGATATTTGATACACTTACATTTGGACCAATGCAGCATAGGGATAAAGGTGTACAAAAGTATATTTTGTGGCTGTGGTTCAAAAAGTATATGAATGTCAAGTTTTTTTTAATCTATATTTATCTTACCTACCAGTGAGCTGTCCTAGCTGTTTGATAGAAAATCAAATAGGGAGGGATGTATTTGAGGGACCTTTCAAAGAGAGTAATTTCATGAAAAGAAGCCCTAGCCGGGTGGGAACAAAATAACTTAAAATAGGAATTTTAATAGAAAGATGTCAGCTTTCTTCCAGTATCCTAAAATCTTTCTCTTAATTTAAGTGTGTGTTTAATGCAGAATTTTTATAGTGACTAAAACTTTTTGTTTTAAAGGTTATTTCAGTTATTAATTGTTAAAGGATTTAAATGGTAATTGGTTTGTTCATTAAGTTTAAAGATTTTGTTTAATTTTTTTAAAAATCCCTTCCCAGTGAGTATTTTAGGAAAGCTGAGAATTGAAATTAGAAATCCTGAAATTGTAACTTAATGAAAGCCATACAAATGGACATTATGAATTTGTTCTTAAAATAATGTAATTAATTACCTGTTTACTGGTAAGTGGCAGAGTAGGAATTTCAACCAAGATCTGTTTTCTGCACTGACCTGTACACTGCCAATTTGCCCAATTTGCATTGTAATGTGACAACATTGTCTTGGCGGGGGGGGGGGGGGGGGGGGGGGAGATCTTTATTTGTAGCCAGTTTGCCCTTGGTATAAGAGGGATTTAGGTACATTGATTGGGGAAAGAATTCAGCCTCCTTTTTTACATTTCATTAGATTGGAAAAGGTCTGTTCTCAAAAGAACGAACACACACACACACACACACACACACACACACACACAAAGAAAGAAAAAATGATTTGGACATTCTTACTGAGGATAAATTAGGAATTTAACATAATACTTAGCTTTTATTTCATTTGTCAAATTTATATTCTCTAGACTCTGAACTATTTCTCATTTGGTTGTGATAATGCCCTTTAAATGTATGTAATTTGAGAGATTCTTATGTTTTCAGATAATTTCTTGAGAAAGTTTGACATTCCAAAAAGTACTTAATAATTTTTAGTTTTGTGTGTCTTGAAATAGGCTGTCTTTTATATAATAAACATTCACAGTTGAGTCCCTGAACTTTGCAAATGAGAGTGTCTTCTCTATTCACTGCATTGTGTTGAAGAATTAATTAAGAACTCTTAAAAGTTCCATGTAAAATTGAGTATTTAAAACCAAAAAGTTCAGTGTCCCAAAATTTTGTAAGCTTTGAAACCAGTCTGTTTGCAAAAAATACTCCAAAGTTGTATTTGTTGAATTCATGTCTCTACAAAGTTACTGACTTCCCAGAGATCAGAATAAAGAAGATAATATGGTTAATCATTGTATTTTAAAGGGTCATATAAATATATTTAAGTAAAATTCTAAAATCCTAAATTACGTAAAATCTAGATTGATGAAGTATCCTATTTTACTTCCATTTTAGTTGCTTTCTATTTACAATACTAATATTGATTTGGTGTGTGAAACCATATTTTGGCAAAAAAAAAAATCCCCTCCCTCCCCAGTACTAAGCAGTTTATGTATGAAGGCCATGCAGATCTTACCTTTTTTGGATTTAGATGTGCTTATCCCTAATTTGCACATGATATGCTTAACTGTGTTCTTTAATTAGTGTCTTATGTGGCATTTCTGCCTAATTCTCTTAAAATACAATTTCATTTTGATTATATAACATTAGAAAAAATGAATTAGAAAAGTTTTGAAATGAAATGTTGAAAAAATAGTTTAAATTGCTTATCTTTTACGTAAGATATTAACCATTAACTTAATAAATTCTGTTCCTTTAGCGTGAATAAAGATCCTAATTTATAATCCATAGAAACATATGGAAAAACTTAATTGAGTGTCAACATTTATGAAAAATATATTTTGAATTTTTTTTAAATTTAGGAACTCTATTGTTTTTATAGTTGTGTATGTCTTAGAAAATTTCAGGCTTCAAAATGTAGATATAAACATATTATGATGTGACACACCGAAGGGTCAGAGTTACCTAAAATACAACTTATTTTCTACTTATTGAAAAAAGTTGAAATACAATGTCTAGTTTTAGTTGCCATTATTGTGCAATTGAAAGCAAAGGCAATTTTTCTAGTCTGTCATTTAGGTAAATGTATGTAGCAGTTTTCAAATATGTAATTCTTAAATACTATTGAATTATGTTTAATTTGAAGTTGAATTTCTTTTGTTATTAAATTTAAAGCTTTCCTTATTTAAGGATGATTATAGCAATTACTTTGAATCATCAAAAGGATCAGGTAAAAATCCCTAATGTTCATTAGGAAGTATTAAAGACATATAATTGACAGTTTTCTGAATAGTATTATCTGTGTTTTACTAGAACTATTATAGCCTTAAAATTCCTTTATATAGTTTTTCTCTCTGGTATTATTTCTAAAAAATTTATTTTTTTGTTTTTATTTAGGGTGCCAAGTATGGTATCTTTGGAAGAGACAAAACTGTACACTGGCCTTGACTATGGTAAGCAAATTGTTTCTAACCTGTAGCAATTGTGAAGGAGGGGTATAAATCTATATTAAATTTATAGTTGTGATTGAGCCTGGGTAGTTTCAATGGGCATTTAAAATTAGCATAAGACTTTTGCTGAGCCCATGTTTCTTTTTCTAAAGGAACCCCAGGGGAGAGATATGACTCAGAAGAGCCAGTAAAATTTTCCTACAGTGAAAGTCATAAAATCTTCAAAAGAGAATAAAAGATATCTATACTCAAAATAGTTCAGTATAAGAAATGAGGGCATAAAATAAAAGGATAGATGAGATAAAGGCTTTGTTTAGTAGTTCAAAGAAATTAATATAGTAGAAAACTTTAGGCTTAACAATATGGCAGTATTTTCTCCAATTCAGTTAATGAAACAAAAATCAGACTGTGTTCACACATTATTCATGATTAATAACAACATCCTTTTTTAGTTAAATCCCAAATATAACCAATAAATGGTATTAACATCTTCAAATTAATCAAAATTTGTTTCCTTTTTAGATCATTTGACTTAATACTGGAACTAACTGTATTTATCCCATTAGGAAACATTCATAGCTTCTTTATTTTTGAGGTCTCTTCAGCTAATCACTAAAAGTTATTCTAGATTAAATATTATAATCATTGATCTCTAATTCTTCAGAGGAATAGCAAATAAAATTGAAATACTTTGAAGCCATGCCCAGTTTTTTTTTAAAAGTTCTTTCCACTTTGAACTATAAGGCCTCTAAAATATTTTCCCTGTTTTTATTTATAGATCTTTCTAGAGAGAACCATCGAGAAGCAATTGCTAGGGTTATAAGGAAGCTTCTCCGTAAGTGCTTTTGTGTTTTCTATGCTGTGACAGGTATTTAGAAAGTTTTGCTCATTATTCTCTCTGATTCATTTAACATTTTGATTGTTTTGAGGTTTCTTCTATCAACACCAATTGAGACATTTTTTTCCGGTGTTTAACTGGGGTACTGATAAGTTAAGAGATATGCCTGGGTACATGATAGTAAATATGTCAAATGTAGGACTTGAACCCAGGTCATTCCATCATCCTTATGAGAAATTGGGGACCCTGTCATTCACCTCCTTCAAAGTAATGTCTGCTGTGACTTAGCAATTAAATCATAAGTAGAAGTGCTTGAGGGACATAAAAGTGAAGGGAGTTATTGTGGTAATTCAGCTAATCAATGACAGGCAGGATCTGAGCCCATACTTACTGGATCCAAGCTGAGCACTTAATTCACTATGTCACATTACTTCTTTTCAAGATTCTCATAGTGAATTCAAATAACAGTGGATTTTGCTAATATGGTATTAAATTTTAACCCAAACTCTTGCCGTCTAATCATAGATCACATACTTGATAACTCTGAAGATGATACGAAATCATTGTTTCTTATCATAAAGGTACAGTTGCTATTTGATAGATTCATAATTTGATGTATAATCAGTCTTGACTTTTTGATAAAATTTATAAATTGTTTAACTACAGATCATAGGGGACCTTTTGCAATTTCAAGGCTCTCATAAGCATGAGTTTGACTCTCGATGGAAGAGTTTTAACCTAGTGAAGAAATCAATGGAGAATCGGGTTAGTATTTTCACAATTAAATCATACACACTTTGTTTTAAAAAAAAAAACCTAAATGCTTAATGGCCACATAGTTTTGAGGATACTCTGTAGGAACATTGTATTTAGGAGTAAGTTTTCTGTGAACATGAAAATTAAGCTTATTGATATAGAATATAAGAGTGTTAATGGAAAGGAAATGCCTAATTTAAATTCAAATATGTAACAAAAGTCCATTGTTGGAAGACTTTGTCTCATCTTTGAACTCACAGAGGAAAACTATTTTAGAAAAATGGATACTTGTTTAAATTAACAAGTGCATCTTAATTGTAAACTGCAAGGCTACCAGAAAACTACTTGATTTTTAGAAACAGTTCAGATATTACATAATCTAGAAAATTAAGATATAGTATCAATAGATAAAATTAATCAGTCTTAAGGGTTTAACTCATGGATACACTGTGTAGTTTTAGTTGTTAGATTTTGAGAAAGAAGCACAGAATTATTATATGTAAGGCGTACTTTTATGGTAAAAAGGAAATTTTCTTTTATACTAGAAATTGAATTTTATATAGATTATACAAATAGTGGAGCTTTCCACACATTTCTTTTGCTGTGACTTTCATTTTAATTCTGATATTTGCTGCCTACCCATTTATGTTATCTAGGGAGTAGTACTACAAGTTTTTTTGTCATTCCTTAATATGGGAGGAGGCAGTTCTGTGTATTATAATGTTTTTTTAAAAGGGGTTCCCTTCCCTTTTTAGTCCTAGCATTATAGAAGGGAACTTTTATCATATTTTGATTCCAAATGAATCATGGCAGTGTTGAATATGAAACATTTAAACTATTTTTATTTATTTTTATCTGCATTATATATCTGATTGTATACATATCATATTTGATATATATATCTATGTGTGTGACAGACATGTCTATGAACCTGCATTGATTATCATAATCCTTTCACATTTTGATAAACTGTCCATAAGTTTATTTCAATATACTGTTATTCTTTTTAGTATTGCATATCGACTTTTATTAGTTTCATACAGATTTAAAAGTTTTACTTTTGAAATTAAATGGGAGTTTCTTGGCACAGGAGGTGTGGAATGTTTATGGTAATGAATGTGGAAAGTTTAGAAACTCTTTTTAGAATATGGAAAGATTTTTATGTTTATAAGAATCTCATCACCTTGGTTGAAGGGAAGTGACTTAAAAGTCACATGGCTAGGTAATTGAGTGTCTGGGGCTAGATTTGAACTCAGGTCTTCCTGACCCCAAGGTGCTCTGTCTACTGCACTGCCTAGCTGCCCCTAATAATAATTGTTTTAAAAGACTTTGTTATTTTAGAATGGTATGGTAATTAAACAGGGAAGACTGTTTAAAGCAAGGTGACATGAATATAGACTAAAGAAGTTGGAAAGAAGAAGGTCTGAGGGAAGATGTATGATCAAAACCTATGAAAATAGTATGATAGCAACACTTTTAGACTACTGGAGGCTATTTGTATAAGCCTTTTGTAAGGAGAGCAAAATTGTTACCTTAAGAAGTTATAGGGTGGCTAGGTGGCACAGTGGATAAAGCACCGGCCCTAGAGTCAGGAGTACCTGGGTTCAAATCCAGTCTTAGACACTTAATAATTACCTAGCTGTGTGGCCTTGGGCAAGCCACTTAACCCCATTTGCCTTGCAAAAAAAAAAAAACCAAAACCTAAAAAAAAAAAAGAAGTTATATAGCCTAAAAATTTATATATTCAAGTAGGTGGGTAAATTAATTGGAGCTGTATTACAGAAATTGAGAAATAGTTAAGGTCCTTAAGCAGTCCATCCTGCAGATTTTGAGTTTGCCTTGATAGAAAGCAGGTATCATTCTTTTCTCCCAGAAGATCCTCTCATGACTGTCAGAGATCAACTAATTAGGTGACTGGAGTATTTTCTGTAAGGATATGTTTTTGGATCTAGAGCAATCACAGTTCTAACTCTTTAGAACGTAAAGAATTTGCTAGTATTTATAGATTGGGTAACTTAATGACTGCCATTTATTGGCTAAAGATTGCAAAGAAATTATAGATTATATTTAAGTAACTTAGGGGAATGTTTTCTTGGTATTTCTTGTTTTCTAGCTCCAAGGGAAAAAGCAGCACATCAGAGCATTGCTAATTGATAGAGTAATGTTGCAGCATGAGGTAAATTTTCCCCCTCTTATTCATTTCTGATCAATATACAAGAATGTATAATTCTTAGATAAATGTTTAATCATCTGAATTCTTATACATTACAATCTTATTCTAGAAATTAAGCCAGTATGAAATTTTTTGAAAACTTTCCATTTTAAGTTTTCTTCTTCTGTTTAGCTGAGAACACTAACTGTTGAAGGTTGTGAATACAAAAAAATACATCAAGATATGATAAGAGACCTTCTTCGTTTGTCTACAAGTTCATATGGTCAGGTATGAATTCTTTACAAGATATTCCTATTCTAGAATTGCCATTCATTACTTCACCATTGCTTTTGTGAAAGTCATTCTAGCAAAGCATAACACAGCAGACTCTATAAAGCTAAAAGGAATTTAGATATGGACCAGGTCATAAGACAGTTTGTATCATAAGAAGATCAACCAGGCTTAAATTAAAGAGACTAACCACTAACTAACTTCATCACTGTTCATGATTTTTTTTGGCTAGGATAACTCTGCCAAGTTGTTGAAATATAGTTATATTCTACATTGTTGGAGGGGAGTACAAAATCACGGAGCTTTCAAGGAATGTGGATTAAACAAGATTTATATAATATGAAAATTTCATGTTAAATGATGCGATTAAACTAATAGAATCTGAATACTTACCCCATTAGAAATATAGTATTTCAGACCTAAAGGGGGCATCATATAGTCCAGCTTCTGTGATAACTAAGGAAACTGAAGCCCAAAAAAGGTCAAATAACTTATTCAGTATTAACCAGCTATTTAATGAGAGGGACATCTCAGGGGCTTGAGAAAAAAATATTTACACTTTTGCAGATTCTTTTGGAATAATATAAAATGTAATTTATATACTTAATAGCCTGTCTTTTAGCTACAGAGACCATTCTATTTTATCCATCAGTTAGTTGGACATATTTTTTGCATTATTCTTAACAACCATTTTGATAACAATATCTTATTGATCCTCTCCCTAGGTTAGGAATAAAGCACAGCAAACATTTTTCACAGCTTTGGGAACATACACATTTTGCTGCAGAGATATTATTCCCTTGGTTTTAGAGTTCTTGCGGCCAGACAGACAAGATGTCACTCAACAACAATTCAAAGTAGGTTCTTCTTTCTCTCCTGCTCTTCCTTTCTCCTTTCTGAATTCCACTGTTATTTATCTTTATTTGAAAAGTTGGAGATAAAAAGGATTCATTGCCTGAGAATTGAAGATGCCACCAGAAGTTTTTTCTTTGTTTCTACTAAATATACTTAAACCTTGGATTCTCAGAATTTTTCTAAACGGAAATCTAACAGTTTTATAGAATCCTTGGAGTAAAATTTTTTGGATGATTTTTACAATTTTACCTTCTACTTAGTGGTACCAAATAACAGAATGGTGTTTTGTATTATATTTCCAGATCAATTTTGTTTAAAATATAAAATTTTTTTAGACTAGTTATTGTCAAAAAAATTGTATAATGTTATCAATATTAGATATATGATGGTTTATTTATAAGAGTATTATTATTTCCCATTGTTAGGGGTAAATATTTCATTTCCTTATTTTTGCTTTAGTATTTTGGAATCCACTTATAAAGAGTGTAAGGGGAGAGTCCCACTAATCAAAACTAGAATTTTCTTATTCAAATTCATGATATGATTGTCAGAATCTCATAAATGAATAGAGATTCATAATAGAGTAGAGGAATAATATATACTTTCAGTCTTTTTTTCATTGTATCTCAGAGTGAAAAATAAATCACTAAATCTTGGAGATGATTACAGTAAGCATTTGTATTGAATGGAAAGAAACTTGAAAAATTTTGTGTATTTAGTTTGCCTTTATAAATGCCATTATAATTTTCCTAGATCCATAGGACTATTTTTTTTTCATTTGGTGACATGATCCCCGAATAAACAGAAGAGATAATTTTAATATATTTGGGATTTTCTACATTATAGTATGTGGAAATTTTTAGAAGATCAAAATCTTGATTATTAATAGTTCTGTTTTTTTGTTCTTCAAGCTTTCTGATTTTATAATATTTACAAAGGGGGAGAAGTCAAAATACATTAATTATTACGTAGTTATTCTGTATGCAGTCCATAGAGACAAATTGACAATTAGTAACTGGTTGGGCATCTATACTAATGAGAAAGCAACTAGTCTCTGATACTTCTCTGCATGAGACACTGGCATGTTGCAAAACACAAAACAAAGCTGAAATGCTGTTATGTGTGGTTTTATGTCATTATGACTTTATGAAATTCCGTTTTGCTGTGAAACAAGCATTTATATTACACTGACTTAAATCAGGAAGCAGCAAGCAATAGTGAAATAAAGTCTACTGAATTGTGATCTATCACATAATAAATGTTATTAAATGCTTATTATATGCCAGTCACTTTGCTGAGCCCTGGAAAGCAGATATTCAGATTTCTTGTGGGAGAAGGCCAGTAAAGATTTTTCCTTTCTAAAAACATAGAATAATTAAAGGAAGTTATATATTATGAATGGTTAAAATTAAATTAGATTTAGAAAAATATAAACCACCTTTTCAATTACAGTAGAAGATTAAAGTACATAAATTATTTAGCTACATACTTAGCTATAGTATCATCTTATTTTTAGTATTTTTTTCAGAAGTCAATTTGATTACTATTTTGGTCTAAAAGTACTGCTTCAAAAATATTTATAATATGTTGGTGGTACTTAAAGATATTCTCAGGAGCAAAAGAATATTCATTCTTGTTCACATAATAAAGTTTTCAAGTTCCAAATGCTGCATAGATAGGTAAGAGACTATTGCTTAGTAGTAACCTGATTAAACAACGAAAACTCAATTTTTAATTATTTCTTACTTTTAATCTTCTTGTCTCTATTACCAAAATTTTTTAAATATACATTTTTATCTTTTAAGGTATGTGATAGAGTGGTAGGCATATTATTTACTTTGAACTACAAAAGACTTATAAATAAATATATATAAATTCTTAAATTTTTCTAAAATAATATTTTGAAAAAGTAGACATTTGCCTTTATCAGAAATAGTTTAGTAAGTTAAGTTTTGAAAACTCTTTAAAGAATATTTCAGTGAGAATATATGATTAATTCTAGTTAGCAGTATGGCTTGCTTAAAATTGGATAATAATTATACATATAATAAACTGAATAGAGTAATTCTAAGGGAAATGCTTTTATAGAAACAAATCTTGGGTTAAAATTTCAAATATTATTCATAGTTCTTATCCCTTTGGAAATCACTGGCTATGATGAATTAATTATTTTGAGCAGTTATTCTCTCAAAGATCTCCTCATCATGTTCACTTAGTAGCAGGGCCTTCTTTCTCCTTTAGGCTAGAAATAAAACTACCACTCACAAACCCTGTATCAGGATTGGTCAGTCCTGGGGTTTTGATCTGCTCCGTTTTTGACCTTAGGTTAGTGACTTCTTTTTTCTGAGGGTTCAAGATATTGAATGGTATGCTTTTTTAAATTTGTGAAGAATAACAGCTTTCTCTTATAGTCTAGCTGTGCATTCTAAAATTATCACTTGTAAAATTATTGCCAATGAACTTTTGAAGGATAATTTTTTAATTAGGGGATGAGATATAAAACATTTTAAAGAAGACATAAACTCTTTCCCTCAAGAAGCTTACGGTCTTAAAAATGCACCTTTTTTTTTTGTTTGTTTGTTTGTTTCTTCAGGGTGCCTTGTATTGTCTGCTTGGAAACCACAGTGGAGTGTGCCTAGCAAATCTTCATGACTGGGATTGTATTGTACAAACCTGGCCAGCAATTGTTTCTTCAGGACTAAGCAAAGCAATGTCCCTAGAAAAGCCATCAATAGTCAGACTGTTTGATGATCTTGCAGAAAAGATTCATAGACAATATGAAACAATTGGATTGGATTTCACGGTAAGCAAAAAGCATTTTATTTACAAGAATTGTTTTCAGTCCAACTATACCTTATTTATATTACAAATTTATTCCTTTGTGCAATTTGGAGTCAGAAACCCTAGATTCAAATCCTGCCTAAACTAAAACTACCTCTAAGCACACATAACTCAATTTTATCCCCTCTGGGCCTTGGTTTTCCTTTTTTTCTCTAAAATGAAGCTTAAAGATTAAAAGAATCATATCTAGAGCTCAGTGGTACCTTAGACAGAATCCAGTCTGACACCTTCATTTTATGGATGAGAACATCATTGAAATTCAAGGAAGTTAGAAAACTTGTCTAAAAATCATTTAAATCCTGACTGAGCCAAGATTAGAGCTAGTGTTTGAACTGGGGTCTCTACTACTTTCTTTTAAAATCCCCTTCCAATTCTAAGTCCCATAATCATTTTTTTCCTTTTAAAAAGGTTCCCCAGGCATGTGTTGCAATAGGAATCTTAATCCAACAGTCGAAGTACCCCTCTGCCAATCAGTCATTGCTTAGCCCCGAGGAGATTCAATTAGGAATCCAACGACAGCAGGAAAAGAATGCTGAGGCCTTACAGTAAGTGATTTAAGTTAATGTCAATGATAAATTTTTAACAGTCTCTTAAATTCAGGGAGGGTAACTTCTTATCATGATTTCAACAGCTTAAACCATGTTAAAATCTGCTTTTTTTTCCTTCATTAAATTTTCTTTGATTTTTACTTGACACTATTTTGAAAGCTATTTCTACTGCATTATTTTGCATATGTGCATACACACACACACACACACACACACACACACACACACACACACACATGAAAACTCAAGTTCAAAGATTATGGAATGCAAATCTTATCTTTCCTGTGTATTAGGTACTGCTTAAGTTCTTTGGTCAATTTATCATTATGTTTCATGATAACAAAAGAAGTCCTTCAATTAGAATACTAAAAGTTATTTAAATAAAACCTTCCTATTCAATTACTAAATTAATGGAAAGTATTCATAAACCAATCACTTTTTCTAAGATTAAGTTTAAAGAAATTCAAAGCCTCATGTTATGGATTAACATGTTTGCCTGAAAATTCTAAGCATGTGCCTGATAAAATATTCATGTAGTTGTCATGATTGTTGAGTTGAACCTAATTGAAGACTAGTTATCCTATGTGATTTGGTGCTTAACTTTGTTATATTATGCGGTATTTAAATGTAGATTAACTGGTATGCTTGTTCTTTTAGGAACTATGAAAATTTGGTACATACTTTGCTAGACTGTGTGGATCAAAGAAATCTGTAAGTATTTTGTGCATTTAATTTTATATTATACTATTTATCATAAACATTAGTCTTCAGTGTTCCTAGCTTCATTTAAATTACATGCAATTAGAGACCCTTATGGCCGTTGAAGTCCCGATACCTGAAGCAGATAGTTCCAAGAACATGACTTGTCTTATCTTCAGATGAGATTTTTTTTCTTCTTTGATCTGGCCATGAATTAATGAAACCTGCATATTGAACATTACAAAATAGAAAGAATTATAAATTGACTTAAATATAAAGACCACTTAGAAAAAGTCAGGAATGAAGGAACAAGAAATATGTAGAGGAAAAATCAGATAATTGTTATTCATTTTTAGAAAAGTGTGTGTGGTATTTATCATTAATAGATTTTTTTTTGAGTTTACTATAGTGGAGGTTGTATTGGTGGTTTTAAAGTAATGAGTTTTATTATATTTCTTTAAGCCCATGGAAATTTGAACATATAGGTATTGGCTTTCTGTCCCTGCTCTTGAGAGATGACCGAGTTCTGCCTCTACGTGCCATAAAATTCTTTGTGCAGAGTCTTAACCATGATGCAATTGTGGTTCGCAAGGTAGGCACTTTGGTTTCAGATAAAATCGTAACTTTTAAGATTTTATTTAACTAAAGCTTGAATATTTTCCCATTAAAGAAGGACCAGGATTTAGGAATATCTCAGTGGGCTACATTGCATCAATTGTTGCAATACATTTCGTTTTAATCTGTAAGGCAAAATAGAGTAGCATGGAAATTTTCGTTTTGACATAAAATTATCTGCTTATAATTGTTTTTAAAGTATATTTGCACAGATAGGAGAAATTATAATAGAACTGTTTTGTTTTTGTTGTTGTTGTTGTTGTTGTTTTTTTTAGTAAATTTTGAGACATGATGCACCTGGTTCTTCTGATGTTAAAGTATCTCATTTTCAGCTGCCCATTTTTACATTTGATTTCTCTGCCCCCTTTTGGCAAAGGTCATTTTTAAGATAGCAGTTTAGATATCTTGGATTTTTGGTTCAAATGTAAAGGGAATATATTGAAACAAATAAATTATCCAAACCTACATGTAGTCCACTTTCTGATTTTTCTGTTTATTAGTTGCATCTGAAATGTTTTCTTCTTTTCTTCATTGTGAAGGAAATATAACTAAACGGAACCAGTCATTTGCACTTCAAAGGCAAATTTTCTACATTCTTCTTTGAACTGATTGAGACAGATTATGGTGGGAATGTTCCATGCCAAAGTCTTGGATGGAGTTGCATGCTAAAACCATGCCACTGAAAATGTAGAGTTTGAGGGATTTCCCTGTTCTCAAAAAGAAAGAGAATCTGGCCTCTGCTGATAGCATGATATGCAAATACTTATTAGGTTTTAAAAAATTATTGAAGTCAACTTAAAGATTTCTTTTTCTAGATGGCTATCTCAGCAGTTGCTGGCATTCTCAAGCAGCTGAAGAGAACACACAAAAAGCTTTCCATCTGCCCATATGAAATCAGTAAGTGCCACCTAAGATAATTTAACTACTCTTTGATGTTTTTTAAATGTTTTCACTCATTTTCTCAGTTGATTCACTGAATCCATAAATAACTTCTAAAAGAATGAGTATACTACTTTTTTAAAAGTGTTTGATGCTTTTTTATTTTTTTAATCTATTAAAAGACATCATGAAAACTCTTGAGTTCACTTTCAAAATAATTCATTGATAAAATGAAAAGCATTGGTTAAAGGAAATTAAATATTTATTTACTTCTCGATGTTAGATATAAGTATGTTTTGTGCATGCTTAGTGTTCTGTGCATTTAGCAGTAGAAGTATTTTCTGGTTTGATTTAGGGGATAATTATGATTATCTGTTAGACTTTATTTCAAAAATTTGAAATATTCTTTTTATTTTATTGCCTTTGGTTGTCAGAGCTTCCTATTATTACTATTAACTACTCTTTGATATTTCCAGCAGTGGAACCTAAAGTATTTATTTTACTGGACTTATTTCTTTTATCAAAGCAGCATATAAATTTGTCTCTTTAATTTGAATTTATTTCAGTAGTGATAACAAAGGAGTTTTATTTATTTTATTTGAATGAAAGATAATACAATATCTATTCTCTTATTACTTGACACTCATCCAGATTTGTTTCCATACTCATGATATAGAATTAACTTACTAACTTTGGATATTGAATAGCTATACTAAATAATTGATGGAGTAGTGTTGGTACATCCTACAAGAAACAAGTCAGTTGACTTCTGATCCTCAGGTTTTTCCTATTAATAATAATAACAAATAATAGCATTTGTATAGTACTTTACTGTTGCAAAGTGCTTTTAAAATATCTATTTTTATCTTTACAATAACCCGAGGAGGTAGGTGCTCTTATTATCCCCCTTTTTATAGATGAAAATAACTGAGGCAGATACAGGTTAAATGACTTGCCCAAGGCCTATATAAAGTCACATTTGGACTCAGATCCTAGGTCTAATGCTCTATCCACCATACTTCCTAGCTCCTTTTTACCTCTAAAGTAAAACTGTTTTAGGTAATCTTCCATAATTGATCTGTGAATTAGATAGGTATTATCCTTGTTATACTGATGTAGAAATTGAGGCTCTGAGTAGCTGAGTGATTTATCAAAGGTCACACATCTAGGAAATAAAAATACTTGAGGCAAATTTTTCAAATTTCAAAATGTCAAAGTTCACTTCAGTGTGATGATCTCATCCAAGACTACCCTTTCCATTCCCACTACTTCTAAAATAAAATGACACATGAAGGTTTTACAGAGGTTTCTCCATTGTTTCATGATTTCATGTAGTTAAAAGATTCTGAAATACAGGAGAGATAAGTTTATCTTATGTCATTGAGTATAAATTTGAAAAGATATGTCCTAGGCTATTCTTAAATCATATTTGAATTTTTTTATTAATAAAGCAAATACTTCTGGGAAAAATAGAAGTAACTTTAGATGACAGGTGAAATAAAGGACACTCCAGATGATAAGTTAGAAATAGGTGTTGGAAAAGGATTTTAAAATTAAACCAAATATAAATTTTCTTTTTTTAGGTAATACTACTAAATCCTCCTGCATTCTTGCTGGTGACAGACTGGATAACCAATGGATGCATTATGATAGTAAAAATATACCAAGAACTAAAACAGAATGGGAATCAAGTTGTTTTGTGGAGAAAACACACTGGGGATACTACACCTGGCCTCAGTAAGTCTTATTCATGTGGATGTTTATAACTTCATTTCATTGAACAACTAGTTTTAACTTAAATGTGTAGTATTTTAAAAGGTATGTCTAGATAGCCTTTGTCAGAGATAGGCATAGATTCCATAAAAAATAACTGGTAGTTCTTTGTAGCACTTCTTTATTTTTTTTAATTTTTTTTATTTTTTAGTTTATTTAGTTTTTTCTGCCAAAAAACCAATAGACCAATCATGGAAACTAATTTCTTAAAACCATTTTTCTATATGGTAAGATTTGAGGATTTCCTGAGTTTTCCTACGCCTTCTTCATTTGGTGCCTTCCCTTTGAGATTGTCTCCTGTTGTTCTTGCTTGTATATAGTTCATTGTTGTTCACAGAGTAGGGAAGGTATTCTCCCTTTATTTTTTTCAGTAGTACCTGGACATTATACATGCATAATAAATGAGAGGTGATTTACAGACTGTTTTCTTAGTGATATGGATAAAGACATAAATGTCCTGTAAAAACCTGGCACAAAAGGTCTAATAAGCATGGTGGAGCCAAGACAGGCTACAATGCTGGGCCAGATCTAATCAAATAAAATTTAAAAGAGATAAAGTAAAGTTTCATTGCTATGAATAAACCACCCTCAAAAGGGTAATATAACTTTTCAACACCTTATTTGGTAAAGATCTGGGTGTTTTAGTAGAATAAAAAACTGATACGAATCAGTAGTGTGACATAGTAGCTAAAATTAATGCAAATTTTCATTCTCTTGAGTGTAAGCATATGTATTTATTTTGTTCAAAACACATCCATTTTTAGAGTGTTATCCAAGGCACTGGCAGTTTAAGCAATTTGCCTATGATTATGGCATTCATCTTTTATAGGCAAGGCTTAAATTAGCTTTATATCTTAAATGTCTGAGATCTTTAAAGCCAATAAATCATGTTCAGAATTAAGGGGGTCATAGTAACATCATGCCCTAGTTGGGCATATGTTGAGAATTGTGTTTGTTTCTGGATAACCAAGAAGGCACAAGGATAGTGAAGGATTTTGTGATGAGGCAGAATGAGAACTTCTTGAAGGAATGAAGGTGTTTATCTTGTAGAAAAGAAGACTTAAAGTGGAAATGATTTGTGACTATTTTGGAAGGATGTCTTTTTAAATTTGGAAGAGTGATAAAACATGTCCTGCTTAGCTCCAAAGTGAAGAACAGGCAGCAATGAATAAATATTGAAGAAGGGAAAATTTAGCATTGATATAAAGAAAAACTTCCTACAGTTTGAGCTAAAGTAAAGTGAGAATGGTTTCATTCAAAGATATTCATGCCAAGGAAGTTTTCTTGTAAAAAAGAGTTTCAGCTGTGTATTGGACCAGATGGCATTCTGTGACTTGTTCTCTTGCTTTTCTTACCTGTGTTTTAGGCCTGCCTATAGGTACTGCTTGACTTCTAAAATAGAATAAAAAGATTGCTGATTTCTCCTCAAAACCATTCCAGTAGTCATAGTGGAATGTTTTACTTGATCATTATTTGAAAGATGATGTTCATTAGAGTTAATTCTAGTAATCTATTATAGCTTTCTTATTATTTTCTTTATTCTTTTATTCTATTATTCTTATTATTTTCTACAGTTTTATTTTTATTTCAGTTCTAAAATTCATATCCTTTTATCAACTGTCCATATGTTGTCTTTCTCTACCTGAATTCTGGGCTTCTAAATGATTGGAATTATTTATTTTACCTCTTTCCTCCCTTGTAATTTTGATCCCTGCACAGAATAGATATTCAAATATTTCTTGATAATGTTAGCACATACTTGTTAAGCTACCTGTAGCTAATCCAATAATGTTTTCCTTGGCTCTTTGCTAATGTATGTACTTTTTATTTAGGAATATGGTTGTATATGCACCTGCAGAAGAGCAACCCAAACTTGGCAGAAGTCGGGAAGATATGACTGAGGCAAGCTTTTATTATATTATATATTTATTATTATAATATATAAGCAGGTATTCAGGATGACTCAGTAGCACCTTACTTTTGACCACAAATTCATCCTTTATCTCAGGCTCTTGGTGCCCAGAAGTCATTATTGAATTCATGTTTTACAAGCTATGAAACTGCCTTCAGTATTCCTTTCTCTGTTTTTTAACCTGTTTTTTCCTTGTTGGTAGCTTTATATCCACAGGTACTCCCAAATTAAAGTCTGTAAAACCAGTTTAGCTCTTGATTATTTCTCATTTCATTGTGGGTTTTGTTGTGTATATTAGTTCTAAATTCTGTAATTTTTAATGCAAAAATCTATAACCTTGAGCAGTGAATTGAACGTTATACTTAACTGGTTGTTGTGAGGGAAAAGCATTATAATCATAAATTACTATGAAACCCTAAACTTTTGTTAGTTGATTGATTCAAATTGAACACTTTATATTATGCATTACCTAGATCAGTGCCATCTCTATATATAATTGGTTATTTAGAAAACTTGATTCTATTAGAATCCAGCATTTTGGGTAAATTCATTTATAAAAATGAATAGAGATATTAGAAAATAAATGATATTGAGATTATTATTTCCCTGATTCTGAGAAAATTACAAATTTTAAAGTGTTTCATAAATGATGAATATAATAAAATACTTGGGATTATTTAAGTTATTACATATATATATATATGTATGTATAGGCATAATTGCTTAGTCTTTGAGCAGAAAAAAATACCTATAGGTCTTATTCACAGTAAAAGTTTTTGGATCTTATACTTGTGACTTGAAGATTTGAGGTTTAACTGTAATTGAAAACTTTGAATTTAAAATAGTTCCTCTTAATATAGTAGAAAAAGTGTGGCTTTATTTCTAGGTTAAAATTCTCTTGACAGCAATACAATCTTCCTCTTGAGTAGGTTAATAATTAACCATAAGCCAATATTAAAAGTAGAATTTAGAATTTGTATTAATGATTTTGTGCATTTTAAACTATTTCAATAATTTTTTTTCTCCTCTTTAGGCAGAACAGATTATTTTTGACCATTTTTCTGATCCTAAATTTGTTGAGCAGTTAATAAATTTTCTATCCTTAGAAGACAGAAAAGGAAAAGACAAATTTAATCCTCGTCGGTTTTGCCTCTTCAAGGTAACTAAATTGTCATTACACGTCAGTTTCATGACTTTGGATTGAAAGGAGCATCTTGTGGGATAATTTAGGACTTAGACTTTGGAGTACTTAAAATTCTTAGTTTTCTATATAGTGAGTGTGATCTTTTTTTAAATCATATCTGCATAGAAAATCACATTAGTAAATGTAGCATGAAGTTAACTGTCTTTTTTAATAAAAGCTACTTAATGTAGTATTTGAACTTTTGCTCTCATCTCTCAAAATGCATAATGCACACGTCACTTAATACTTTTGGTTATGAAATATCAGAACATTCATTAATTTTAGAATATCTGTATGTCTTTTAGGGGAATAGGTCAGTAAGGCTTTTTGTTCTCCAATTTATAAGTAAGCATAAGATTTCAGTGGTAACCATAATGTAAATCTCCTAAAGAATTAGACTATACATGAAGGTATACTTTTGAATAATTATTTTTTTCCTTCCAATTATTCTAATAGGGTGTGTTCAGGAACTTTGATGATGCCTTTTTGCCAGTTTTGAAGCCTCACTTAGAACGTCTAGTTTCAGATTCACATGAGAGCACGCAGCGGTGTGTGGCAGAAATTATAGCTGGCTTGATCAGAGGCTCTAAGCATTGGACGTTTGAAAAGGTAGGGTGTGTGTGTGTGTGTGTTTTGTGTGATTCATTTCCTTATCAACAGTGTTATTCGTGTACTTTATAGTTTCCCAAGTAATATAATGTGGTATTTTAAAAAATGAAAATAGCCATGTAAAAATATGTATCTATCTGTGCTTTAGACTTTTCAACTTTTTTATTTAACCCACTTCTGATCTAAGATCAACACTGAAAATATTTCTTTTCTTAGAATATTAGAATTTAACCTTACTATAAGTTGATTAAACTCTTAACAGTTGTGTTTAAGTTTCTATTTTGTAAAACTTTTGAAAAAAAGCTAAGAAGTAATCCAATGACACTTCATTTTTTCCAGGTAAATGAAAATTTGGCTTTTGAAAATAGAATGATTTGAATAGCAATAACCTTTACCTCTTGTTTCAATTGAGCAGGTAGAAAGACTTTGGGAGCTTCTGTGTCCTCTGCTTCGAACAGCATTATGTAACATTACAGTGGAGACATATAATGATTGGGGAACTTGTATAGCAACTTCCTGTGTAAGTTCTCTTACTATTTTCTTTTTAGTTTGAAAATCTTGAAAACACACACACACACACACAACTTGATAATATTCTTTGAGACCTGATAATATAACTATATAACTATCTGGGCCTCAACACCTGTTATAATGTTGTGTATACACACTTGTATGTATGTAATTTACCTATCACCAAATACTGCATAGAGTTAAGATTTAGAAGATCAGTAGCATTACATTAAAGACTACCTTCCAAGCTAAGTCATTTAGTTAATGGACATTTCACATGAATTGGCATGTTCTAGTGTGAGAGCTTTCATAAATGGTGAATTTACTTTCTTAATTAGTTCTGACCTAGGCCCAAGAGACATATGTTTTAATGTATTGATTTTACCTTTGTATTCTGTCTTTCTATTCTAAGTCATAATGTACTTTGCAGAATTGTAGATTCCTTGAAATATGATATTTGGATGTATTTTTCAATACAGGAAAGCAGAGATCCTCGGAAACTTCATTGGCTGTTTGAGTTGTTATTGGAGTCACCATTGAGTGGTGAAGGAGGATCTTTTGTAGATGCATGGTAAACCATAACAAACCTAAAAATGAGCTTTTGATATATAAATAGAAGTAACACAGGTATATTGCCTGAGTAATCTTAATGAATCTTTTTAATATCTAGTACAAAAAAAAGTCAGTTAACTATATAGCCATCTTTATTGTGGAGACAGAAATAACAGAAGAGTATTTAAATTAAATCTTATCCAATTATTTTAACCTTCTTTACCAAATATTTCATCAGAGAGTTGTTTTTGGATTACAGTAACAGTTGACCAATTGTTTTGGTCAGTTGAGTATAATCAGTACCTGTGGTCACCCTCTATAGTTATAAGGGAACCACTGAATAAGGCAGGAAAAAGAGTAAAACATCTGGGGTGCTTAGAAAAACAAAACCAATAAGAATAAGTTCTGCAGCCTGGTATATTTACTTATAAAGCAAATCAACTAATACTTTGGTGAATGAGTTTCTTTATATATTTTACCTTCTTCACAGTATATGAAAAGTAAATGAGAACTTAGGAGAAGATACTTTATATAAGCATACATTTTTTCGTCAATTAAGAGTCAGTGATATCTGTGATCGTGATTATTTTCTGAGAAAATTAAAGTAAGTGTAATGATGATTGTCTTTATTAATGTATGAAAAGAAAAGATGAAGATGAAATTTTATTTTCTAGTCGACTTTATGTACTACAAGGTGGACTTGCCCAGCAAGAATGGAGAGTTCCTGAGCTGTTACACAGGTTACTGAAGTACTTAGAACCCAAACTCACTCAAGTTTACAAAAATGTCAGGGAAAGGATAGGGAGGTGAGTATTACTTTGAGTTTAAATTTTTTCCCATGTTTTCCCTTTTTTGATTTTTTTAATCTATAACCTATATGGATTATCTTGTTAAAGAATAACTTATTTTCTAATTGACTCCTTCAGCATATTTAATATTTGTAGATTATTCGAACCACTTATACATTAACTTCTGTACCTACGTATTTATATGAATGTTCTTACATTTTGTTTTAATGGTTTTGAATTTTGCTTCATCAACCAGAAAATATCAATTTCAAGCTAACTTATATTAATGGCTTTTCAGCATTTTAAAGTTTCCTTTTTGGAAAGTTGACTTGAGAGGGCTATCATGTTATGTTGCATGAAATGGTTGGAGTAAAATGTGTTACCGTTGTTTCAAGTTACATCTTAAAAAACATTCTGAAAACATTTAGTAGAATCATGACTTCTGAGAAATAATTTATATTCATTCATCTCTATTAATATATTTGTCTACTTTGTCTTTTACTTTTCAGTGTACTGACTTACATATTCATGATAGATGTTTCTTTGCCAAACACTGCGCCAACAAAATCTCCTCGTGTTCCTGAATTCACTGCCCGGATTCTGGAGAAACTAAAACCCCTCATGGATGTAGATGAAGAAATCCAAAATCATGTTATGGAAGAGAATGGAGTTGGTGAAGAAGATGAAAGAACTCAGGGCATCAAACTATTGAAAACTAGTGAGTCATTAATTTGTCATTAACACTTATGAGATTAGCAAAAACTCACTGAAAATTATGTTTCTTTTTGACATAGAATCTTTTGAATATTGATTAAGTAAATTCATTCTTTAGCATATCCTTTGGTATTGATTTGTGCTGGTTCAATAATGTATGAAGTTTATTTTATTTTATTTTATTTTTGGTATGTAACATTTAAATTTTGGGTAGACTTGTAAAAGCAGTTGCTTCTTTCAAAAGTTGATTTTTCTGAGACTCGAATCAGTGTAACAGAGGATTTGTAGCGATATTTGTGGGGTACCATTGGCTCAAATTATGCCTCTATGTGGAAAGATTATTGAGTGTCATTCTTGTTCCCTGGCAATAATATAGTTCTGAGACTAATTCTGAGACACATTAGTCCCTCATTCTTCTCATACCTATTGTCTCATACCTATGACTATTGTCTCATACCTATCACATACCTATGAGTCTATAATTCTATCCCCAAACAGTACTGAAGTGGCTGATGGCAAGCGCAGGACGATCCTTTTCTACAGCGGTCACAGAGCAGCTCCAACTTTTGCCCTTGTTTTTTAAGGTATTAACTATTTGCTGACTGTGAGAGTGTATGTCTCTCCCTCCCTCCTAGGAGTGTGGGGATGGGTGGTGATTGGATATGTATCTACTGATAGTTCTTGTGATCATAGTAGACGAAAAAATGTGAGAAAGGTTGGGCACATAGTGCAGATGAGTATCTGTTACAATCAAACACTTATAGAATAAAAGAATGAGCATACTGCATTGATTTGATCTGTTATAAAATGTTGGTCATTTATTGATAATGAATAGCCAATTTCTGAACTATTTTAATTGGTTAGGTAAAGGATTTCTAGAAGAAACATCATTAATTTTGATTTTCTGAGTCATAGTTGTTGATTATGGAAATGATTTGCATGACTGTACATTAATAACTTAAATCAAATTGCTTTCTCAGTGGGGGGGTAGGAGAGTGGGAGGCTCAGAATTTGGAATTCAAAAGTTTTAAAAATGAATACTAAAAATTGTTTTTTGTGTAACCAGGAAAAAATAAAATGCTAAATAAATTTTAAAAACAAATTTGTCTTATAATCACTGAAGTATAAAATCATAAGCCTTTAGTAGTATCTATGAAAATTTAGTGCTTGAAACCATAAAATAAATATCCAAAGAAAAATGTCTTTGGTAGCATATAATGACTTCTCCTCTCATCTAAGAATATCAGCTCATTGCAATACATGAATTGTAGAAGTTTAAGTATTGCTGCTGCTGGTTTTATATTTTTATTTTTGTTTTATATATATTATATATATATATACATATACACATATTATATACATATTTTTATCCTTGTATAACTTGAGTATTGTCATAGAAAGAAAATATCTCTGTAGCTTATGCTGCTTTTTTTTCTGGTTGTGATTTACAGGAAAGTAAATTGCCTCTACCAGTGCAGAGTGGCAACTCTTCTGTAACTTAGAGGGTTGCATGGATAGTAATGAGAATTAAGTGGTATGCTCAGTGTCCCACAGCTATTACATGTTAGAAGTGAAATTCCTGATCCAGGTCCTCCTGACTCAGTAATTCATTCTCTGTCCAACTCTGTCATGCTGTCTTTATTCTATTCTATCTAAAAACTTAATTAAAAAACAAAATATGAATATAAATAATTTTATTTGGTTAAAAACAATTTTGTAAATTTAGATGGAACCTGAATTTCATTGTCCCAAACAGCAATATGACTTGCCTTATGATAATCCTGAAGTTTCTGTTCCTTATTCTCTTTCAACCTCTCCCACCCCCACCCTCTGATTTTCTCTCTTTTGCTTAAAAAAAACTAAAAAAAAAAAGAAACAATTTGTTGCTTATATTTTCTCACCTATACTCACCTCTCAATCTGTTACCATCTTGCTGGAGACCCCACCACTCTTATCAAAACTGCTCTTTTGAAATTTGCCAGTGATCTGAAAATGATGGTTCTCCTTGACATCTCTGTAATTTTTGATGTTTTTGTCTTTCTTGTTGGAAGTATATTTCAGGACAGTTAGGTGGCACAGTGGATAGAACACTGACCCTGGAGTCAGGAGTACCTGAGTTCAAATCTGTCCTTGGACACTTAATAATTACCTAGCTGTGTTGGCCGTGGGCAAGCCACTTAATCCCATTTGCCTTGCAAAAAACTAAAAAAAAAAGTATTTTTCAATATTTTAGATCTTTCAGAAATAAGATTTTTTGTTTTGTTAGTCAAAGATGTTGTTTAGGTCTAATTGTCCTTATTTGTGTTACTTAATAACAGATGTTTTTTCAGATATTTATTATTCGAAAACTTTTTTTAACTGATAACTTCCTTTCCTGCAAGATGAAGAATGTTACCAGTCTTGATTGTTTCACTGTTATTTTTATGTCCCAGAAATTGAAAATGGGTATCATTTAAAAGCAAGTGATACTTAAATTTGGTTCTACAGATTGGCCAAGACTACCTAAATGAATAACTTAGACTATTCAAAACACAAAATAATCTGCACTTCAAATTGTTTCCCTGGGCAGCTAGGTAATGCAATGAATAGAGTACCAGCCTGGAGTCAGGGAGACCTGAGTCCAAATCTAGTCTCAGAAACTTGATACTTTATTAGCTGTGTGACCTTAGGCAGGTCATTTAAACTTACTGTTGCCTGGCCCCTCATAAACACCCCCCCCATTTTTTTTCTTCTTAGATTCTTGTCACTAGGTGATACACAATAAACTAACCTTATCACTAGGTGATTCGCAATAAACGTTAATATTTAACAAACTCACTCCTCCTGGTTGGCATGACACTTTCTCCTAGTTCTCATCCCAGCTAATCTTTACTATTCTTTTTCTGTATCCTTTGCTGAGTCATCATCGAGACTTTTCTGTTAAAAAAAAAGATTTGAGATAAAAAAGTGGTGGGAATACAATTAGTGGCTTGGTAGGACGACATTTGTAAAGAAGAGTAACAATATTAAAACAACTTGATTCTAAGCACCGTTAAAAACATTTTTTAGTACTTTATACATTTTCAGATATTGAAATTCAATAAATTAGGAGTGGAACAAGAAATCTAATCATTTAATTCAGCACACTTATCAGGTGTCTTGTTATTCCATTAGTCAAGGCTGACTCTTTGTGATCCATCTTGGGGTTTTCATGATAGAGAGACTGGAGTGGTTTGGCATGTCCTTCTCCAGACCATTTTACAGATGAGCAGTGGAGGCAGACAGGGTTAAGTGATATGCTCAGGTGTCTAGGAAGTATCTGAGGTCGAATTTGAACTTCGATCCTCCTGACTTCAAGGCAACACTCTAGTGTGCCAGCTAACTGTCCCTATTTTACTCTACTATGTGACAAGATACTGGGAATTCAGAGAAAGATTTTCTCAACTCTGAAAACAGAAAAGAGTGGACTGATTAGGATTTCAATGGAAAAATTAGGCTATTTTTTAATCATTTAAAAAATTCTTTATAACCTAAGTAGGTGACATTTTCAATAATGTTTTAATAAATATTATTTGTAAAATAGAAAGTTGAATTAAATAATCACAAAATCCCAGTTGTCTCCTAGTGGCCTATGATTCTAAGTCCAGAATCTTCAGGTTAAAGGCTCTCTAGTTAGACTGTAACCTATTTTTCCAACCTTTATTCATTTACCCTAAGCTATAACCAAATTTTAGATTTCTTGATTTTTTTTTTTACCCCCTTTCTCTGCCTTAGTACCTTTTTATTTAAGCTGGCTTCTCCTTCTAGAAATCTCAGAATCATTCAAGGCCTAGCTCAAATGAATCCTCTTCTTTTTTTAATTCCAGCATTCAATTTCTCTCATCTCATTCCTTCCTCGTTATATTAGCAACCCATCCCACTCCCAAAATTGGAAGTTATATTTTCTAACTTTGAAATTTTTTAGAATTTGATACTTCTTGGGCCTCCCAAGAATCTTACTGTACTTAAACATTCTACCCCATAAGAATGCCATTTTATGTGTCTTAACACAAATACATTGTAAATTTCATAAGGAATATTTAATAATGTTATGACATTACAATATTATTTTTGTAACCCTATAACTCTTAACACAGTGCCATCCAAAGAGCAGACAATCAGTAAATATTTATTGAATGACTAGATAGTGTGTATAATTTAATAAAATTACATATGTAGGGGAAGAAAAGAGAATAGAATTTTTAAATCCACAGGAATGGAATTTAAATATATAATAACAACTATTCTGAATTAGTAGTCAATCTAAAAATTGTTGAACAAGTAAGAATACTGTTAGATGGTTGTATTGATTTACAGTAGTCTAGCCATAAAGCATTGGAAAAATGACAGACAGCTAAGACTTGGTTGGGGTGGGGAGAAAAGTGTATAGTAGAGATCAAATTGTGAAGATCAGTAAAATTCAAAATTATATTGAGTTTGATATTAATAGATCATATTCTCTTTTTCACTTGAAAATTCTTAAATTATTAGGTTAACATATGTTGTGACAACAGCATTTTATTGCTCATTCAACCTGTTATGAGTCAGTGGTTTTAGAATAAATCTAAACCAGTCTCATTTGAAGGAGTAGATCAATCAAAAAGCCTTCAGTTGGATTTACTATGAGTAGATGCTGCACTAAGCACTGGATATACAAAATCATCCATTTAAACATTTATTAAAATAGATGCTATGCTACACCCTAGGAATAAAAAAAAGGCAAACAGAGTCTGTCCTCAAGGAACTCAACATTCAGATGTGGAAGATGACTGCTATGGATGTACAACTATGTGTATGTGGGTATAGATAGATACAAAGAAAGTGAGAATAGATGGATGATAGACTAAGAGCTGCAGTTTATTTTGGTTTAAGGCCAGTAAAAACTGGTCCATAATGGCTTGCTGAATTTGACCAAGTCATCCCAGTAAAGTCTAAGTCATAAAATAGTTACTGATTAATCAATCAATCAATAAACTTTTCTTTGTACTAGGAGTTAAGGATACAAAGATTAAAAAAGGAAGGGAAGAGTTTTCTCATGAGGGCTCCCAATGTGTGAAGTCATAGATACATATATGAGAAGGAAAAAACAGTCAATAATTGTGTAAAATTTAGTTCCCCGATGTTAACCACAGATTTTGTTTCCAAGGATACAGATCTCAATCCATCTGTATCTTCACCTCTGCAACTCTTAAAAATATCACTGAATTGATTTTTAAAAAAAATCTTTATTTAGTATTGCTACTCAGCAACAACTGTTCTCTTAAGTTTTTGCTTATTTTTTTATTCCCTAGATTGCCCCAGTTGAAAATGATAATAGCTATGATGAATTAAAAAGAGATGCAAAGTTGTGTCTGTCACTAATGTCTCAGGGGTTGCTTTACCCTCAACAAGTGCCTTTGGTGCTTCAGGTGCTAAAACAAGTAAGTGATGACTGAACTCAGAAGAGTAAGTTCCTTTTGGGGCATGTGGAGTTTGGGGTGCTTATGGAACATCCTGTTGAAAATGCTGAGTAAGTAGTTTATGTTATGGACTAGATCTCAGGAGAGATGAGGTTCCATATAGATGAAAGTTGTTCGCATAGAGTTGAGAATTGAAAAACTGAAGTGAGCAAATGTAGAAAAAAGAGAAGACAACTTTGGACAGAATCTTTGGGAAACACCCCAAGTTAGGGATCTTGCTATGAAAGAAATCTGGCAAAGAAGACTAAGATAGGAGAACCCAAGAAAAGGCAGTGTCATAAAAACTCAGAGAATATCTCTATTACATAGTTTCTTCTGAAGTCTACCAAAACCACACTTTGAGATTTATTGTTGAAAATAATAATAGTTAAATTAATTTTTGAAACTCATTGTCTTGTAAGACACTTTATATACATTCTCTCATTTGATCTTTATATAACAACCTCATAAAGAGATTTTGCAAATGAGGAAATACACAAGTGTCGCAACAGAATTAATTCATATTGTTTCATCTCACTTTAAATGCAGTGGTTTCCCCACTACTTCTCCCACTCCTATCTTAATCAATAACCAACAATTCCCACTGCCTCTTTATCATTCCTTCCCTTATGTTTCCAACTAGTCATTGTACACTTTTAAAGATTAGATTATTAAAATTTTTGCTTATTTTGCTTTATTTTTGTTTCACACATTGACCTATTTAAACTCACTGAAAATGAATTACATTTGGCTAAGGATAAAGTGCCACCTGAGAAAATCAGTAGTGTTTTTCTTAAACTTTTAATTAAACTTTAAAGTTATTTTTTTTTTTTAAACAGACAGCAAGAAGCAGTTCTTGGCATGCTAGATACACGGTACTGACCTACCTCCAAACCATGGTATTCTATAATCTCTTTACTTTCCTAAACAATGAAGAAGCAGTTAAGGACATCAGATGGCTTGTTATAAATCTCTTGGAGGATGAACAGCTAGAGGTAAAATTAATATTTTTCTTTTATTCTAATTAAACTGATTCTTCTTTTGAAAAAATAACATAAAATACCAGCAGTCAGTAAATCCTAGTATATTTTAAGGATTTGGCACAATGAATTGCTTACCCTTCTTAACATAGTACTTGCTGTGTAAGAGTTGCTATGCCTTATTTTGAAGTTTAAAATTTATTTCTCATTGGAATTGTCTTAACTCATCTCATGAGGAGTGGTTTGGATGCCTCAATTAAAATTTTCTGTACTTCTATACGAATATCAAACTGAAAATAAAAATTCATAGGCCCTTGTCTTAGACTCATCAGTAATACATGTATTTAGCCTTTGGTGAATTGCTTAACTTCTATGAGCTCAAGTTTCTTTATTTGTTAAATGGAGAATATTAATATCTGCCTTATCTCATAGATAGCTGTACAAATGATAGGTGAAAGGTGAAAAGACTTTGAATGATCAAGTTGCTCAAATGATTGTATTCCTGGGTGTGTGTGTGTGTGTGTGTGTGTGTGTGTGTGTGTGTGCTTTGAGAGATTTCTTTAGAAACTAACAGAAGGGAGCAGCTAAGTGGCCCCAGTCCTAGAGTCAGGAGGACCTGAGTTCAAATTCAGACTCAGACATTTGATACTTGCTAGCTGTGTGACCTTGGGCAATAAAGTTTTCTTATACTATCAAGTAGTAAAGGACACAAAATTCTTTCTATATTAGTTTAAATGAACATGGAGAGATTATAGATCAGATTTATCCAGAATTTTAATTTCCTTCTCCCAGTTTTGACTTGCTAAAATTCTTTACTATAAAAAAGAGCAAAAGTTGTTTCCACCTTAAATTTAAATGATGAAATTAAGAACAAGCTTAATTAGCTTAAAGTTTCCTTGTAGAAGGTACCTGATGGTTTTTTCATTTTTGTTACCTTGACTTGGACAATCCAATTAGTAGAAGCAAAGTTCAGGCCTTTGTTTTTCTTTTATACAAAAGCAGAACCTGATGTTTCCAAAAGCCTGTTGGGGAAATGGGGGAAAATATGTTACAATAAATGATTTTTCCCCTTTGAATAATCCCTGAATTTTTCTTGAGTTTTAATGTGTTTTTTTAAAGGAGAGGCAATTACCAAAACCCAGCAATTTGCATAGGTCTGTATATAATTTAGCCTCTAATTTTATGAACTTTTTTTAGGTGCTCCTTGAACTAAAGTCTTGTAATTAGTTAGATACTAATCAATAGCACTGGCAAATGAAGCCCATGATTAGGAACCAGATGGAAATTACCACTGCTCATTAGTTTGTTCATTTTGTAGTCCAGTTCCTTCCACTCCAGTTCTGGGATTTGTATCAACACTTTTTTCATCTTTAGTAACCTAGATTCTTGATTATTCAAAAATTGCTAATGCAGTCAACAATTCTGTTAGGCTTCAGTTTATGCTTTTTATAGCAATTAATATAGAGTTGTTCACATTTCAATAACTTTTAGACATGAAAATAAAGAGATAGAAGTCTCAAGCACTCATTGTTAACACACTAGATTTAAATTCAGCCTCATTGAGAATTAGAACATTATGATCAAATACTTATAAAGAATCTTTGACTAAATATGAGTTATCACATTTATTGAAAGTATCATTTTGTGTTTGTATTTGCACAGGATGTCTATTATTAAATACCATGTCCAAATGCCTAATTACAAATGCTGCAGGGAATACTTAACAGAAGTATAAAGGGTTTTATGAAGAAGTATGAAATGATACCATTGAGACCTCTCTTCTGGAAGTTCCAGGTGTTTTACTTACTTAAAACTGAATCATATCCTTCGTAAAACCCTTGAAACTGACTTTAAAAAGTTGTAGGATAGGGGCGCTAGGTGGCATAGTGGATAAAGCACCGGCCTTGGAGTCAGGAGTACCTGGGTTCAAATCCGGTCTCAGACACTTAATACTTACCTAGCTGTGTGGCCTTGGGCAAGCCACTTAACCCCATTTGCCTTGCAAAAACCTAAAAAAATAAAAAATAAAAAAATAAAAAATTGTAGGTTAATTCTGAAAGTTAATATGAATTGTTGAGGAAAAAGAATGGTTAATTCTCATAAATGTGAACTGTGATGGAAATTAGTTCATAATTTTTAATTACTAGAAACTAATAAGTTTCTACTAATTTCTAGGACAATTTTAAAACTTTTAACAAGGCATATAGAATGTATTAAATTTAACTTTGAAGTACACATTAGTATATACAAGTACCACTTGTATATTTTCCATTCTTCTGATAGAATCTTCCTCAGCAACACCAAAAAGCCTTACACTTTCATAAGAATTTTTTTGCATAAAGTGATGTAATATTTCTATTTTCATATTTTCTGTTTGTTTTGAAAGGTAATCTACTCTGATAAACATAATTGCCTTTTCATAGGTTCGAGAAATGGCTGCTACCACCCTAAGTGGACTACTGCAGTGTAACTTTCTTACCATGGACAGCGCTATGCAGATTCACTTTGAGCAACTTTGCAAGACAAAGCTACCTAAGAAAAGAAAGCGAGATCCTGGCACAGTGGGAGACACCATTCCATCCGCAGGTGACAGCTCATGATTTCCTAGAATCTCAGGTCTGGGAGGAATAGGAGGGGCCCCTTGGTCTGACTTATAACTAGAACAGAATGCTTCTACCCCAGACCTTACAAGTGGCCATCTAACTGGAAAACCCCTTCCAATAGGGGGTAGTCCATTCTATTTTTAGATAGCTCTGATTATTTGAAGTTCTTGATTGTAGCAAAAATTAAACTTGCTTCTGGGGCGGCTAGGTGGTGTAGTGGATAAAGCACCAGCCTTTGAATCAGGAGTACCTGGGTTCAAATCTAGTCTCAGACACTTAATAATGACCTAGCTGTGTGGCCTTGGGCAAGCTACTTAACCCCATTTGCCTTGCAAAAACCAAAAAAACAAAAAAAAAAAAATTAAACTTGCTTCAAGATCCATCCATATTTTCCACTTTGACTCTGTAGCCAAAAGGAACAAGTCTAATTGTTCAAAATATAACCCTTGAAAACTGGAATCTTGTTTTCTTGTGGTTGTTTTTATCTTGGTTGCCACCAGAACTGAACATAATATTCAAAGTTTGATCTAACTTGAACATTGTATAACATCAATTCCCTCGTCATGTGGGAAATAAAAGATTTTAGAACATGTTGGTTGAAAGATTACCATATGAAAAGAGAGATTTTATTCTCCCCACCTTGCCCCCCCCCCCCCCCCAGTGCACCAATATGTAAAAATCAAAAGGATAGGGGGGCAGTGGTGTTAGGCAGTGAATAGAACACTGTGCCTGGAGTCAGGAGGACCTGAGTTCAAATTCTGCCTCAGACACTTAATTACCTATCTGGGTGACCTTGGGCAGGTCACTTAACCCCATTGCCTTAAATAATTAAAATTAAAAAGAAACCCAAAGGGATGTCGATTCATAGCAATGAGAAATTTATATATTACCTTTTGTTGGAGGTGTTCAAGGGCAACATTGACTGCCTCAGCAAGTGGTGGGTCTCTGTGGTTAGTAGCTTCTTGGAGACATTGTGGTTAGTTAGCAATGTGGTAAAGGGATTTTAGGCTTCGGGTCTGAATTGAACTTTTTTTCTAACTGCCCTTCTAACTTTCCTTAAATTCTAAAATTCATTTACAAGGTAAAATTAAAATGAAAAAAAAAGTGAAAGCGACATTAAAGATTTTAGACTGTATTATCAAGTTGATTGGTTCTATTAGTTCCCCTGTTTATTCTGTGTGCTTTAATTAAATATTTCACATTATAATAATGTTTATATAGTACAATTAATATAGGATGAACTAGTAAGGAGAGTGAAGCAGCTTGGCTTTCACAATTTTATTGACAATACAGTTGACTGATCTAGTTTTTATTTAGAAAGATCTGAAGGTAAGAGAAATCTTCAAACGAATTAATTTATTTTCATAATTTGAGTAGCTTGAATAAGGAAGAGACCTAGAGATTAGCTTCTATTTTTCATGCCCAAGGTCTCTGCTACTCCAAATAATACCTGAAGGTCAGAAATGTTGACTTTAATGGACATAGAATTAAATCCCAAAGGTAGGATCATCATTACGAGCAAAGGATTCTAGGATCCTAAGGACAACTGACTGAATCTTTCTTAACTATCTAAATATATTTACTTTAGCAGTTGTAGCTCAGACTTGTAGTAGTCATGCTTTGTACATCCATTGGGTGGTGCATTCATGACTTTAAAAAAAAACAATAATTTAAAAGAAATCACTTTCTTTTCAGAATTAGTCAATCGCCATGCTGGAGTGCTAGGAATTGGTGCATGTATTTTATCTAGTCCTTATGATGTCCCTACCTGGATGCCACAGCTTCTGATGAATCTCAGTGCACACCTGAATGATCCCCAACCTATTGAGGTGAAATTTTTAGTTTTCTTACATATTCCATTTCATTTTTTTTAACTCTTCCCACTTGTCTTTTTCCCCCTTTCAAAACAACATCAAAAAATTATGATTGGGGTTTTTTAAACTAAAAATTGATACTTTTTTGTTTCTAATAACCCTTTTCTTGCTTTTATTGTAGCAAAAAGACACAAGGAGTTCAAAAGGGTCCAGTATCATGCTAGTTTTCATTCTTAAGTATCACTTTTTTCCAAATGCAGAATAGCTAGTGTTGGATAATATTAAGAATAAAAAAAGAGTGATTGTTGTAGGATTATGGCATGCATCATGAGTTGTTCTCTGTAAACTATCATGTGTAATAGGATCACACACTTACCATTCTATCATAAGTATGTTGAGAATTATTACTATTAAGGTTATTTCTGATTGGTTTTCATTTAAAACAATACTATTCCTCCCATTGATTGAGCTGATTGAGGTTTTTTTGTTATCAAGAGGGGAAAAGTATGGGATAAGAAGCTTGATTTGGTCAGAACTGCTATATTGGAGGATAGATTTTTTTTTCCTATTTAATAAGCCTAAATGTGTTCAGAAAGGGTTAAAAATCTTTGGATTACCTGTTCTTTAGATGACTGTAAAGAAGACCTTATCCAATTTCCGAAGAACACACCATGACAACTGGCAGGAGCACAAACAGCAATTCACTGATGATCAGCTGCTTGTGCTCACTGATCTCCTGGTGTCACCATGCTATTATGCATAGAAAAGTAAGTAAAATTCCAGATTTTAATAACTAATCTCAGGAGGAAGTGCTCTTGAATTTTTAAAAATTTGAAATAACAAATTTTTCTTTGTATTCTTGCTTATATTTTTAGATGATAATCCAAAAGTAGGATTGTTAACTAAAAGAATATTTTACTTTAGCAACCTTACATTTCTTTAAAACATGATTAGCAGTAGCTTTAACTGTATGGTGAAACATATATCTGAATCCCTTCCATTTGGAAACAGCCCATTGAGGAATATACACATTTCTTCTAAGCTTTGTCTCCTTTTCACCCTCTCATGTGGCTAACGTATATGAAATTCTAGGGAATTTTTCTTAGCCTTTTCACCTTGATTATTAACCAGATATCATACATATGTTATCTGTCACCTTTTCAGCCTTTGCTGTAAATGAGAATACCAGCCAAATGTTATCTTATTTATCTTGTGGAACTTCTAGGCTATTGGCACAGTTCTTGTTGGCAATTTTAGTGTGATAAACAATCTTTTCATCTTAAGTCCTTTAAAAGTATAAAAATATTTAATCTAAATTATTAACTATTTGTTACAGGTTCTTCATTATTGAGGGAGGCCTCA